>NC_138060.1:2905293-3465293 GCF_964194185.1 Rhinolophus hipposideros
AGCCGGTTAGCTCAGTTGGTTAGAGCTCAATGCTCTAACACCAGGGTTGCTGGTTCGATCCCCACAGGGGCCAGTGTGAGCTGCGCCCTCCACAACCAGATTGAAACAACTACTTGTCCTGGAGCTGATAGGTCCTGGAAAAACACACTTAAATAAATAAAAGTTAAAAAGAGAAAGAAAAAGAAAATTTATGGATGAGAAGAACTGATTAAAAAGGAAAAAGGACAACTAATGAAGGCCCAAAACATAAAGCAAGAAATTATTCCAGAAGGACTGCAAATGTGATTAGAGAACTAACCCATATTCAAGTCAAGAACATATTCTGAACTATTGAAATCTGAATGACTCTCATATTCTATTAAAGAGGGAAAATGGATAAATATTAAAAGGAGTGAAGCTCTAGGGGGCATTAATCTTGCCTATTATTAGCTTCCTTCAGTGTATGTATCTGTCCTCTTCCCATAAACTCATATTACCTCCCCCCATCATCGCCACAACCACCCCGCTGGTGCTCTTCACACAGTAAACTCCCAGTAAGTATTCTTAACAAATGGGTAAAAAAAATACACCCTTGACTGAAGCTGCTTCTATAGCACACTAGGACCGTGGGGTGAAAAGTGAAAAATTAGAATAACTGATATCAACGTAAAATGTCATTTTAAGCCGATATCAGTTATTGTAATTTCATTCCAACAAATGTGATTATGGCACTACTCAGTGCCAGGCACAGAGTTTGGCACTGGGAACAGAAGAGACCCAGTTTTTGTCCTCAAGCAGGTGACCATTTTGTGGGGGAATGGGCTAAAACATAACAGCACCATAACATGCTGAATTTTCCCTGGAAGAATGAAAAAGTGCCAGAGGCTATGGGGAGGGAGTAGGGCAGTGAAAAAACTCTGCGTGGGAACATCAGGGAAGGTAACGTTTGAACAAGGCCCGAGATGTAAAGGATGTTTGACAAGAAAAAGAAAAGCCAAGGGAAGAGAACAGCATAAATAAAGGCTGGCACGTGAGGACAGCAGGGCTGAGGAGTGTGAAGAGATCAGGAGGAAAATGGAGGCAGAGTTTGGACTTTATCCTGAGATGATGGCACATCATTATAGGATATATATCTTTTAAAAATTGACATGTGTAGATCTGGTGACAATTCAGAGCATGAATTGAATCTGGGAGCAGGGAAACCATTTAGGGAACTACAAAATATTCCAGACCACAACTCTTAAAGTATAGAATTGGGGAAGTCAAGTGGGTTAGCAAGGACAGAACCAACTCAAAAGACATTTCAGATTCTAAAATCAACAGGACTTGATACCCTATGCCCAGATGGTAGGGAAGAGCAAGACACCAAGTTGGCTGTCAGTTTGGACTCTCTCAGCCATTTCAGAATGCAGGAGGAAGGAAGAGGTTGTCTTTTGCTTTGTTTTATTTTGGTAGTGGGGATGGGCTATTGTCAAGAAGATGATGGGTTTGATTTATTTCTATTTTATTAATTATCACATATATTCATATAACATGAATTTGACTTTTGGGGGGTGTACAGGTCTATGAGTTTTAACACATGTATAGATTCATGTAACCACTACAGTCAGGATACAGAACTGTTCCATCACCCCTCAAACTCTTGAGCTGCTCTTTATTGTCCAACCTTCCCCCACTCTAACTCCTTGCACCATCCTTATAATTATAAACACCAGCATAAGGCATTTTTATAATTATAAAAGGGTTTTATAATTATAAAAAGCAGCATAAGGCATTTGAGATTCACCCCAGCTGCTGTCGTGCTGTCCTGAAAATGAGACCTAGCTGTCGGACCATCAGCTCTAATGCGTCTTTCGGAGCAAAAATGAATATAAGACCCAGTATATTAGATTATATTAATTACTATATTATATTATATTATATTATTATATCATATTATATCATATTATATCATATTATATCGTATTATATCGTATTATATTATATTATACACCTGGTATTATAGTAAAATAAGACCGGGTCTTATATTCATTTTTGCTCCAAAAGACGCATTAGAGCTGATGGTCCGACGACTAGGACTTATTTTCAGGGAAACACGGTATCAGTGGTTTGCTTTGTTTTTTTTTCACTGCTGTGTAGTATTCTGTGATGGGCTGCACCGCAGGTTGTTTACCCATTCAGGCTGAAGGGCATTTGGTTGTTTACAGTTTCTGGCAGTTATGAATACAGCTGTTATGAAACTTTTCCCCTCTCAGAAAGCAGAGGTGTGGTTTTTATTTTTTTCATGTTTTTAATCGAGGTAAAATATATATAACATAAAACTGTATATATATATATGTGTATATATATATATGTATATATATATACATAACATAAACCATTCTTAAGTGTACAGTTCAGTGACATTAAATTATAAACATTTTTGTACAGGTCTTTGTGTGAACATAAGTTTTCATTAATCTAGGGTAAATGTAGAGGAGTGAGGACATTTGAGTGTGTCTTTAAATGTATAAGAAACTGCTACTGCGTTTTCCACGTGGCTGGACCGTCTCGCAGCCTCGTACCTGTTGGTCTCACGGCCTTGCCAGCACTGGGCATGGACAGTTTTTTCCACCTCTCTAGATGTGTAGCGTTATCTTGTTTTGGTTTTAATCTGCATTTCTCTAGTTGCTAATGATATTAAGTATCTTTCCACGCTTTCTTTCTTTTTTTTTTTTGCCATCAATACATGTTCTTTATGAACTGTCTTGTTCAAATCTTTTGCCTACTTTAAAACTGGATTGTTTATTTTCCTTCTTATATATATTGTATACAAGTCCTTCGTTGGATACGTGACTTCCAAATATTTTCACCCAGTTAATAGCTTGAATTTTTGTGTATTTTGCAAAGCAAAAAATTTCAGTTGTGATGAAGTACAATTCATCAGTTTTCCTTACACGGATTGGGTTTTTGGTCTTATAGCTAAGAACACTTAAAAAGTCACAAAGATTTTCTCTGCTCTGTTTTTCTGAAAGTTTTATAATTGTACATTTATAGTGATGATCTATTTTAAATTAATATTTGTACAAAGTGTGAGGTTTAAGTTGAGGTTCACTTTTTATTTTTACATATATACATTTATTTGTTCCAACATCAATTGTTGAAAGGACTATTCTTTCTCCATTTAATTGCCTTTATACCTTTGTCAAAGTGAATTGGCCGTGTCTGTTTCTGGATTACATTCTGTTCTACTGATCTGTGTGTCTATTTTCCTGCCAATATAACATTGTACCAAATGCTCTAGTACATCTTAAAATCAGTAGTGTGTTTTTTTTCTTTTTCTTGTTTTTTTTCAAAATTGGTTTTGCTATTTTAGTTGTTTGCCTTTCCATATAAATTTTAGAATCACCTTGTCTATCTACAAAAAATCCTCCTGGGATTTTTATTGAAATTGCATTAAATTTAGAGATCAATTTGTGGAGAATTTACATCCTAACTATAGTAAGTACTTCGATCCATGAACCTGATATGTATTTTTGTTTAGGTTTTCTATGATTATTTTGGTCAGAATCTTGTGATCACCATATATATCTTGTATATGTTTGAGTAGATTTTCAACTAAGTATTTTTGAGCTATTTAAATGGGATTGTTAAAAAATTGAGTTCTGGGCTGGCCTGGTGACTCAGGTGGTTGGAGCTCCGTGCTCCTAACTCCGAAGGCTGCTGGTTCGATTCCCACATGGGCCAGTGGGCTCTCAACCACAAGGTTGCCGGTTCAACTCCTCAAGTCACCCAAGGGATGGTGGGCTCTGCCCCCTGCAACTAAGATTGAACACGGCACCTTGAGCTGAGCTGCCGCTTAGCTCCTGGATGGCTCAGTTGGTTGGAACGCAGGCTCTCAACTACAAGGTTGCCAGTTCGATTCCTCCAGTCCTGCAAGGGATGGCGGGCAGTGCCCCCTGCAACTAGAAACGGCAACTAGACCTGGAGCTGAGCTGCGCCCTCCACAACTAAGACTGAAAGGACAACTTGAAGCTGAATGGCACCCTCCACAACTAAGATTGAAAGGACAACAACTTGACTTGGAAAAAGTCCTGAAAATATACACTGTTCCCCAATAAAATCCTGTTCCCCTTCCCCAGTAAAATCTTTAAAAAAAGAAAAAAGAAATTGAGTTCTAATTGTTCATTACTAGTTTATAGAAATACAATTGTTTTCTTTTCTCTAACCATATTTATCTAGAGAATTTATGAATTAAAATCAGCAAGAAATGCAGTACTGTACACAGTTAGTCCTGTAGCCATAATTTATATTATCTCTAAAAGGGTTTTCTTTCTTAAGTTGAGGTATAATTAACATACAACATTATTTTAGTTTCAGGTGTACACCATAATGATTCAATATTTGTATATATTGCAAAATGATCACCACAATAATTCTGATTAACATCCGTCACCATAGTTACAAAATTTTTTGTCTATATTGAGAACTTTTAAGATTTTTCCAATATGCAACTTTCAAATATGCAATACGTTAACTATAGTCACTGTGCTGTACATTACATGCCTATGACTTATTTATTTTATAAGTGAAAGTTTATACTTTTGACCCCTTCACCCATTTCCCCCCACTCAACACCCTCCACCTCTCGCAACCACCAATCTGTTCTCTGTATCTGTGAGCTTGTTTGTTTGTTTTGTTTTGTTTCATTTAAGATTCCACATATAAATGAGCTCATACAGTATTTGTCTTTCTCTGTCTAACTTATTAGACTTAGCATAATATCCTCAAATTCCATTCATGTTGTCCCAAATGGCAAGATTTTATTCTTTTTTATGGCTGAATAATATTCCAGTGTGTGTGTGTGTGTGTGTGTGTGTTTGTGTGTGTGTGTGTGTGACATTTTCTTTATCCATTCATCTGTCAGTGGATATGTAGGTTGCTTTCCCATCTTGTCTATTGTAAATAATGCTGCAGTGAACATGGGGGTGCATATACCTTTTTGAGTTAGTGTTTTTATTTTCTTTGAATAAATAACCAGAAATGAAATTGCTGGATTATATGCTACTTCTATTTTTAATTTTGGGGGTAACCTCCGTACTGTTTTCTATTGTGGCTATATCAGTTTACTTTCTGACCAAAAGTGCACAAGGGTTCCATTTTCTCCACATCCTTGCCAATACTTGTTATTTCTTGTCTTTTTTAATAATAACCATTCTAACAGGTGTGAGATGATATCTCACTGTGGCTTTGATTTGCATTTCCCTGATGATTAGTGATGTTGAGCATCTTTTCATGTACCTGTTGGCCATTTGTATGCCTTCTTTTGAACAAAATCTGTTCAGATTCTCTGTCCAATTTTGATCAAATTGGTTTTTTTGCACAGTTGATTTTTAATGGTACCTTGAATCCTATGATCATACTAAACTCACTTTTTAGTTCTAAGAAGGTTTTCTTTTTTGATAGATTTCTTGGGATTTTCTGCATAGACAATCATATCATCTGCAAATAGGCAGTTTTATTTCTTCCTTTCTGAGCTGTATGTCTTTTATTTCTGTTTCTTGCTTTATTGCACTATCTAGAACTTTCAGTATAAAGTTGAAAAGAAATGGTAAAAGCAGACATTCTTGTCTTGTTCCCAATCTTAGAAGTAAAGCATTACATCCTTTACCATTAAACATGATAACCCTTTATCAGGCTGATGAAGTTTCCCTCTATTTCTAGTTTGTTGAGGGTTTTTCTTTATCATGAATAAATATTGAATTTTGTCGAGTTTTTTTGCATCAAGTATGTGATCATGTGGTGTTTCTTCTCTAGACTTTGATATAATAGATTCTATTGATTATTTTTGAATCTTAAATAGGTTTACATTCCTGGTATAAACACCATTTGGTTGTGATATATTTTTCTTTTACACATTGCTGGATTTGACTTGCTAATATTTTGTTCAGAAGTTTTGCAGCTCTATTCATGAAGGATATTGAGCTGTAGTTTTCTTGTGCTGCCCTTTTCTGGTTTGGGTATCACGGTAATGATGGCCTGTAAATACGCCATAATAAGCTGGAAAGGGTTTCCTCCTGTTCTGTTTTCTGGAAAAGATTGTTTAGAATTGGTTTCATTTTATCTTTAAATGTTTGGTAGAATTTACCAATGAAATCATCTGACTGGAAGAGGCTTTCGGTTTGTTTTTAACTATGAATTCGATTTCTAGAAATTGATTTCTAATTACAAATTCAATTTCTAGAAATAAATATAAGATTATTCAAGTTACATATTTTTTTTTCCTTGGGTAAATTGTTGTTTTTAAGAGATTGGTTCATTACTTCTAAGTTTCTGGATTTATGTGTATAGAATTGTTCATAGTATTTCTTATCATTTCAATATCTGTGGAGTCTGCAGTGATATCTCCTTTAATTCTTAGTGTTGGTACTTGGTGTTTTCTTTCTGTTGTTTTTTTTTTTTTTGTCAGTCTGACTAGTGCTTTATCAATTTTATTGATAATTTCAAAGAGCCAGCTTTTCATTTCATTGATTTTTTTCTATTATTTTTGCTTTCAATTTATTAATTTTTGCATTTATTAGGCCTTCCTTCTGCTTACTTGGGATTATTAGCTCTTATTTATGTTGTTTCTTAAGTTGGAGGCTTTAATTGCTGATTTGACACCTTTCTAATAAGCATTTAGTGCTATAAATTTCCATCTAAGTACTGCTTTAGCTGTATCCAACACATTTTGATGTGTTGTGTTTTATTCAATTCAAAATATTTTCTGATTTCCATTGGGACACAGTTACAATAACTTTTAGTCTTTCCCTGATAATTCTAGCATTAGAGTCCGTTGGGGTTGGTTTTGATTGCTTTACCTCCTCGTATGGGATCTATTTTCTTGCTTCTTTATATGCCTAATTTGTGATGGGATGTCAGGCATTTTGAATTTCACCTTGTTGAGTGCTGGTTATTTTTGTATTCCTATAAACATTCTTGTACTTTGTTCCGGGACAGGAAACTGTTCCTTGTGGATCTTGCTTCTGAGCTTTGTTGGGTGGGACCACATCATCTTTTAGTGAGGACTAATTGTTCCCCATTCTTGTGGGAAGACCCTTCTGAGTACTCTGCCTGATGGCCTGTGAGTAGGGAGGTTTTTCACTCTGACTGTCGAATCATCTGTTATTTCTGGTACCATGTGAGCTCTAGGAATTTTTCCTCCTGAGTGTTTTTTCCTCAGGCTTTGGGCAGTTTCTTCACATGCATGTAAGATCAGTTCTTAGCTGACTGGTCAAGGGGACTCTGCAAGTATCTGGAGTACCCCCTCCATATAACCCTCTTCTCTGCTTCTCTGCCCTGAGAACCTTAACTACTTTTTTTTTTATATAATTGTTTTATTTTTTTTAATTACAGTTGATATACAATAGTATATTAGTTTCAGGTGTATAACAGTGATTAGACATTTGTATAACTTACGAAGTGATCACCCCAATAAATCTAGTACCCATCTGATACCATATATAGTTATTACAATATTACTGACTATATTCCTTATGCTATACCCTTCATCGCCATGACTATTTTGTAACTACCAATTTGCACTTCTTAATCCCTTCACCTTTTTCACCCTGCCCCTAGACCCTCTCCCATCTTTTACCCCAACAAATCTAGTATCCCTCTGACACCATACATATTTATTACAATATTATTGATTATATTCTTTATGCTATACCCAACATCCCCATAATTACATATATATATATGTATATATATATACATATACATATATATATATATATATATATGTATATATATATATATATATAAAATTATAGTTGGAAACCCCGTGGCCATCTTGTGGTTACCTACTGTTTTCTAATCCCCTCACCTTCCCCCTTATCCCCACCCCTCTATCTAGCAACCCTCAGTTTTTCCTCTTTGTGTCCAAAATTGTTTCTGATTAGTTCATTCACTTATTCTCTTCTTTAGATTCCGCATATAAGTGAGATCATACGGTACTTGTCTTTCTCTGTCTGACTTATTTCACTTAACATAATGTTCTCTAGGTCCATCTATGTTGTTGCAAATGGTAAGATTTCTTTCTTCTGTATGGCTGCATAATACTCCATTGTATAAACGTACCACAATTTCTTAATCCAGTCATCTACCGATGGGCATTTCGGTTGTTTCCATGTCTTGGCTATTGTGTATAGTGCTGCAATAAACATAGGAGTGCATAAAGATTTTTGAATTGGAGTTTTGGATTTCTCCGGATAGATACCTAGGAGGGGAATTACTGGATGTAAGGAATAGAATACATGAAGGTCTGCCTGGGAACATTTGGGGATGTAAACTCTCACAGTGGCTGGGATACGTGGTTGGCCTTGGAAGGATTGGCTACCCTCCCAAGAACCAAGAAAATATTTCCAGGATGTGGAGCCTGGCCTTCGCCTTGGTACAGGTGGGTCAAGCTCTGATACATCTAATCTCATACCAAGGACTGGCCCCAGCTCCTAGCCAGATCCGAGACCAGTTCCTTGTGTTGTTAACACGTATGCTTATTGGCTCTTTGCCTCTGTTGTCAGTGAAGTCCTAAAAAACCCCGGAAAGCCGAGGCGGAGCAGCAGCAGTAGTTGTTCCCCGGCCGCCTGGGCTGCTGCAAGATGTTTCGCCCATGCTGATGAAGGGCCGGTGCTGTTTCTGCGCATGATGTTTTCCCTGTGTTGATAAACTACCGGTGCTGTTTCTGCGCATGATGTTTCGCCCGTGCTGATAACTTTACTCAATTGGGATTTTGCCCTGCTGATGAAAGGCCGTTGCTGTTTCTACAACTGTAATTGACTGGGCCCTGGTGGTATGATAAATTGCCTCCTTGCTTGTTAGTGGTATGATAATATATTCCCGTAAACTCTGTCTTGTCCTATGTACTTTCACTTTGTAATAAAATTCTTTAACCCCTTCATCCCGGGTTGTGGTGGTGTGTCTTGCGTATTGGGCCTGGAAAATAAGTCTGTGCACAGCAATCGGTACTACTTATCGATACACTGGATCATAGGGTAGTTCCATTTTCAGATTTCTGAGATTCCTCCATACTGTTTTCCATAGTGGCTGCACCAATCTGCAATCCCACCAACAGTGCACAAGCTTTCCCTTTTCTCCACATCCGCGCCAGCATTTGTTGTTTGTTGATTTATTGATGACAGCCATTTTGACTGGCGTGAGGTGGTATGTCATTGTGGTTTTTATTGGCATTTCTCTGATGGTTAGTGAGGTTGAGCATTTCTTCATATGTCTGTTTGCCATCTGTATGTCCTTTTTAGAAAAATGTGTCTTCATATCCTCTGCCCAATTTTTAATTGGGTTGTTTGTTTTTTTGGAGTTGAGTTGAGTGAGTTTTCTATACATTTGTGATATTAATCCCTTATCAGATATATCATTGGCAAATATCTTTTCCCATTCAGTAGGATCCCTTTTTGTTTTATTGATGGTTTCCTTTGCTGTGAAAAACTTTTTAGTTTGATGTAATCCCACATGTTTATTTTTTCTCTTACTTCCCTCGCGCGAGGGGATATATCAGTAAAAATCTTACTCCGGGTAATGTCTGTGAAGTTTCTTCCTATATTTTCTTCTAGGTATTTTATGGTTTCAGATCTTACATTTAAGTCTTTAAGCCATTTTGAATTTATTTTTGTATATGGTGTAAGGAGGTGGTCCAGCTTCATTTTTCTGCATGTGTCTGTCCAGCTTTCCCAGCAGCATTTATTGAATAGACTGTCTTTACCCCACCGTACATTCTTCCTTCCATTGTCATAGATTAATGGCCATATAGTCATAGATTTATTTCTGGACTCTCTATTCTGTTCCATTGATCTATGTGTCTGTTTTTATGCCAGTACCATGCTGTTTTGATTACTGTAAGCATGTAGTATAATTTGAAGTCAGGTATTGTTATACCTCCCACTTTGTTCTTATTTCTCAAGATTGCTGAGACTATCCGGGGTCTTTTATGGTCCCATATAAATTTTAGGACTATATGTTCTATTTCTGTGAAAAACATCATTGCGTTGAATATGTATATTGCCTTAGGCAGTATGGACATTTTAACTATATTAATTCTTCCTATCCAAAAACATGATATGTGTTTCCATCTATTTATATCTTCTTTCATTTCTTTCTTCAGTGTCTTATAATTTTCTGAGTACAGATCTTTTACTTCTTTGGTTAAATTTATTCCCAGGTATTTTATAATCTTTGGAGCAATTGTAAATGGGATTGTTTTTTTAATTTCTCCTTCTGATGTTTTATTATTGGTACATACAAATGCAACTGATTTCTGAATATTAATTTTGTATCCTGCTACTTTACTAAATTCATCTATCAGCTCTAATAGTTTCTTTGTGGAGTCTTTAGGGTTCTCTCTATATAGTATCATATCATCTGCATATAATGATAATTTTACTTCCTCCTTACCAATTTGGATGCCTTTTATTTCTTTTTCTTGTCTGATTGCTGTGGCTAGAACTTCCAGCACTATGTTGTATAGAAGTGGAGATAGTGGGCAACCTTGCCTTGTTTCTGATCTTAGGGGGAATGGTTTTAGCTTTTCCCCATTGAGTATGATGTTAGCTGTGGGTTTGTCATATATGGCCTTTATTATGTTGAGATATGATCCCTCTATTCCCACTTTCTTAAGGATTTTTATCATAAATGGCTGTTGGATTTTATCAAATGCTTTTTCTGCATCTATTGATATGATCATGTGATTTTTATGTTTCATTTTGTTAATGTAGTGTATCACATTAATTGATTTGCGGATGTTGAACCACCCTTGCATACCAGGGATGAATCCCACTTGATCATGGTGTATGGTCTTTTTAATGTATTGCTGAATTCTGTTCACTAATATTTTGTTGAGGATTTTTGCATCTATGTTCATTAGCGATATTGGCCTGTAGTTTTCTTTTTTTGTGGTGTCTTTGTCTGATTTGGGGATCAGGGTGTTAGTGGCTTCATAAAAGTGTTTGGGAGTCTTCCCTCCTTCTGGATTTTTTTGAAGAGCTTGAGGAGAATAGGTGATAATTCTTTTTTGAACGTTTTGTAAAATTCACCTGTAAAGCCATCTGGTCCAAGGCTTTCGTTTGTTGGGAGATTGTTGATTACTGATTAAATTTCCCTGGTGGTAATCAGTCTATTCAGGTTTTCTGTTTCTTCTTGAGTTAGCCTTGGAAGGTTGTACGCCTCTAGAAAATTGTCCATTTCTTCCAGATTGTCAAATTTGTTGGCATATAGTTGCTCATAGTAATTTCTTAAATTTTTTTGTATTTCTGCGGTGTCTGTTGTCACTTCTCTTTCATTTCTGATTTTATTAATTTGGGTCCTCTCTCTCTCTCTTTTAATGAGTCTGGCTAAAGGTTTGTTAATTTTGTTTATCTTCTCTAAGAACCAACTCTTGGATTCATTGATCTTTTGTATTGTTTTTCTGGTTTCTATTTTATTTATTTCTGCTCTGATCTTTATTATCTCCTTCCTTCTGCTCCCTTTGGGCTTATTTTGCTGTTCTTTTTCCAGATCCCTTACGTGTGAAGATAAATTGTTGATTAGTGATGTTTCTTGTTTGTTTAGGTAGGCCTGCAATGCTATGAATTCCCCTCTTAGGACTGCTTTTGCAGCATCCCATAGATTTTGGGTCGTTGTGCTTTCATTTTCATTTGTCTCAAGATATCTTTTGATTTCTTCCTTGATCTCCTGCTTAACCCTTTCATTATTTAGTAATAAGTTATTCAGCCTCCATGAATTGGTGTGTCTTCCAGTTTTTTTTCCTGTAGTTCATCTCTAATTTCATAGCACTGTGATCAGAGAAGACAATCGGTATGATTTCAATTTTCTTAAATTTATCAAGACTTGTTTTATGGCTTAACATATGGTCTATCTTGGAAAATGTTTCATGTGCGCTTGAGAAAAACGTGTATTTTGCAGCATTGGGGTAAAACGCTCTGAAAATATTGATTAAATCCAAGTGGTCCAATGTATCATTTAAGGCTGTTGTTTCCATATTGATTTTCTGTCTGGAAGACCTGTCCCTTGTTGTCAGGGGTGTGTTGAAGTCCCCTACTATGATAGTTTTGCTGTTGATCTCTGTCTTTATGTCCATCAGTACCTGTTTTATATATTTAGGTGCTCCTATGTTAGGTGCATAGATGTTTACTAGGGTCATGTCCTCTTGTCGGGTTCATCTTTATTATTATATAGTGCCCATCTTTGTCTTTTAATATGTTCTTCATTTTAAACTCTATTTTGTCAGATATAAGTATTGCAACTCCAGCTTTTTTTTCGCTTACATTTGCATGAAATATGTTACTCCAACCCTTCACTTTCAGCCTGTGTGTGTCTTTTGATCTGAGGAGAGTCTCTTGTATACAATATATACAAGGGTCTTGCTTCTTTATCCACTCAGCCACTCTATGTCTCTTGATTGGAGCATTTAATCTGTTTACATTTAAAGTGATTATTGATAGGTACATAGTTATTGCCATTTTTAAATTTGTAGTAAATTGTTTTCATCTTTCTTCTTTTTACAGAAGTCCTTTTAGTATTTCTTGCAATGCTGGCTTGGTTGTAATAAATTCTTTCAGTTTGTTCTTTTCTGGGAAGCTCTTTATCTCTCCATCAACTTTAAATGATAGCCTTGCTGGATAAAGCAATCTAGGTTGTAGGCCTTTGTGTTCCATCACTTTGAGTATCTCCTGCCATTCCCTCCTGGCCTTCAACATTTCTGTAGAAAAGTCATTTGATAGTCTTATGGGAGTTCCCTTGTATGTAACCTTCTGCCTTTCTCTTGCTGCTTTTAAGATTCTCTCTTTGTCTTTAAGCTTTGCCATTTTAACTATAATGTGTCTTGGTGTGGGCCTGTTTGAGTTTATCCTGGTTGGAACTCTCTGCACTTCCTGGGCTTGTATGTTGGCTTCCTTCATCAGGTTAGGGAAGTTTTTGGACATTATTACTTCAAATATGTTCTCAATCCCTTGCTTCCTCTCTTCACCTTCTGGTATTCCTATGATGCGCATGTTGTTGCAGATGATGTTATCCCAGAGGTCTCTTAAACCATCTTCATTGTTTTTTATTCTTTTTTCTTTCTGTTGTTCTGTTTGGGTGATCTCTGCTAACTTGTCTTCTAAGTCGCTGATTCGATCGTCTGCTTCATCTAACCTGCTGGTAATTCCTTCAAGAGAGTTCTTAATTTTGGTAATTGTGTTCTTTAGTTCTAACTGGTTGTTCGTTATGATTTCTACATCCTTCTTTATGTCGTCTCTAAGCTCCTTAAACATTCTTATCACCAGTATTCTGAACTCTGTCTCTGATAGGTTGGTTACCTCTGCTTCATTTGGTTCCAATTCTGGAGGTTTATTCTGTTCTTTTATTTGGGACATGTTTCTTTGTTTCCCCATTCTGGCTGACTCTCTGTGTTTGCTTCGATGTATTAGGTAGATCCCCTAGAGTTCTTAGTTCTTGTTGGGTTATCTTATATAGTATGTGTCCTTTATATTTGACTGGCACTACTTCGTTTTTCTCCTCTGCGTGTGCTCCAAAGGTGACTCTTGTGTTGTGTATATTGTCCTGTTAAAGAAGATCTTTAATTGCTTTTTGCTTGTGAGTAGGTGGGGTTAACTCCCAGGCTGACTAGTTGTGAGACTTGGCTCTGCCCACCGCAGGTTGTTCTGCTGCGTGAGGATTGACCACTTAAATGTGGTTTGGCCTCTATGGGCTCTTGTGCCTGTAGAGAATTCCCTCTGGGTGTGTGACTTGTACGTCAAACACGGTAGTACTCTGGTTTGGTCTGGAGTTGGCCTCTGGATATGTTGAATCTTGTGCCTCTTAAGCTGGGCCCTAAGCCAGTTTTTACAGACTTCACCACCCGTCTCACCACAAGCTCAGCCCACGCAATATCCCTTAACTACTTTGCCTTTGGACTTCTGTCCCTTCAACTCAGAAAGTGTGTCAGGCTCTCCTCAGTTCTCCCTTCCTCCCTCAGTGGCCTGGAATACTCTCCAGACAATAAGCTGAGGTGATCCTAAGACTTATCTTTATTCTGTGGGTGATATTAAAATATAGGTTGTTACCCAATAGGTGTCTGTGGAAGTGTTTGGAAGGGAAATTTAGCTGAGTACAGAGAATAAGGTATACCCGGTTAGCTCACCAAGAAGGATTTTGTAGCCTCAGAGAATGATAGTAGCACATGAGGGTATAAAAACTGAAATTCGAAGAAACTCAGTAAAATGTGAAGGATGATGTTATCATCTTCTTTACTACTACTATTTTTTGAGCTCTTACTCTGAGATGGGCATATGGCATCATGTGCATGTATCAAATTTAATCCTGCTGGTGGCCATGAAGGTGCTCTTCTCAGATCCTCTGCCAAGGGAGGCCTGCTGCCCTCTGAAATCACCACTGTGTTCACTGCACTTCGCACAGCCTCTTCCCAGCCAGTGACCAAGTGAGTAACACAAGCCCATTACTGGAAGGCATGAGTGATTTTGGCTCTAGGACTCTTACTAGCCTTGCTGAATCTTCCTCAGAACTGTACTGTAAGCTAAGACTTTCCCTACTCACACTCCTTTCTTTCCCTTTCACCCTACAGCATCAGTCAGACCTGCTTTTTGGTCTGACAGCTCTTTTAGCCTCCTCTTAGCTCCACAATTTCACTCACAGGTCGTTTCCTTAGTATGTTTCTTGCACATGTAATCTGTCATGTTTGCTTCTCAGAGGCCCTGAGCTAGCACATTCCTCAAATAACTCTAGGAGACAGGAATGCTACTTGTTATGGACTGTGGCCCCCTAAAAATGCACATATTGAAGTCCTAACCTCCAATGTGACTATATTTGGAGATATGGCCTATCTCCAGAGATCTCCAGAGATCTCCAGAGATCTCCCTTTCACTGCACAGAGGAAAGGCCATGTGATGACACAGCTGGAGGTGGCTGTCTGCAAAGCAGGAAGAGAGCCCCCACCAGAAATCAACCCTGCTGGCACCTTAATCTTAGACTTCTGGTCCCAAAATTCTGAGAAAATAAATGTCTTTTGCTTAAGCCTCCCTGAGTATGGTATTTTGTAATGGCAACCTGAACAGACGAATATACTATTGTTGTGCCTATTGTGCAGAAGCAGAAAGTGAAGATTGGATAAGGGAAGTAACCTACCTGAAGTCACACAAGTCATAATTTGTGGAACCAGTATTAGAACCCAGGCCAGGGTGACTGTAAGTATAGTTTGTCATAACTATGATATCCCTGGGCTAGAGAGGATGGGGAGACAGTGGTTTTAGTGCAGGTGGAGACACCAAACGATGATGAATTACTGAAGGAAGGCTTGGGAAGAGGTGGAAAGGTTGGAGAACTCTCACTCTGCCCACTGGCTGTTAAAGATGTGGGACAGCCTTTACTTACAAGAGAAGCCATTTCTCAGAAAGCCTCTTCAATAAATGGTGCTGGGAGAATTGGAAAGCCACGTGCAAAAGAATGAAACTGGACTGCTATCTGTCACCATGTACCAAAACTAACTCAAAATGAATCAAAGACCTAAACATAAGACCTGAAACAGTAAACTGCATAGAAGAAAACATAGGTACTAAACTGTTGGACCTTGGATTCAAAGAGGATTTTATGAATTTCACCTCAAAGGCAAGGGAAGTAAAAGCTAAAATAAATGAATGGAACTATATCAAACTAAAAAGCTTCTGCACAGCAAAAGAAACCATTAACAAAACAAAGAGGCAACCAACCAAATGAGAGAAGGTATTTGCAAACAGGGCCACCAATAAGGGGCTAATATCCAAAATATATAAGGAACACATACAACTCAACAACAAAAAGACAAACAATCCCATTAAAAAATGGGCATAGGACCTGAATAGAGATTTCTCCAAAGAGGACATACAGATGGCTGATAGATGTATGAAAAGATGCTAAACATCACTAATAATCAGAGAAATGCAAATGAAAATCACAATGAGATGTCACCTCACCCCAGTCAGAATGGCTTTCATCAACAAGACAAATAGTAACAAGTGTTGGAGAGGCTGTGGAGAAAAAGGAACCCTCATATACTGTTGGTGGGAATGCAGACTGGTGCAGCCACTGTGGAAGGCAGTGTGGAGATTCCTCAAAAAATTGAGAATAGAATTACCATATGACCCAGCAATCCCTCTCCTGGGTATACACCCCCCCAAAAAAATTTGAAAACATTTACCCATAAAGATATATGTGCTCCGATGTTCATTGCAGCTTTATTTACAGTGGCCAAGACATGGAAACAACCAAAGTGTCCTTCAACAGATGAATGGATAAAGAAGTTGTGGTATATATACACGATGGAATACTACTCTGCCACAAGAAAAGATGAAATAGTGCCATTTGTGACAACATGGATGGATCTTGAGATTATAATGCTAAGCAAAATAAGTCAGAAAATTTCATGAACCATATGATTTCACTGATATATAAGATATAAAACTGAAAGCAGCAAAGGAACAAGACAAACAAATAAACAAAAACTCATAGACATAGATAGCAGTTCAGTGGTTACCAGAGGGTAAGGGGGGAAGAGGGTGGTAGAAGAAGGTAAAGAGGGTCAAATATATGGTGATGGAAGGAGAACTGACTCTGGGTGGTAAACACACAATGTTCATCAATATAGAGGATGTAATACAGAATTATGCACATCAAACCTACGTGATTTTACTAACTATTGTCACCCCAATAAATTTTAATTAAAAAAGAGAGAGAAGCCATTGCTCTAGGTTAAGGTGCGAGAAGCATTTATAGGAAGGAAAATATAGCCAGTGATTTTTTCCCTTGACTCTTAGAATTATTATGGCAGAGTCAGTCTTTGACTGAAGAGACAGAAAATTCCGTAATTAAGAAAATTCCCACAGACAAGAATTTGGTTGTATCTAAGTGCACCATTAGCTGTCAGCAGGCAAGGCTAAGGACAGCCCAATGGAAGTAAGTTACCAAATGTGGCTGTGTGGAGCGCTCCATGGAGTGCAGGTAGGAGCTCCCTTAGGCCAGGAGCGTGTGAGCTGACAGAGGGAAGGAGTGGGAAAAGCCCTCTCAGTGAACTTCTCAAAATGCTTAGTGGGAGAGAGCCAATACTGAGGAAACTCCAGCTGTTGGTGACTAGATCTAATAATATCTGAGCAATTACTGACTTTTTCTTATCATCACAATATTTTGGTGCCTTGTAGACACAGCTAAGATGTCGTGGATGTAAATAATTTAGTACTGTGTTGTCATTTCTTGCTGAGTTGCCTTAAGCTCAACATTAGCACAATTCATCTTACTTAAGTAGAGTTTTCAATACTTATTTGCTTTTGTGTTACAGAGATGGATTATTTTGCATGTAAGACAATTTGATTAAAAAGTTATTTCATAAGAAAAAATGATGTATATTATTTTATCTCCATATGTCTTGGAATCTTTCAGGCAGATAGAAATGTGATCCCGTAGAATCAGTTTTCCACTCCTGTAGTGAGAGCAGCAGTTTAATCATCAATGATAGAGGTGGTTTAGGAAGAAATGACGTTGCTTTTACTAATTAAGTCCAAATGTTGTTTTATTTAACTATCTAACTTCCTGGAAAATTTGATGTGGGGTGTGTGTGTGAGCTGTTCTTGTTGTTAGTAAACAGGAAGCCCTTGAAATGATACACTACAAGGACATAAATCCAAGTTTTCTTGTCTTTTTTTGGGGGGGGGGGAGGAGTTTCATTTCTTTTCCTCTTCATTGCAGAGTCCTATATTAATTACTCAGCTTGTTGGGGGAAGATATTCTGAGTGGCACCCCGCAGACATAATGTTATAACAATGGAATTTCAGGTTTTTTGTTTGACTGCTGGCAAAGATGTTTTATTTGGACAGAAATGGCAGGAACTTGGCTTTTTTTAAAACACAGAATATAGCTTTTCTTTTTTTTAAAAGAAATTACTTATGGGAAAATAGTTCAGAGTATCTTATTAATGATTTTACCCTTGGATTTTTGTTTATTTCCCACCCTATCCCTCAGATCTTTGTAACTAAAAACAAGCTTCAGTTTCTCATCTTGGTTACAGTGGCTTAAATGTTTGTTGGTATATGACTTTGTTTATTAAAGTTTATGTGATTCCTTTTCTTCCCCCCCTCGTGATCTCAGTTTGCTAAACATTGCATAATTTTAAAAAAATGTAGTAATTATTTGGCCTCTCTAAACTTCGTGGCCATTGCTGTTTTTTTGCTTTGGTCAGTCAGATTCTTTTATGAAATCAGTCCAACCCCCAAAGTTGTTTGTTCTTCGCTTTGACTCTGGGTGGAGGTGTGCTGTGATTTTCACAAACTTTGATGTTTTCTGTCTTATGTAGGGTAGGACCTGACAGTTTTCAGCACTCCCTGCAACCAGGGAAAACTGTGATTGAATAAAGCCCTTGCAATAGACAGCTCAGTCCCTGACTCTCTTTGATGTGTACAACCCTGCAAATGGCTCCTGGCCAGGAGCTCTTGTGCTGTTCATGGTGGGAAAAGAAAACAGGAACAGAGGTGGGTGGCTCTTGGAAACACCTTAAATAAGATCTAGTCCAAAGATGTCAAATATGTGACTGAATACCACCGCTCTTCCACCCATACCCATGGTAGATGCGGTGATTGGTCCCGGCTCTCTCTCTGTTGCCGCGTCCCTGGCTACACAATCTTTGTCAACGTGGTCCCCCAGGCTTCGGCTAAAACGCTAATGCAGTTGCCACATGACATGGAACCTCTGTCAGTAGATCATAGCGTATCTCTATAAACATCTGGAGACGTGGGGAAGCTCAGAGCGAGGCAGGAGAGTGTTGGAGTAAAGAGCACAGGCTGAAGAATGAAATGGCATGACCCCCAACCACATCACTTGCTAACCGTGTCACCTGGAGCAAAGTTCTGAATCCTTGTGGGCCTGTTTCCTCAGCAGTAAATTATGGGTGATAATAGAGGCCACATCACAGGACTTCAGGGAAAACTAAAACCAGAATTATGCACATGAAGCCTTTAGCACAGAGCTTGATAAACATGAACTGTTAGAATCATCACTGTCATTATTAGGGAAAGTGACTGGTTTGAGATTATAAAGCTCGTTAGGATTAGATAGGGTTTCTCAGCTGCAGCACTACTGACATTGAAAAAGCCAGATACTTCTCTGTTGTGGGACTGTCCTGTGCACTGTGAATGTTTAGCAGCATCTCTGCCCTCTACCCGCTAGAAGCCAGTAACTCTATCCCCAAAATTGTCACAAATGTCTGCAGGCAGTGCCAAATGTCTCTTGGGGGCAAAATTTCCCCCAACTAAGAACCACTGTACTAGACCTAACTTCACCTATTGATTTTTCAAAAAAAGTTATTATATTTGTGCCTGAACCCACTGTCACGGATGCTAATTCTGTTGGTTTTGAGGCTGACCTCCAAGAAATCGTGTTTTTTGTTTTGTTTTGTTTTTTCTTTTTAATTCTTATTGGTGGCTTTGGAATCTCTGTCTTCATATCATGCAACAAATTTTTCTATTTACCAACCTGTGGAAAGTTTTGAGTAACAGATTAATAGTTCCAAGTTTTAATTTTGCTTTTGTAATGGAATTTAAAATAATTGTCAAGTAAAATGTTCATAATAAAATTTTCAGTGATAACAGCGACATTTCAAATTGTATAACAAGAATGCGGGTATAATTAATTTGAGTATTTATCATGTGTTAGCTACTAGGCTATGAGCTTAATGTTCCTGGTACCATTTAATTGTTACAATACACAACACAAGGACTATTATTCCCATTTTATAGGTGATAGCTCAGAGGCACAGTACCTTGCACAATGTCCCACAACTACTACGTGGCAGAATAGGCCATCCATCCTCAGCTACATGTCCATAGTGCACATAAACACACAAGCTAGAGAAACGTGTGGAAAGATATATGCCCAGAAGTTTACCTTCCTTTTTTATAGATGATGGAATAATGGACATTTGTTACTTAGTACTTAAACTTACTTACTGTTTTTCAAATTTTATGCTTTGAACATTCATTATTTTTAAAAAGTATTAAAAAACAATGTTATAATTATGCAGTCTTGTGACTTTTATAAAACAAGTGATTAATTATATTTACAACAGTCTGCCTTCTATTCATTTGATCTTGCTTATGATTGATTGAAAAGCAACAAGAATTATATTTTAATTTCTCGTGTTAGAGACCAGAATGGAAACATACAACCCCTTAATGTAACAGAGCTCTTTAGAATTCGGAGTTGCACACATTTGTAAGCTGTTTTTCCCAAATAAGGATGTTCTGTAAGTAATCATATGGAATTTAAAAATAAACATTACTTGTTATAGATCCAAAAGAATGTTGTCCTTCAAGATTTCCTACCTTGGGAAATTACATGCTTGTTTCAGTGATGCTACCAGTGAGATATCTCTTGAATTTCACTTTTGATTACTGCCTTTCAAGCTACTTTCTGAGCCAGACAGGAACCCAGGCTCCATTATTTCAGAAAAACACCAGGAATCACCACTTGGTTGCCTGCACTGGACCACCCCGACCCCACCCAGGCATGCTTTACATTTCTGTTTGGTCATTTAAAAAAAATCAAACAGAGTCACGTGGACAAAATTTACTGTAAGAGGCAATGTTATAACCAGTGTCTTAACTTTCCCTAGAAATTCCAAAAAGGGAGATTCAAATGTGGTTTGATGAATGGAATCACTGTTGAAATAAATGCAGAGATCCTCAAAGCGACTATTTTTAAGTGTACTGCACACATTTGGAACCATAAATTCAGGTGTGTGTGTGAGTGTGTGTGTGTGTGAGTATGTGTGTGTGTGTGAGTGTGTGTGTGTGTGAGTGTGAGTGTGTGTGTGTGAGTGTGTGTGTGTGTGCATTTGCATTATTTTATAGTTATGCGTCATATATTTTAATTCTGAAAATATTTGCCTGGCTTTATTTTCTATGACATACGTTTCTAATTTTAAATAACTTTGAAAGATCTCCTGTGTGTCTGCTCTTAGCAATGAAAAGGTCTTGGTGATTCTGGGGTCCAGGTGAAATGTTAAGTCTAAAAGATCATGTGCAAATACACATGTTGAGCTAGGAGACAAACAGGTCAACAGAGGCCCAAGCTTCTCTTTGTCCACTAGACTTGATGTGTTCGGCTTGACGCTCATGGGGTCCCAGGTGAGTGGAGATCCCAAGGCTGGCTACCTACACCCTCCTCGGCAGGTTCACTTCCCTGGGACTCCCTCCCAGCTTTCTCCGCCACACTTGTGTCTTTGGGGTCCCTGTTAAGGGAATCTTCGTACCCATTTGAATCACTCGTTTCTGAGTTGGGCATCATTATCACTATTTTATGGCGAAAGAAGGAAAGGCCAAAAGTTATAGTGTCTCCTGATGGCAGAGATCTTACCACTTAATCATTCATCCGTTTGTTCATTCACTCAAATATTTAAGTGCCCACCATATGCCTCTGAGGGATTTACAGTGAGCAAAAGCAAGCTGGTCTCTGGCCTCCTGGAGCTTATTTCTAGGGAGGGAACCAGACAATGCCTGAGTAAATGAATCAAGAAACAAGTCATAATTTTAGATATTAATTTGGAAGGAGGAGGCGGGAAGGGCTGCATCTGGAAGAAGTCAGTGAAGGTTTCTCTGAAGAGGTGACATGTCAACTGAGAACTGGAGGCTAGAAGGATCCAACCACGCAGAGTTTGAAGAAGAAGGGCATGCTGGGTAGATGGAACAACAGGTGAAGACTCTGCCCCCTGCACAGCATGAAAGGCGAGGAGTGATTTTATCGTCAACGCGTAAAATAGGCATAAAGTAGTAATATCCTAAGTAAGGCAGTCATGGCACAGGTGAATTTTAGAGGGAAGAATTTGTAAGGACGCTAGAGAGGTTGGAATTCTAAACTATATTGTCTTTCCTTATAAACCAGAAAAGCCAATTTTAACATTGCTATATAACCAAAGAGCTGCTGTAATTTTAAAAACATATTATTCAGTATTGAGCATGAGATGAAACTGTGAGAAAAGCTAGCATCTTCCTCTTTATGATTCTTTTTGCCCTAGAATAAAGCCCTAGAATAATCTGGCTGTACTGGACACTGGGGCAGAGCATTTCTGAAAGTGCGCGTGCGTGCGTGTGTGTGTGTGTGTGTGTGTGTGTGTGTGTGTGCGTGTTCTGCTCACATTATTTCTTTGCCCCAGAAGGAGATCAAACTGCTTATAGGGAAGACAGAAACAAACAAACAACTGTGTAATACACTTCCAAACGTTCAGAAACATGTGACTTTTCAGGCAGCACAGAGATGCATCAGGCAAACAGCAGGCCGGCCATGTTCAATTTTTTTGGAGCATAGATGTCGCTGCTTCCTTAGGGAGGACAATACCAATTGGACAGACCATTATCATCTCTTCTCCAGAATTCTAACTGCTGAATTGTGACCCAGAAAGGTGCAGAATTTGTTGCCCTCCAGCATAAGAGTCACGCTGCCCCAGTCCCCTGCTGGGACAACCACAGAAGATTTGATTGGCCCCTCTACCTTTGGCTGTTCTGTGTCCTAAGACAAGCTTCCAGAAGAGGATATTTTCTGTTGCCTGGAGGAAAGGCTGGTTTTGTTGTGCCAATTGGAGTCTTGTAGGTTTGCCAGAATCATAATCTTCATCCCACCATTTCTCTCTGGGCCCCAAATTCTTTTCAGTAGAATGCCACAGCTCACTTGCCACTAAGAGATAGATTCTCTTTTTCTCTCCCCCCCTCCTTTGCTCCCTCCTGAAAACATAAATATTGGCTTCATTTGGTTTTTCTGAATCTTTCTAGGACCTATGTACTTCTAGCTAAGCTGGGGACTCAGCATGTTTTCAGAGTGGCCTGATCTTTCCATAGTTGGTATATTAACCTTTAAACTTCTCCGTGGTAGGTTCTTAATGACCATTTTACCATTACTATTCATTTATTTTTCTATTTTTATCCCCTGCTTCAAAATCTACAAAAGTTTATTTTCTTCTAGTTTAAGTGATAACTCTAACAAAATAATCCTCTTGCTGACGTTCTGTTTATATTGGCAACAGCTTCCAGTTCCTTCTAAAAAGTGCTCAATTGAAAAATTACACATAATTCACAAGAATGTAAGCTCCATGAAGGCAAGGATTTTTGTCTTTCGTTTCCTACTCTTCCCTAATGTCTAAAGCAGTGACTGGACACAGGAGCATGCAATGAATACTTGTTGAATGAATGACATCGACATGAATTGAATGACATCGACATGAGGCTTGCTATATGAGGGGCCCTGGCAGATGCCCATTTCTGCTTCTTATAAGAAGTCCCTCCAAAGTTGAACTGAATCCTTAGAACCATGTGAGATCCTAAAACCATCAAAATGCTAAGGTTAGCAAAAGTCTTTGAAACAAACACTTGTTTTTTCCCCCCAAATTGTTCTCTCAATCTAGTAACATTCAGACAGTTCATTACTGGCCATTAAAACAGCAACCACAAGCTGGGTTACAGAAGTTGTTCAGGCACCACAGAGAGAGGGATGAGTATTGAGAAAGTGGAGGTGGTGACATATAATAAACTGTCCAGTTGGTTCTGTAGCTTCCTAAACCTGAGATTCAAATGCCCTTGGACTTCCCAAAGGAAGGGGAATTTTAATTAGAACACCCAGATGAAGTCTCAACCTAATTTAAATCCCATGTGTCATCTTATGAGACTCAGTATCCTAAAGTTCTGATTGTATTTGTCACCACTTCCTTTATTGCCTTTTGTTTTCAGACTGAGATCTATGAGTCTGACACAAACATCTGCCATTGTTTCTGGAGTCATGGACTCTAATAAAGTGCACTGGATCATGATGGAACAAGTTTCTCTGCCAAGAGCTTTGTCAGAACCGAGAGGGACTGCTGATGACTGACTCGGGCTGTGATGCCCACCTTGAGCTCAGTTCCAGTGACAAAGAGCCTCGTGTAAGCCACTCTGTTTTGAAAAGAGAATTATTTAGTTACCCAGTTACAGATAGAAAGGTTGGTTTCTGCTTTTTCTTGTGGGTGAAGTTATCAGATAAACAGCAGTGGCGGGGAGAGGAATGTTGGGGGCCCAGAGAAAGCCCTGCATGCCTCCTGTGCTGGGGGTCTGCAGTGGTGATTCTCACCTGCGGGCAGTTCTACCTCCTAGGGGATGTTTGGCAATGTCTGCAGACAGTTGTGGTGTCACAACTGGGGAGTATGTGGGTGTCACTGGCACCTAGTAGGCAGAGGCCAAAGATGCTGCTACTCATCTTACAGTGCACAGGACAGTCCCCACAGCAAAGACTGACCCTGATCTGAAGGAACCTGCTCAGGCTCACGAGAACGTTCCTGCCTACGAAGGTGATTCTTCTATTGCTGTTTTCCTGTTCTGAAGCAATAATAATAAAAAACATGTCCATCTTATTCTTGCATCAAGGATTAGTCAATTGGAAGCAGACCTGATTTCAGAAGTGGGTGGGGTAGGGAGCCTAACTGGAATGATTTGAAAGGCATGGAGAAAATTCAGGCAAAATGTTCTTTCACATTGGAGCTCCAGGGCCTAGAATTCCTCCAGCTGAAACCTGGAGAAGCCCTGACCAGGGAGTCGGGGTTCCTGAGTTTTGAATCAAATGCTGCTTCTTCCAAATGCACTAAGATTTGTTGAGCACTTACTCTGTGCCCAGCCCTGGGCTAAGCACTGCACACGCATCTTCTCATTCCATCCTGTCAGCAACCCTATAAGATGTGTGCAGTTATTCCACCAAAAACCTTCATTTAATCAGTGAATTCGGTAAAGTAGCAGGGTACAAAATTAATATACAGAAATCAGTGGCATTCCTATACAGCAATAATGAACTATCAGAGAAATTAAGAAAACAATCCCATTTATAATTACATCAGAAAAAGAAAGTACCAAAGAATAAATCTGACCAAAGAGGTGAAAGACCTATACTCTGAAAAGTATAAGCCACTAAAGAAAGAAACGGAAGACAATGCAAATAAATGGCAGGCTATACCACACTCATGGATTGGAAATTAATATTGTATTTTTAAAATGTCCGTACTATCCAAAGCAATCGACAGATTCAATGCAATCCCTATCAAAATACCAATGGTATTTTCACAGAACTAGAACAAATAATTCTAAAATTTATATGGAACCACACAAGACCCCGAATAGCCATAGCAATCTTGAGAAATAAGAACAAAGTGGGAGGTATCATGCTACCCGGTATCAAACCATACTACAAGGTTAGAGTAATGTAAACAGCATGGTATTGGCCTAAAACAGACACATAGATCAATGGAACAGAATAGAGAGCCCAGAAATCAACCCATGCTTACATGATCAATTAATCTATGACAAAGGAGGTGGGAATATACAATGAGGTAAAGAGAGTCTCTACAATAATGATGCTGGGAAAACTGGACAGATAACCTGCAAAAAAATGATGCTGGACCACTTTCTTTCATCCTATACAAAAATAAACTCAAAATGGATTAAATACTTAAATGTAAGATCTAAAACCATAAAGCTCGTAGAAGAAAACATAGGCAGTAAACTCTTTCACATCAATCTTAGCAATCTTTTTTGGTATGTCTCCTCAGACAACAGCAACAAAAGAAAAAGTAAACAAGTGGGACTACATCAAACAAAAATCTCTGCACAGTGAAGGAAACCATCAATAAAATGAAAAGACGACCTACTGAATGGGAGAAGATACTTGTAAATGATATATCCGATAAGAAGTTAATATCCAAAATATATAAAGAACTCATATAACTCAACATAAAAAAATCTGATTAAAAAATGGGCAATCACTTCATAGACAGTGTTTGCCTGATTACTGAACTGTACACCTGAAGCTGACGTAGAATAATATTGAATGTCAACCAGAGCACAGGGAAGATAGTGGATGGTATTATAACAGCTGTATATGATATCAGAGGGGGAGTAGCTTGTTGGAGTTATCACTTTGTGAGGGGTGTAATCATGTTGTTTTGTACACCTGAAACTAATATAATTTTTTTAATTGGGCAGAGGACCTGAATATACATTTTACTGAAGAAGTTATACAGATGGTTAACAGACATGTGGAAAGATGGTCAGCATCACTAATCCTCAGGGAAATGCAAATTAAATCATAATGAGATACCACCTCACACTTGTCAGAATGGCTACTATCAAAAAGTCAATAACAGGTGTTAGAATGTAGAGAGACAGGAACCCTCACATACTGTTGGTGGGATTGTAAGTTGGTGCAGACACTATGGAAAATAGTATGGACTTTTCTCAAAAAACTAAAAATAAAGCTGCCATATTAGTCCAGCGATACCACTTCTGGGCATTTATCTGAAGAAACAAAAACACAAATTCAAAAAGATATGCACTCCTATGTTCACTGCAGCATTGTTTACAATAGCCAAGACATGGAAGAAACCTAAATACCCATCAATAGACAATTGGATAAAGAAGATGTGAATACACACACAGATACACACACTGGAATATTACTTGGCTATAAATTAAAATTACTTGGCTGAAAATGAAATCTTAGCATTTGCAACAACATGAGTGGACCTAAAGAGCATTATGCTAAGTGAAATAAGTCAGACAGAGAAAGACAAATACTGTATGATCTCACGTATATATGGAAACTAAAAAAAACAAATGAAAAAAACAAAACAGAAACAGATCCATAGACAGAGACGAAGCTGATGGTTGCCAGAGGGGAGGGACATGGGGGATGGGTGAAAAAGGTGAAGGGGATTAAGAAGTACAAACTCCTAATTATTGACTATTTTCCCTGTCTGTACGTTACATCCTCTGTCTTCCAAGTAAGTAAGTCAGGGGGATGTAAAGTAGATCATCAACAATACCGTTGTGGGGACAAAGCCCCAAAAAGCAGTTTCCAGGCTCTCGGCCTCACATAGAAAGGTGCTGGCTCGGGAAGTAAACGGCCATCAACAGTGATCAGATAGCCAGCAGCTGTGGCTAGTTGGCCGTCAGCTGTAACCCGTGAGCCATTGGCCACTAATATAACTGCCGTGGCTACGCTAGCAGAAAGGAATGGGGGCTAGCAAGAGCGGATTGCAGAGAGGCGGATGCCGCCGGTGAGAATATAGTGATATGACTCCCCTACTTATGGCTCCGTGGGTGTTCCTTTTTGGCCTTACCGTGTCCTGCGTTCTTATGTGGGGAGCGGGAGCAGAGACCCCGCCGGACGCCCCGCACTACAAACAATACCGTAATAACTTTGGTGACAAAACGGTACTAGACTTAGTGAGGTAGATAAATGTCAAATCACTGTCATGTACACCTGAAACTAATATAGTAGTGTCAGCTACACCTTAATAAAAAGTAAATAAATTTTAAAAAGATATATGCAGTTACTACTGGTATTTTACCAAGGAGCAGATGGAGACTTGGAAAGGTTCAGGACCTTGCTCAAAGCAACATGCTGGTGAGTGTGGTGACGGGGTTTTCAGCTGTTAGGTATGTCGGGTGTACAAGACTCTGCCAGTAAACAAGACCTTACCCTGCCTAGCTCTGAGGCATTTCAGCTAAACTTTCTGTGACTGTTTTCACTTGTGGAGAACGAGTAAATTAAACACCATGATTTCTAGGAAATTTTGCAATGCTATGATGTCCTGATTTTTTTCTTTCTTTACTTTTTTATTGAATATATTTTAACATATAACATTCTGTAAATTGAAGGCGAACAACCTGTTACTTTGATTCTCTCATGCAGGGTGTCATGCGGGGTCTCTGGTCCCGCTCCCCACATAAGAACGCAGGACATGGTGAGGCCAAAAAGGAACACCCACGGAGCCATAGATAGGGGAGTCATACCACTATAGTCTCGCTGGCGGCTGTGTTGGAGACACAGGAAGCAGAAGCCACACTATCTGCAACCTGCCGTCCACTTCTCTGTCAACCAACCTCACTTGTTAACTGCAATCTGCTGTGCTAACTGCAACCTGCTCTTGCCAGCTCAGCCACCATCTTCTTGCTAGCTCCCATTCACTGCCAGCGTAGCGACTGCAGTTATATTAATGGGTCACGGGTGACAACTGACGGCCAACTAGCCACAGCTGATGGCCATCCAATCACAGTTAATGGTCATTTACTACCTGAGCCAGAACTTTTCCACGTGAGGGCGAAAGCCTGGAAACTGCACTCCTGGCTCTGTCCCCACAGATACATTTATATATTGTAGTATGATTGCAAATACAACTTCATAGTTGTATTTATTACATTCCACAATTACAGTACAATACTGTTGTCTATGCTCATTATACTGCTGTTCATCTTACCCTCTCTAAAGCTCCTTCTACAGTGGAGACAGTCCCAGGATAGGTAATGATTGGAAATCCCCACGGAAGGATTCCAAACCTCAATATATACATTCTAACCAGCTATGACCTTCTAGGTCCGTGGTCCGTCAGCAACCAAGGACTATTTGGATAAAAATTGAGATTTCTTGACTCTCTTGAAAATTCACAAGTTCCTCCTGACCTGGGCTGGCTTTCCTGGTGAGGGCAGTCAACACCTGCTCCCTAGGGAGGCCTGTGTGCTCAAACTGCCCACAACACCCCCTTCTCCCTAATCACACACAATCCACTTCGTCATTGAAGTTACCTGGCTGAGTTCTCTAGGCCATGCCCTCAGCTTTAAACTTGTTAAAAGATTGATTACTGGATCCCACTAATCTTCTGTAAGGAATCTTGCATCACTTTCTCATTTATTTATGTATGTATATATACACTGGAAGTGCCAAAAAATGCATACACATTTTAAGAGATGTTGTCTATGCTCAAGCAGTAGTTCGCCATAATCAGAAGTGTCTGGACACTGATAGGAACCACTGTGAGCACCTCTTGTAATTGCAGAGGTCAAACGTGACTTGTATTCATTTTTTGTTATCGGTATACATTGAGTATTACAACTAATACAGTTGTTTCCTTTCTTAAAATATGTATACACTTTTTTGGCACCTTCTGTATACACACATGTGTGTGTTACAATCCAATATTATGGTTCTTTCTCTTCTTGTTTCAGATGTCTCAACTTTGGGCATTGGGGAGCTCTTTCAGGTTGGCTCCTAGGCCTTTCCAGTAAGTCTCTCCCCACTCCACCACCGTCTGTGTGTGTGTGTGTGTGTGTGTGTGTGTGTGTGTGTGCACGCGCGCACTTCCATTAGCACATTCTGGCTCCAGCCTTATCTTGTTTACCCCACCCCTGGAATTGACTAGTTTTTTGAGAATCTCTGACTTCTTTTGTTGGAGAAACACATTTAGAAACCAAGATGTGGGGGCTGGGTGTGCTCATTGCCGTTGAGTGTATTTGCTGCTTCTCGCCCCTTTCAGTGGACAGAGCTGGGAAATATATGTACGAGTATGTATTAACTCACAGACACACATACACGTTTATTCTTGTGTCTATTTCTCTGTGCATATAAATGTATTACTTTTCAATTAAATCTGTCCCTATGATTACCTTCAGTTCCAATCCATTTCCATAGGAGTCATATTAGCCGTGAGGAGATCAGATTTTTATCTTTGTATGGCTTCCTTATTTTACAAGTGGCTCAAGAACATCCTGGGGTAGAAAGGAAACTTCTCTTGATGGCTATTTTATAGATATTACTAAAAAGCATCCCAAGCTTAGCATAACAAAAATGTCAGCATATTCCCATGCTTAGTAAGTATTCTTTAGCCACTTCTAAAATCTTCCATAACTTGGAACACACAACCTCAGTGTTCCTGAAGGTGGGAAGACCTGCCTCATTTCCCTTCTCGTACAAACACAGTCTGTCTTCAGCCCTACGAAACAATGCCTATTGTAACAGTGCACTGGTACTTGTGGATTCTAAATATGAGCCAAAACACTAGTCAGAGATTAGAATCAGAACTTTGCTTTACATGTGAAATCTTATTTTGAATTCAGGTACACAATTACTCACGCAGAGACTTAATTATACTGCCTTAGGATAGTATTAAAACAATGGTTTTAATTATTTTTTGGGAGGTTACAAAAGTAACCTGTTATCTTGTTAGGATGGTGAAGTGACTCCAGTCTTTTTGAGAACTTCACAGAAACAAATTAACCATCATCTGTGAGGTTTACTTGTGATTCCTTCATGTTTATTCAGGAGGCGACCACATTTGGATGGGGTCCCCCTGCCCTTCATTACACTTTATGTAAATCTGGTTGTGCTTGGACGTGTCTTTATCATCCGTGGAGGGAATTGGAAAAAGAATCCAACCAGGATGGCTCATGGGCTTCCGAAGGTGTGGCCCCTCGGTGGTTTGGAAAACATTCTGGGTTTGAAACAGCAGTACCTATAATTATGGAGGCGTCATCCCTTCCATAAAAAAGAAAACAAAACAAAGAAAGCGAAGCCCTTCTCCTAACGAGGTGTGGTCATAGCATGTGTTCAGCCTTCCCAAACCTGTCTGGCATTTGTTTCTGGTCTGGTGGGGAAGAGCTTCCATCTTTCTCTGAGCACTCATAAAACAATACAAAGGTAAACAATTGGAGGGCAATTAGCAGTCTCTTTGGGGTAAAAGGAGAGAGAAGTCACCCTGCTATTAATGTCAGAGGAATTAATCAGGGTTTACGGAGGTGACTGAGTGGCTCACCTCTGCAAGTGGTTGAAAACAAGGAACCAACAAAGTTTACAAAAGACGCCAGTTTGGAGAGCCAGGCATGGCAGACAGTTTACAGGCTGTCAAGCAGTTTAAGACTGTCGAGATTACTGAGCCGGTGCCTGTTATGAGAGAGACTGCGTGCACTGCAGGCCTGTGTTTCTCAAACTTTTCTGAGTATGAGACTCGGATGGGCAGTTTTTTCAAGTGCAGATGTTGATTCAGTAGGTCTAGGGAGCAGGTGGAACTTCTGCGTTTTAGCCCTCTCAGTGCTGTTCACGAGGCAGATCAGCATATCTCATTTTGTACAGCAAGGTTCTAGAATGTTCTAGTATCTCTGGCAGGTATGGTCCAGCAGCTCATACTACTTTTATGCATCTACAAATTACCAACATGTTGCATTGCTAACGTTCAGGGCTTAGGAGGCTAGAAGAAATTTTTGGAGTGGAGGTATTGGGCTGAATACTTTTTTGTACCTTGTAGTTTATAGAGATTACAATGCATTGGGACCCACAAGCAAAGAGCTATGGAGTAGTTACCAGCAACCAGGACCGATTAGAAAAACACAAAAATATTTGCAGGCCATGTTTATTTATGTTTATAGAACTGTACCCTTAAAAGAAAAAAAGCAGGAAATGCAATCTTTATAACTAAGGCCCCTCTGTTGTGGTTAAAACTTCAGAAAATGCACTATTGTCTCTAGTTTTAATGCCGAGCCTCTGAATAAGTTTTGTTGTTGGAGAAAACCCTGTTAAAATTGGGGTCTTTCACCATTTCTTGACTAGCTTTTCAAGCCACTCAATTATCAAATGGTTTGTCTCAGAGTGCTCGATAATATTGTATACTTTAAAACAAGAGATCCTCTGTTAACTGTTGGTGTGGACATAGACATCAGAATGCAGAGGACACACTTCTCTTGCTACTTATTCCAAAACACATGATTTTCATTAGCCATTTTTCTCTTCTAAGAAGGAAAGACAGCAAGCTTCTATTTAAAGAGCCTGACCACTTTTATTAACTTCTCTCTACTTCCCATCTCACTTCCCAACCCTCCCCTCCTTTCTTCTCCGTGTTTATCCCCACCTAGATGTCTGCGACACCTGAGGAAGAGGTGAGGGTGAATAGGGGCTGAATTTGATCTTGACCCTCTATGGCCTGTTTCTTCTCTGTCTGTAAAGGGATGTGTAGGTTGGCTATCTCTCAAAAGCCAGGCAGGCCATGTAATATATGAGGATGGTTGACACATCTCTTTTGTGAAGTGGAAAGCATGAGATGGAAATCGAAAAAGGAACTCAGTCCGGCAACTGGATTAATTATAATTGGTTAATTATTTGGCCTTGGAGGTTGATTTAACCTCCCTGGGCCCCAGCTTTCTACTCTGTAATTTGATATACTTGGTTATTCCAGTTTCTCAAAGTGTAAAAGTCTCGCCACTGGGATGACATTAGATAACATTGAATCACATATTGAAAATGATACTCCCTCTGCAAACACTTTTGATCCTCTGGTTGTTCACAAAAACAAAGAGAAAACAACGTTCTCTGTTGACATGCATGCCTTTAACACTTCTCAGCACTTTCCACTTTCTCTTCTAAAACAATTATTTTTAATTTTTATATATTTTTTGCCACTCTTTCTTTCTAACAGAGAAATCAATGACTTTTTTCACTGTGATTGTTTTTAATTTATGGAGGGTGGTACTGATTTCCCATTTAAAGTAGTAATAGAAAAATAAGTAACATGTAGATTGATTTAAAGGAGAATGAATATTCAGTACAATTACCATAATAACTACTCCAGTGAGTACAGCATATTAATTATTCAGGAATTACTATGTTACATAGATATGGCAAAAATTAGGAAGATGGTAATTATAGTTTAAGAGGTACTGAATGACATGATTTTAAAGTTTCTGTTTACTCTGAACTCAGAGGAGCATTCAGGTGTCTCATTAAGTGTTAAATAGCCACTTGGTTTCTGTTCCCCAAAATGCTCATATATTTATTGACACAGTATTTGCAGAACAAAGTTGGTGTTTGATTAATAGTTAATAATACATGACACAGTACTAACATTTCTCAAAGCTTTGGGGACATTTTGGCCATAGTTAACTATAGTTTACTAATTTTGCATTTACAATTAGTTAACTATAGTTTACTAATTCCACCCCCCCCCCCCCCCCGTTACTTAGGATATAACAAAATGGGGACAAGCACCTCTGCTTTTCTGTAAAAATGAAATGTCAGGAACATCTGTTTAAAAAGAGATTTCTATGTTTTACCACCAAAAGGTGGCGTCCTACCCCCATGCCCTTTATTTAAAAACCCTTGCTTTAATTTAACAAAAAGAAACTTCCACTTGATTACTGATAAAAAATTAAAATGTGCTCCCTATGAATGCAACGTGACAGTGTTGAAAATGGACAATATGTTAAGCTGTAGTTAAGTTTCCCTCTAATGTAAGCCAAATGGACATGGAGTTCTTCAATAAGGCGGCGCATTAGATAGCATTATATACAGCATTGAGTACAATATATTATGTGATTTACAACCAGGATTTCTTTTTGTCTGCAAAACTTGTTGCTAATCTGACTTTGGCCCCCACTTTCAAGTGAATATAGAATTTGAGGCAGTTAAAATGCAGAATAAGATCAGTGGTGATCTGAAGATCTTTTCAGTATGGCAATTCTAATAATTTTTTTTTTTTTCAGATTGAATTCACTGTTCAATCTGAAAAAACAAGATCAGAGCATGAATTGTTCTTTACAGACTAGGAATACATTTGTCACATTTAAATAACTTGCTATTCCCCTGAGTTATAACTCAGCAAACCAACATATACTATAAACATGTTGTACCTGGCATAAACATTTTAGAAATGAAAAAACAATTCCTGCTCCCGCAAGAGACTGGATACTTTGAGGACTTCCATTTAATTCCATGTGAATTCAGAATATGGAATTTCCAGTGATGTTCAAGTACTGGGAGCATTAACTGAGTTGACATAAAGCTTTTAATCAGTGCCCAGATCATAGTAAGCATTCAGTAAATATCAGACCGTTATTACTGACAGCTGTAGAATGTGAGCTTCTCAAGGGCAAGCATTTTATTTAGTTTTGCCTCCAATATGGTCTAGAATGTAGGAGTGTCATTAATGTTTTAATGTCTTGAACCCTAGCCTCTAGGAACGAAGGAAGTTCTACTGAAACTAAAATGCATTTTTTAAAATCTAGATTCTAGTCTAAAAGATTTGCTGGATGGTCTAGTCTGGATAGCATGGAATCTTATGCAGAACACATTCAATATAAATCCTGCTAAACTGGAATTACCTTAGCACAGTCGCCCTTTCTCTGGCTTTATTCTGTAACATCGGTGAATGGCTTTTTTTTCCACTTGCAAAACAGATATGATTTTAAAGGGGTAGCTTTATGCTATTATTGAAATTGAGATTTAGAATTTCGTAAATGAATGCTTAACAGTATTTGTAAAAATAAAAAAAAAAACAGAAAAAAAAGAAATATCCAAAAGCATTTGTAATACCCTTTCCGGATATTTATTATCTACAACTGTGCTGGTCTCAAGACCAATGGAACAGTGCCCCCTGCCCCCTCCCCCAGTACTTTGTAGGAATCCACAGGGTGGCTTTCAGTATATTTTCATAAAGAGTTGGCCAGTAACTGGAAATACTGGCTTGGGAATTTGGCAGCACCTGGGGTAATAGATCTGAAAAAAATTATTTCTGTTAACAACAACAACAACAACAACCCACAGAGGCCTGTATCTAAGTCACATTTTGGAAACAAAAAGTCTTCTTCTTTCTGTGTTGACAAAAGTGAATGAAATACTAGTGTCTTTAGCTTTATTCATTTATATATACATTTCAAAACATTTCATTCAGGCTCCTAATTTATTCCTTCAAATTTCTAAATTCCACCGAACTTCAAACAGGACAGAGGGGAAAAAATCACACCTTTTTAAAGATTTGGACAAAGCTTTTTGCAAGTGATTGATCTCGTCGAGAGCTCATAATCTGTGTTAAACAACTGATTGACATACTAGCCCCTGGGCGTTTTCCTAAGAGAAACCGTAGCAAGAACACAGCGCCCGATGCAGACACTTTCCCCCAAAGTCGATCTAACTACACATTCCTGCAGTGACTCTGACCAGGACGGGGTGGGGAGGGAGCTCGTCCCACATTACACTCTCTTAATTCAAAATACAGGGGGGAAAATCCCTCGCTGGCGGGTTTCTGTTTCCTTGCAAACAGGGGTTTGTCCTTCTGTTGAACTTTCACCTCCCGAACTCGCCTTCTTTCATTGGACAAAGTGCTGAAAGAAAGAGGAGAGACCGAGGGAGGATGGGAGAGGAGAAAGGGGGTTGCGAACACCACCCTCACCTCCCCCTCCTTCAACTGTCACTGATGGCAAAACACTTTCACTTTTAACTGGAGGATACTCACATCCTTTCCTATCCTCTCCCCTTCCTTCTGTATTTTTAGCTCAGAAACGAAGCAAATAGCCATCGCATTCCCATCTTCGTCCCTAGTTAACACTCTGCCTCTCGTTTTTTTTCCCCCCGGCGTCTGAATGGACCCCCCTTTCCCCATCTTCTGAGGAATCCCGCCTCCCCCTTGCCCCTTATTTTCCAGGTCTTTCTAGCCAGATCCTTCTTTCGCCAAGGACTAATCTGGCGTTCCCTTCCTCTCCGGCCTGCGGGGCTCTGTTTCCCTCTCTTACCCACGCAGCCTGGACGCCCCTCATTCCCACCTCCTGGGACCCCCTCTCCCCAGCCCGCGCTACCCCCCGCCCCCCTTGCTCTGGCAGTTGCAGGATTTTTTTTTTCTTTTTTGCCGAGAGCCTTGTTGTTTACCCAGCAGGTGGATGTGACGTCAGGGACGCACAACAGCAAAAAATAACAACATCTCCCTCCGCGACGTGTTGGCCTCTCTCGCGCGCCTTATTTATTTGTTCCGGGAGGCCGGGGTGGGGGGAGGGGAGTGGGCGCCAGCGCTCCAGTGGCTTGGGGACGGGGTGGCGGCTCGCGCACTGGGGGTGCTGGGGGGCCCTTGGGGGTGTGTGAAGCAGACAGGGTGCCCGGCAAAAGGCCGAGGGACGTGCTGGGGAGCGCCCTCAGTTCGGCGTTACCGCGCCGCCGCCGCCGCCACCGGCGCTGGCTGGGGTCCGGGAAGCTAGTCCCGAGCGGAGGAATCTATTGTTATTTATTGTGTGGCGGTTGCATGCTGTACTCGCGGTGGCCCTGCCCTCGCCCGGGAGTGCGTGTGTGTGCGCGCGTGTGCGCGAGTGAGTGTATGCGCGGGGGTGCGCGCGCGGGCGGGAGTGGGCGCGCGCGGGGAAAGGCCCGAAAACACCTTAGTTTGCACCGAGAGACCATTTGCAGCGGGTGAGTTTGTATTTTTCCATTTCTGCTCCACTTTTTCCCAAGCCGCCTCCTGCCTTGTTTCCGCCACTTTAAACAACAACAACAACCACCAGCACAAAAAAAAAAAAAAAAAGAAAAACAGAAAAAAAAAGAAAAAGATAAAGGAAAAAAAAAGAAACAAAACTCTCCACCTCCAGGCTCCACGTGCATCTCCCCCAGCCCTTCCCTCTCAGCCTCTCTCCCACAGGTCTGGGCCCAGGGTGGGGGCTCGGGCCGTCGCGAGGGTGGAGGGGCCTCCGGTGGCGCCCGCGTTCTTGGGTCTATTTGCATAAGTCAAGTGTGTGTGTGTGTGGGGGGGGGACACGGGGGCCGGACGGCGCGGAGATCCTCTTCCCTTGGCCCCTTCACGCCTAGCTCTGCGTTCTCCACGATCGCCGCGGGGAAAGAAATCAATAAGCCCAGGCCGCCTGGCACAACTTTCGGTGACCAGCGTTGGGCTGCCTGCCGAGGAGCCGGGCGGGTGCAGGGCCACGGGTGGGATCCGCGGTGGGAGGGGGCGCGCGCCAGGCACCTCTGCAACGCAAAGTTTGGACTTGCAGCAAAACTTTTTTCCCTTCGCTGTCCGCGAGTATGTGCCTCTTCGGTTTCCCCGGGCTGCGCCGCGGGTCGCGGCTAAATGACTGGGGACGCTCGCGCCCGGGGACCCGCGCCTGCAGACGTCCCCGGTGCCACGCACGCCTTTCCCCGAATCCGGAGGCGGGAGCAGCCCTTCGCGGCTCCCGCGGAGCCCAGAAAACTCAGACACACCCGCACAACCTCAGCTAGACACGCAGCCCCATGCACGCCCGGATCACCGAACCCAGCCTCCCCACCACTGGCTCGCGACAGCTCGGCGGGTGGGAGTGGGAGAAGGGTGCCCTGCGGGGAGTCGCCGCGCCCGGATATCCCTCCCCTATACCACACATACTTTAGGGTTTTACTCCCCTCCTAAGCTTGGGATACGGGGGAATTTCCCAAGCCCCAGTCTGTCCTGAGAAGCGCGTGAGTCGCCGAGTCCCTCTGCCCTGTCCCCGCGGCTGATGGCTCTCCGGGTCTCGCCCGCACGCTGCCTTCCTCCCGAGCTCCCCACGCTCCATTCCTGTCCCGCAGAAGATTCAGCTGAGCCGGCGAGCCGGGACGGCGTGAGCTTCGAGCGGGGACCACGGCCCCAGCGCTGGGAGCCGAGGAGTTTGCCAGTCGCAGCGGGGTCGCGGTCATTCGCTGCCTCCGCCTCTCCTCGCCCCCGCCTCCCGCCCCCCTCCTCCCCAGTACCGCCGCGCTCGGAAACTTGGATTCCTTCTCCTTTTTGGCCCTCGGCGAGTCTCCCTCCCCACCTGTTGTGAGCTCCGCCTCAGTTCCCGGAGGCTGGCGGAGACACCAGCGGGCACCGGAGAGCTCCGCGCCCTGAAACAAAGTCGCCGGCCCCCGTCTCAAGTGTTTGCTTCGGGATTGCTGCCCGCGCGGCCCCCCACCCTCATCCCATTCCCGCGCAGCTCCCGCCCCCTGTGAGAATAAGGACTAAATAAACAATTGTAACTGCAAACCTTGCGCCTGCGAACACATCCCTATCCCAGCCCCTTCCCCCTTCCCTCCCCCCTCCTTTTTTGTTGTTGCAACTTTGTAAGATCCCGGCGAAGGTGCTCAGACTTTGCTCGGGCCGATTTCCCGGTCTCGGGATCTTTGCAGGGATTCCCTGAGACACATCCTCTCTTCCCTCCACGCGCGCTCGCGGGTCCTCCCGCCCGCCGCCCTCTCTGTCTTGGCCCCTGGGCCTACTCACTCATCCCGCCCCCTCAATTTCCCCCAACCTGCACCCGGAAGACTTGCTGAGGGTCGCCCCGGTTTCTTGTCGATCGCAGAGCCCGAAAGTTAGCGAGAGGCGGAGAGCGCGCGGCGAGCCAGCGGGCCGGGGGCAGCGGCGGCGGCGCGGGGACCATGGTACTGCCGGCGCCTCCTCCGCGGGCGTGAAGGAGGCGCCCCCACTCCCTGCCTGGACTCCGCGGGTAAGTCGAGGCGGCGGCGGGCGGGGGCGAGGGACACCCGAGAGCCCTGGCTGAACCCGGGGGCTCTGTGCCCAGAGCGCCAGCATGGGCGGCACGAGCGCAGCGATAGGTGCCGGGAGCCGGGAATGTGCCCGTCTTCAAGCCGGTAGGTGCTTCGAAATACTGGACTTCCTCTTTTTTATCTTTCCTTCCTAAATCCGAAAATCTGGAGATCAAAGTTTAGCGTGGAGTGTAAAGTGCTCCTGTAAAATATGGTGACATCCCTGGCCCCCCTTCTCACCCTACTCCCCCCTTATAACTATTAATTATTTCCAAGTCATTGTGTCCAAATACCCTTGCCGGGCTGATTACAAAGTGTATTGATTTAGTCTGGGCTCATCCTACGTATTCCTTTTAATTCATTTTCCTTTTGCTCGACTAGAAAACCCGAAATGAAACTTATTTCTTCCTCTTCCCAGCACCCCCTTCCCCCAGCCCTCGTTTGTGAGGCTTGGGCAGAGTAATGAAATTAATATAAACATTTAATTTGGTTGCGTTTGAGCTTCTCCAGCCCACTTATGAGGGGCTGATGTTGCTCTCATGTTCGGTCACAGGTATTTTATAAGTTCGATTTTCTTTTTTGTTACTGCTCTTTAAATACTGGAGGGGCTTTCTGTATCCGCTTTGAAAGGAGTCTATACATTGAAACCATGTACACTTTACCTTTGGTTGTCCGTAGGCTTCAGGATTTAGTGTTTGTAGCTGAGTTGAGAATATCTGAAGGATATTTAAGGAATTTTTCTACTGCTGAAAATATATTGAATAATCCATGGAAAATTTTTATCTTCCATCTCTTCTGCCTCCCCCGTTTTTCCACTGAGAATCAGTTTGGGGGGAGATGTCTTAATTGGAATTTGAGGAGAAATGGTCAGACTTCAGGTGTTTTCTACCCAGGGATTAACCTGTATAATTGAGACAGAGGAGTTCTGTTATTTTCAGTTCCAGAGAGAAATGTTTCAAATCTTTTTTAGAATTCCATTGGAGTTTTGATTTTCAAAGTGGAAATACCCACATCTTAGAGACCAAGAAAAGAAAATTGGGCTCACAGTTTTAGAGATTTGGAATGGGTTTTTCCTTGTCTGATTTTTCTATTTGAAATATCTAATAAAGAGCATTAAAAATATAAAAAGAAACTCAACTGGTTACTATTCAAAAGGTGTCAGCTACAGTCTCACTGCAAAAGGGGAAAAAGGTTTAACATCTTGCCACTGGCTGCATTCCCCTTTCCCCGCCCCCCCCCCCCCCAGACTTTGGAGTATGAGAGGAAAAAAAAATCAGTTTTTTTGGGGGGGTGGGGGTGGGGAAAGTAAAGTAAACAGCCTCCAACTGCTGAACCTTGACAACCCAAATTAAGGAAGCAGGAAAGATCAAACAGAGCTGCTGCTGGGTTGTTGTCAGGAGCTCTACGTGGAGAAAGAACCCTGGACTATTCGATCAAGCAGCAAAGCTATATATTCAGTAATGCAGAAATGGACCATTGCAAATGCTGATCTTTGTTGTGCAAGCCAAGGCTCACTTGGAAGAAAATACTCAGCCTCTCTCTAGGCAGCATTTGAGTTCCTTATGGGTGCTGAGTTGCTAAACAAGTTACTATTTTTTTAATGCTTTCTTGTTTATGAAGAGAATGCACCCAAAAGGTAGTAAGAGAATATTAAGTCTTCCAGAGGCTGCCTTGCTACCCAGAACTGTGCAGTGGAACTCTTTTTACCAACATTAGCCTCCTACACTAGAGTTAGATAACGTTTTCTCACATCAAGTTTAGAAGATCTGCCTTGTCAGGGAAGCTAGGGTTTTGTATGTGAGGGTTTAAATCTGATGTGCAGCTCAAAGAAAGAAAAAAAAAGAAAGAAAAAAGAAAAAAAGAAAAGAACCCTGGTGATGAAGTTTTGTGTCAGCCCACTCTTGGAATTTAAAAAGGCGAGAGGGAACATTCTCCAGATTAGACATAACCTCTTTTTTTAGATTGACATTCAACATGACCATGTTGGTACTTTTATTCAAGTTCTCTGTAACTTGTCCTTGCTTGTTTTCTAGGAAAATTTAACTGCTTTACATTTTTAAAGAGAGTAGTAACAGTAATTACTTTAGCATTTTGTTTTCACAGGTTTGTCAAAGTATAATGAAAGAAGCATCAAGTATTCAGATTAACTGTCTCAAACTAAGGGGGTTATATTCCTGGAGATGTCTAAGCTTTTGTGTTTATATTTAAATTCTGGAGTATAAACTGTGTAACACTTTTTTTTTTGGCTATAAACTCTCCCCAAATTAAATGTCATTTTTAATTAAGTAGAACAAAGTAGGAAGTAGGACAAGTAAACACATACAGAAGAATAAAAATAATTGTAATTTAAGGATTGCATTTTTAATTAACAAATGTCGATCACATAGTAAGCACTTTGTATTTTATTAGTCAGAGTTTCATAACCATAGTGCCCAACATGTTTCAAAGTCTGTAGCTTTTATTGGGTATACCTTTTATTGTGTAATTAAACAATGCGAGTTAAACATACACATGGATGCTATTAGGCAATTTTCTGCAATATGTAATGTTTTTTTTTTAAGCTATAAATATTTTCTAGTTAAATCATTTGTACTAACAATAACAAAAGTTAACTTGGTTAATATTGAGTCTAGGAAAGGTTTTCTGTTACTAAGTTTGTCCTTGCTTAAGACTCTATCCCTGGCCTTGTATATTTACATTCTTAGGCTCTATTGAAAGATATGTGTGTTTTCAGCAGTTTAAATTAACAGAAGAATTGTGATATTTCTTAAACAAATATATTTATACCATAGCATGTTCAATGCCAGCATTAAGAGAAGGGAGGAAAGAATGGAGCAGATGTGACTTCTTTTGAACCCAGCTTCCTCTTTGCAGCCAATCTTATTGTGCTGTTTATTTGGTTTTCAGGTTTTACTTAAGACTGAAACTCAGTTTTGAAATGTTATCTTGTAAGATTCTGCATCACAAAAAAGTATGTAAGTGCAAACAACATTAGGTGACATAGTACCAATTACATTTCAGTAGTATGCCAAGAATATTTACAGGGCATTGCTCGAGTTCTGTCTTTTAAAAATAATTTTAGACGCACGTTAATAAAATTTAAATAGATTGCAGGCTGTCAGAAAATAGTATAAATTTTGTTTATGATTCAGTTACTTTAAGGTACTTACATTAAAGAAACTCATTTAACCCCTGATTGGAGAGCATGAAGTGGGAAGGGAAGCCCTCCAAAGAGGTCCCACTGCCCTTTGCTCTCTCTATAATCTTAAATTACTACCATTTAATTGCAGCTTCAAGGCACTGAGCAGGAGCTGTTTCTCTGTGGCTGAGAAAGGATTTCCAGAGCACAGCTAGATTTGCACAGGTGGGATTTGTGTTTTTCAAAAAATTTTTTTGCTTAGGGCCTTTTCCTTTTTTATCCTCTTAGGTGTCATACTCCCTTTATAGAATTCAGCCACAGTAAATGGCCTTTTAGTTTAGCCAGCGGTAGTGTCCTTTTTTTAAAGTATGTTTTTTGGACCTAGAGTGTATAAAAGTCTTGGGCAAGTAGAGGTTTGTTTTCTAAAGAAAATAACCTTAAGAGAGGCATCTGCTGAACAGACAGGTGAACTTCATGCATGAGCCAACATAGACTTTTACTATTTGCAAGGGATTTTTTTTTCTTTAGTTGTTGGTAGTTATCCCACCAGGTGATCAAACACAGAGTTTGTGAGTCACGTCAGCAAGCCCAGTAAGTTTGTAGTTGGTTCTGCGTATTTTCTAAATGATCTTTCTTGTGACTTGTTACGCTGGTCTGCAGGCCACTGTGTTATATACATGTGCGAGCCAAGGGGCTGTCTTAAACTGGTTTTTAAAAATGTTTCTCTGCTGTGGTACTTGGGGGAATTAAGGCTGGAGGTACTGAAAGCTGGCACATCAGCAGGCCATGAGATGAGCCGAATTCCTGAGACGGGAAAACCTGGCCAAAGATGGGGTACCTTATGCACGGCAGTCTCCCAACCCAGACCTCATGGTTTATTTCAATGTGCATGTGGCCATGTGGTTAATGGAAATTAAGCAGATTTGGCTTGTGTTGCCAACCTAAAAATAAATGTTGTAAGGAACGTTTGATTTCTAGAAGTGCTTTGGTTTTGTATCCCATAGATAACGTTCTTGCAGTTACGGCTCCAAGGCCAGTGTTCTGAAAAGAGGAAGTGCAGTGGGGTAAAGTGCATGGCAGTCAGGAAAGACAATTAGACAGTGTTCTTTGTTTCTTTAATGAATTATTCTTATTAATTACAGTCATTTTGTACTAAGGCCTTTTTCGGGCCGTATTTAGAAGTCGGCTCCCATTCACCAGAAAGCTGAGCCAGAAGCTGTAGCCTTGTCCTGGCACTGTTTTACCCAGTCGTGAAATCTATTGGCCAAATTAGCTTGTGCATGTCTTTGTAAATCTTGTTTTTCTTTTTGAAATCCCTGGACACCAGTTTTTAATATATGTCCTGCCTTGTGCACAACAGGTGTTTGTTTGGTAGTTATTTTATGGGATTTATAGTGAGAACACTATTTCCTACCTAGCCAGCCATTGGGAGAATAAAGCCACTGCCCAAAATAAAGAACCTGGAAACTGAACAAGTGTAAATGGGTTTTTCCTTAGGACCCTCCCCAACCTATTTTGTTTTAAAAAAGTGAGGGAGGGGCTCAATTTAGTGCCTTGCTATTTGCAATTAAGTTGTATTAATTTAAGATTATTGGGAAAGTACAGAGGGCAGTGGGAGCTTTTTAGTGGTCTCATCTTGATGCTTAAAGCCGCTCAGTCCTAGGGTTAAATTAGTTTCTTCAGTCCGAGTACTTAAAGTAACTAAATCGTAAAAAAAATTTGTATTAGATCCTGACAACTAATAATCTATTTAAATTACATTAAAGTATCTGGGCAAAAATTTAATTAAAGACAGGAGTATTGTCAAGCCCTGTAAATATCTTGACGGGTCTACTCAAATGGAACTGATATCACAAGATATTTACATATGTCTGGTGGGTTCCAGAACATCTCGGCAGCGCCTGTGCAAAGCTAATTGCACTCTCTTTCCAAATCACATTTTTAATAAAATAATTTTGTTTTTCAAAGAAACATGAATACGTACAAAATTCTGTTCAAGTGTTTTGTTTACTGTTCTTTCCACTCAAGACCACTCTGATGGGTTTATTTCCTCCAACTGCTGCTGATTCAGACAAACAGCTGAAATGGAGGGATCACTGACTAGAAAGCTCGTGTCATTCTGTTTTATTTCAACAGTTTGAAGATTTTACTGCGACGGAAAAATGTATCTGAGCATGACATTATTGTTCCATGTTTATATTGGCTAGAATAGATTCATTTAGGGTGGGACAGATTTCCCCCTGAATTTTGTATTTGGGTACATGTTTATTTATTGGTAGTAAAGTAAGGTGGACATCCACATTTTGCCAGATTCTTTGATTTTTAGCTAATTCTGTGATCAGCTCTATTAACTTGCATGCTGAATAATATTTCTAGCATCAAACTCAACTGAATTCCTGAGGTTTCTTTTTCTTCCTCCCAGCTCAGCAGTTGAGTCATCAGTGACTTCCTCTGCTTCAGGTTTCCTGTCTGTGGAGCAGGATGGCAGTATAAGGTCTGTCCCTTGAGCTTCGTGTTCTTATGGTGCAGGTGCCGTGTCACTACGGCCAGTGACTTGAAAGATGTTCTTGCTGCTCTTGGGACAGTGACCAGAGCTCCGGGGGGAGGGTGTGCCGTGAGCTTTGCTGGAGTTGCTCCTGTTTCAGGGTTGCCCCCTGAGGTAGTGCTGGCCACCTCCCATACCGGGCAGGCGAGCAGGGCGAGGCACAGTGCTGCTCATGTGTGACTTGGGAGCATACTGCACTGGGTTCTCATCCAGTGTGTTTCAGAGGGAGGTCGCCTGCTTCTCGATCACCGTGTGTGTCTGTGTTTTGCGTTTCAGAGCATTTATTAAAATAAAGATTCTTGGATAAGAATTTTTGCTGACTGATGTGAGATATGCATGTCTAACAACTTCCCCTGGTAATTCTGATTCACACGGAACAGAGACCCGTGGACCAAACGATTCATGCTGCTAGAGATTCTGCTACCGAAATCTTCAACTTCATTTGGATTTTCTGATTGATTCTTCCTTTTCTCTTGAGGCCTGTATTATTTTTAATGTATTTGAGTTTCTATTAAGAATTAAAACGGGTGGTTTAAAAGCAGAGCTGTGGTTGCAAACATGGATGGAGTCGCACTGCTCCTGGGTGTGCCGGTCTGGGGTGGGGCCAGAAAGAGCTCCCCACGTAATTCTTATGCCCAGCAAAGTGGAAGAACTGGACTTTTCCTTTCGAGTTGGTTGAAGGCCTGTAGCTCTTCTGAAGGGTTTAACTTCACTGCTGGGACCATTGCTTGGGCTTCCTTTTCAGAATCAAGCACCAAAAGAAACATTAGGTACTTAGAGAATCAGAGGCAGAATAAGAGCCTCACAATTACACAAAGTTACACAGTTACACAAAGTGATAGGATAACCTGGACGCGGTGGATTTCACCAATACCAGACATTTTCTTTCAAATTATGCCTTGCTTGCACCCATGTTTCCACTGGGCGTTGTTCTGTTGTAACTATCAATTAGTGTCAAAGGGCTTTCTGGAATTTTTTTTTTTCTATTTCATTTTAATTTTAAAATCTGAACGGTTTACTCATTGGATTAACCCTGCTAGCCCAAGTATTCCAGTTTTCCTTGGCATCTAGGGAAATTCTGTATCATTTTATGCCATGGGGCCTGCAGGAATATTGACGGAAATAGTTTAGCCAACGATGGCACACAAATAAAGAAAGCAGAATCTTAAGAAGAATGCATCCTACAGATTATGAGATAAAGAAAGATGAAATGCTAAGGAGGCTTGTCTAAATAGTCAGGTCTTCAGCTAAACATCTAACCACTAAGATCAAAAGAGATAGTTAATAAAAGTTATGCAGACATTTTTCGTCTGTATTAGTAATGTGCATTTTGAAGTTACCCAGCAATAGAAGTGTTTGTCCAGGATGCCCTCACCTAAATTAAAAAAAAAAAAATTCTGTTTGTCTTCGGGTGTGGCTTGATTTCAGTGGATACCAAACAGTTGGCAATTGTTTTTATGTCTAGAACTTCACAGTTGCCTTGGCTCTGGGTTCGGGTGGCATCTGGAATATTCCTATAATATCATACAAAGTTCTTTTATTTCTGTTCAGGCCCTAAAGCACCTTTAAAAACATCTCTTATGGGCCAAGTTTTACAACTAGGGTGTCTCTGTCCTTGAATAAAGATGAAAATGGAACTGATTGGAGAATGGGAAGGTGTAACAATAGAGGCTGCTTAGTCTTGCTCCTGTTACCAGCTGATGAAGTCTACAGTGTGGTGTTAAATCACTGGGCCCTGATTGTTGAAAGGATGTTAATCATTTCATTCAGAAAGGTCATGTAATTAACTGATTTATCATTAGGGAATCAGTGACAGACCCTTTTTAGTGATGTATTACAGAAGTTTTCTAATAGAAAGTTTGCTGCATGGAATTTTTTGGAAAGCAGCTAGTTGGACCTTGAGAAAGGGGTAGGGCATCTGTAGATAATATCACTGTCCACATACAACTGTAAATAATTTTGGAGAAAATAGTCTATAAAACAGAAAGTTGTTCAGTCTTGGGTTTTCTTTTATGGCCTTGTTTAGGCATGTTGTTGCAGACCTGTTTTGCATGCCTTCTCTGGGTTTAGGAAGGGTTCAGCCGCTTAAATGTGTTCGTCTTATTTTCTAAATAATGGCTTTTGTTGCAGTGTGATGCATGTTGACAGTAAACACGCAGTTGTAACTTTGGTAAGCTTACAACAAATTCTTATGCTTGTAGAAGCAGGTTGTCCTTGCCGCAGACTGCTTCGCCCTTTTGTCTTGCTGTCCTTATGGCAACTACAGCACGAGGTTTAAATACTCCGGGATGGGGAAGGGCATGGGGTATGGAGCAAAGAAACTCCCCATCTGGCAAAAATTTATCTTTCTCTTATATTCCTTTGTCCCCAAATCATACAGAAGGTACGCTTCTAGCTTATTTTTCCTGTGCATGTATTTGCATCAATTCAAAATTCAAAATATACTTCAAGAGAGATCTCCTTTCTGTATTTGTTTTTATTTTGTTTCAGTTAGGAAGTGGGACAGTCCCTTTTGCTAAATGTAGAGAGCATCTCTGTCAGACATGACTTGCCCTAGCAGAGTACTGAGGCGCAAGGTAGTAATAAGCACCTTTGAAAACAGTGGAAATGGATTTTATACTGGGATGCAGGGTTTTAGTGATGTAATCAGTGCCCCAATTGTTGAATAAAATGTGCTGCATTTGCCTCAAGCCCTTTGATCTTTGAGTGGAGAACAACTTTTGAGGAGAGAAATCTGGCAGATATTTACAAAGCTATTTATATTAAAACTATGTTTTTATCTTTTCATTTTTATTATGAAACGTGTCAGACACCAAAAAGGAACAAAGAATAATTCAGAGAGCACCCATGTACCTGCAGCTCTGCTTCAGAAAGAATCCATTTCTGATGCAGGTTGAAGAGGCTGCTGGCATTTCCCTCCCTCACCTTGCCCCCCCCCCCTTCTCCCCTGGAGGTGACCTCTGCTCTCAGCTGGCTGTTTTTCATCCCCGGATTTCTTTATACTTTTAATACATATGCATTATTCCCCCAAATAGGGTTTTCTTTTGCATGTTCAGGATTTATGTTGATTGTGTCCTGCCATATGTATTCTTTAGTAACTTGCTTTATTGTTTGATCAGTAGTGTTAGTAAAATTCATGCACGTGGATACATTGTAACTGTAGTTCATTTTTCCATGTGAACCTTTTGAAGTGCTTAATATTAATTCAAGGCAAGTTCTTCACGTTTGAAACCAGCAGCCTTCTGCAGTACTGTATATAGAAAATTTGAAAATTTAGGATTAATATGAAACTAACTACCAGTCCTGACTCGAACTTTATGATTTGTTCATTTGCCAGTGGGTTTTTTTTTTTGGGGGGGGGGAGTGGTGCGGGTGAGACTTTTTAAAATCAAACACTCCCCAGGGAATTTTATTTAAAAAATAATGTATCAAGTAGTTGATCTCTTACATTTAAGTAAAAACAACAATGACAACAACAAAACAAACTGCAAGGCATTCTTTTGAAAGAGCCTAGCCATTTTCTCATTCTTATTTACAGACTTGGCTTAGAACCGAACAGCCACATATGCAGGGTAGCAAGTTAAAAAGCGATGTTTAATTAACAGGCGCTTTATACTTCTGTATCCTTGTTATGATATAGCACCTTGTTCTTCAGCATAGAAAGTGATTTCTGCATATTTTAAAGGACTGGCATCTTTCTGGTAAAAAAAAACCATATAAATAAAGATATACTTAGATGAAAATCGGAACATGTTTTTAAAATAGTATGTGTCTGCTTCCAGCTCTGTTATCAAACTTGCTACATGAGCCAGAGTTGGTGCTCTGTGATTGTGGTGATGACCAAAAGAGTCGATCATGCGCAACGAGATGAAATCGGGGCTATAATCGGAGAGTTACCAGTTTCTTTGTCATTAAATATTAGCGATAAATAATACACTGTTTGTTTTGAGTAGATAAAACATATTTAATTCTGATGTACAGAGTCAGCCTTATTGCTGAGTAAAATGATAATCTTTTGTAATTTGAGAGAAAAGATAAAAGACTTTTGTGTTAGCTTGCCTAACTGACTTTGGTCGCAGAGATGTTTACCTTGACCAGCCAGAGAAGGTTGGAAAAACTTTTTTCCTCCCTCCTAGACAACTTGGATATTTGTACTGATGTTTTATTGGGAATATCAGATACTCAGTAAATAGCATAAATGACTGGAGATGTTAAACAAAATGAGTCTAAAGGTAGGTAGTGTTTCCCTGAAGAATGGAGAAAAATATAACAGAGGGATAATGTTTGGACAACACTCCTTTTAAAAGACTGGTGTGTGTTAAACACGGACCATTGGAGTCAGTGTTACTCATTAAACAATGGCTTTAATTGTTCTTTTTAAATTGAGTTTCTCATAAAGTTATACTTAGTCATGGTTTATTTAAAGAGAAGGTATACTTGTAACTTAGCATCTTTTTCTAGGTTCCTGAAGCCTTGTGGGAAAACAGACACTGCCTCGCTTGTTGCAGAGTTTCTAATGCACTTCTCCCCAAAAGGCATTGCTCCCTGGGTCGAGTCCAGCAGTTGTTTTACTAACAGTACCAAGTGACAAGAGTGAAAATAAGTAATAATTAGTTGTGTTTTATAGGACGTAAAGAAAGAGTGGTTGAAGTCTATAAAAGAAGAAAATCAGATCGAAGGCCGGCCACTATGTTGTTATTTTAAACAGATGCATTGTAAAAGTGATCCCCTTGGAAGCAGGCTGTCACCTGGTCCACGCTGGCTGTGTCTGCCATCTTCCTGTCTGCTGTCCTGTCCATCCATGTTGGCTCTTACCAGTAATACCATCTGCTGTTCCAGCAGTGGCCTTCTCTGTGCTGAAGCAGGCCAATTGGGTCAACTTTTGTGATCTGGCAGATGTCCACTGGGAGCTCAGATCAGGCCAGGCTCATTTTTATGTGTGTCCAAAGCCAAGATTTCAACTTGGTGAAAGGCTGTGGAATTTATTTCCCAAAGCGCTGCCCAAACTCTGTTCTTCTTTTCTGCAACTGCCTTCTTGGGCTGGGAGGATTGCTTAATGCACTTAATTATGCTGGATCCCTCTGTATTTTTGAACACCTGTGCGTAATTCAGATCATGGGTGGTCACAGAGCCTGGCTCTCCAAGCAGCTTCTCTTCCAGAATGGGGAAATTCCAAGGCTCCTGACCGTGCACTGTGTGTGAGGGGGCTGAGCATAGGCTTAAAAAGGATGGAACTTCCATCGTGCCATGTAAAAGGACCCTTTTCTATCCTTGGGTTGGAAAGAGTCTTACAATGAATACCTCAGAAATAATGTTTTAAAATAATAATCTCTCACTCATTGCTAGTTGGGGTACAAAGTAGTACAGCCACCTTGGAAGACAGTTGGTGGTTTCTTTTAAGACTAGACATGCTCTTACCATATGATCCAGCAGTCACAGTCCTTGATATTTATCCAAAGGAAATGAAAACTTACGTTCACCCAGACATTGGCACATGGGTGTTTATAGCAGTTTTATTCATCATCGCCAAAACTTGGAAGCCACCAGGATGTCCTTCAGGCGGTGAATGGATAAATAATAACTATGGTACCTCCAGACAATGGAATACTGTCAGCGCTAAAAAGAAATGAGCTGTCAGGCCATGAAAAGACATGGAAGAACCTTAGGTGCATAGTACTAAGTGAGAGAAGACAGTCTGAAAAGACCATGCATGATTCCAACTATAGGACATTCTGGAAAAGGCAAGACTGGGAACAGTAAAAAGATCAGTGTCAGGGGTTGAGGAGAGGGAGAGACAAATAAGCCAAGCACGAGGATTTTCAGGGCAGTGAAACTACTCTGTATGAAACCATAATGGTGGGTACATTTGTCCAAAGCCATAGAATGCACACCGCGAATGAACTGTAATGTTGTAAACTGTGAATGTGAAGTGTCACTGTAGGTTCCTCGGTTGTAACAAGTGTTACAATTGGGGGATGCTGGTAATGGGGGAGGCTATTCATGTGTGGGGTTAGGGGGTAATCGGAAATCTCTGTACCTTTGCCTTCATTTTGCTGGAAACCTTAAACTGCTCTAAAACATAGTCATAATTAAAATCAATTCTTGCGTTGTAAGACATCCATAACCATTATCCATATCCATGTCTTCAAATGAGTGTAGTGGTCTTTCCCTTTATCAGACCCTGGGAGTGTTAAAGTTTCCTGTGAGAACAGTGAAACAGGCAGAAGCGCGCTTGATCCTGAGACTTGGGGAGGCGGTGGAGGGCCTTGGGGGGCTGCCCGGGTCTGCAGAACAGGGCCCATGAGAGTTGCAGAGGACCTCAGTGGGGGCCCAGGCCAAGGTGTGCCTTTGTCCACACGCAGACTGTGGTTCCCCTAAGGGGTGTGACTTGCTGCATGACATGGCTACTAGGGTCAAATTCAGCCTTGTTTCCACAGCAATGTCCATACCTCTATCTGTGTCTTCATTTTTCAGAAATAATGTATTAATCGTGCTCCACAGACATTTCGCCGTGCTTTTATTCTACATTGTACCAGGAACATTTTTTCTCTATCATAAATAGTCTTCTATGCAATTGTTAATAACTACTTAGTTTTCCAGTATATTTATATTTCATTTTCTTTCTTTGCAAAGAAGCCCCCTTTGAGGACAGCTGCATAAAGACCAAATTGTCTCTCTGATGTTTAACAGATTTGGAACCAAGGAGCTACAGGGTTTTCTGTGCATAGCTGTGTGTGTTCCTGTGTGTGTGCGTTTGGGATTTTATTGTGGATGAAGTAGGAAAGGTTAAGGATCTGAATTAAGTTTTAGTCAGTGATTCAGATTTTCACAACCCCCTGAGGTTAAAAACACACCCTGCCCTATCACCCTGCATTAAACCCACTTGTGACATGGGCGTCTTGCTCTTCCCTGGGCTCTGACAGCCACGCGGAGCGCATTGTGGTTTGCAGGTTGGAGCGTGTATTGGGGTACTGTGGGGAAGTGCTTGCGCTGTGCATTGAAATTCAATGTTTGAGACTCTAGGACAACCAAGCCAGGTCTCATGGAGTGTAAATCGTCCATGAAGCAAGTTATCTGTAAAAAAGGAGTAAAGTCCAAGTCTAATGAGGCTTGTGAAAATTCAGGGAACTAACAAAAAGTGGGAGCCAACCAGCTTTACAATTTGTGGAGCCCAGTGCAACATTAAAATTGGGGTTCCTTGTTAAAAATTAAGGATTTCAAGACATTGACAGTAGAACATTAAACCAAATGCAGGGCCCTTGGATCAGGGGGACGTGTATGACAGAACATGCCCCCCCCCCCCCGCCCCCAGCAGGCTTATCCTTCCCTGGATTCTAAGTGGCTTGAATGGCATTACTCCTTTGCTGCAAGGTTTCCTCTCCTGCAAATTAAAAAGACCAGGCTGGGACAGGCATAGCAGGCTGCCGTGACCTCGGCCCTCTGTTACTGAATCTAGATGGGACTGTAAGCTCTTCCTGGATTGTAAGATGCCCATTGAAGGCAAAATGTTGGTCATCTTCTGGATTGGGTATTGTCTGCAGGCACTTTGCAAAGTCCTGTGACGGATGCTAATCCAGTTCATGCTTCCACTTTTCTTTCTTTTTTTTTCTATAGCCCTTTTCTCAGGATCTTACACTTTGTCTCTGTCACCTTAATTGCTCCTTATTCTCAACTGCCCCTGGCTTCATTCTGGAAGAACGGCTGGACCTAACATCTGAAGGCAGTGTCAGAGAAAAGCTTGTGCTCTTTCCCTGCTTTTATCCCTAAATGTTAATTATTAAACAAGTGGGCTGGATCTGGAGGGGCAACTGCTGATCCACTGCCTTCAGGAATGGCAGGATACCCAGGCTCGGTGTCATGGAGAATGGACTCGGCTCAAGCTGCACAAAGTGCAAACAATCATCTTACGGGGTGTTGTCCCTCTGCATTAGGCCGTGGGGACACCCTCCTTGATGAAGAGGAGATGAGCTGCTCAGGCAGGGTTTGAAGAAAATGCTTTTCTGTAGTACGAGATTTGACCTACTTGGTTCATGGAGGGGCGTTTCACGCTGGCCAGGCAGTTTTTGTTCTCTGTTGTGATACTCGAATGCACCGATTCGCTGCCCCTTAGTAGGTTTGGCACCCTGAGTAAGTGGCTTAGTCTTTGAGACCCAGTTTATCTTGGGCAGTGCCAGGGCCTGGTGTTCGGCTTGATGGGAGGCATAGTGAGCACATGTGTGCAAAGCACTTACCAGAGCTTTTGGCTTGTGAGCACTTGGTTCTTGGTGACTGTTTATTCTTAATGAGACTGAGTCCTGTCACCTGAATTTGTGTTTTATGAGAACAGGGTCTTGGCAGGTCACTCCCTTCTTTTTCTTTAGAACTTTTGATAATGGAAGTTGGGAAGATTAAGAAACTGACCTCCCATGCTTCCTTCTTCCGCCTGGCTTTCCCCTCATTTTCCTCCCTGCCAGCCTCCTCTTTCCTTCCCTCCCTCTTCTGTCTAGCACGATGGCTGCCCCTGACTCAGTGGCGTATGCTGTGTGGAGGGGGCTGTGAAAGCTTTGTGACTGACTCCGAGGCTGTTTGTGGGAGCCTGGGAGAGCTGTGTTGAGTCCCTTAGGAGCACCCCAGAGCACAGGCTGCAGTGGGCACTTGTCATGTCTCTGTGGCCTTTTTAGGAAGCTGAAGAGTGCCAAAAGCAGGTTGGCATCACGGTCTGCCCACTGCTCCGAAGTGGATGCTCTTTCAGAAGCAACTGAGGGCATGTTGCTTTTTCCACAGAGAGAGCATCGAGTTCCCAACCCTCAAGTCTGGTATGGAATGGAGAACGGAAGGAACGATTAGCTCCCGTGCGTGACCCCGTGCGTGGGGCTCCTCGGTCAGACAGCCTCGCTGTGGACAGCAGCGCCCTCCCTCCTGTCTGGCTGTGACTAGACTGGCTGCTGAATTACCTTTTCACAACAGCCTTCACTGGCACACTACAGGGACTGCGAACGGTACGTTAGTTGGGTCAGTGTTAGACTACACAGAGGTTTTATAGTCACGTTTGGGATTTCAATGTGCTTATGTCGTCTGCAGGTATTATTTTTCCCTGGCAAGGTGTCTGGTGTTTAGTTCCTGGGGGAGTGAGAGAGCTGCTCAGGACAGCTGAGCATTTGCAAAGCAGTGATTAGCTGGTAATCCATGCTCAGTTTTCAGTGTCTTGTCTCCCCACCTCTGTCACGGCAGCTGGAGAATGAAGTGGCTGTGTGCTTAGCAGGCTGGGGAGAGGGCCACGTGTGTTACAAGTTCAGCTCCCCACATGACCTTTCTTGGGTGAGCAGCGCCCCATCCAGTGAGCCCGTCTGTGCTGCATACACGTGGGGCAGCTCCCTCAGAAGTTTTAACTGCGCATGTGCTCAGGGAGGGCCATGGGTGTTCTCGTGCATGTCTTAGTGATGCCCTAAACCACGGTGGAGAACGACGCTTCAGTCACCATCACGGAGGTAACACAGGGGTGTGTTCATTTATTTGTTCCCTTACTCCTCGTCGGTTCACTTCAGACTCATTTGTTCACTGACTGACCCAACATTACCACTGGGCCAGGAGGCGTTACTCCCTCACACCCCTACCTTCCCAGCTTGTGTTTGGAATGCTTAGTTAGGTGTTCTAATCCAGTATCATTTAGACATGCAAACGTCACTATTCACAGAGATCTTTATCAACAAGCTTATGAGGTTCATCTGGTTACACCTTCTATTTACTAAATATTTGGCTGCCCAGAAGCAAGTGAGTCATCTGTAGGCATAGTTACCAATTCTGTAAGAAAGGTGGCTTTCCGTTGCATTTTGACTCCCAACACTACACTAGGCAGTATACCAAGTATAAGGAGCCACCTTTTCTTTCTAACCTTAGCACTTAATTAAGACCTGCCAGATTGATTTTTCCATTAGGCCAGAAGGCAGGTGTCATCTTGAACAATTCTTGATTTGAATTTCTTACTAAGAGTCTGTTTTGCTCCTCCCCCCCCCAAAAAATGTGTACGGTATTTGGTGAAGACTCTTTTACACACTGAATCTTATGCAACAAATTGGTGGAAAACAAAGTAAAATATCTGAATAAGTTCCTTTAGAAAGGTACTGTGTGGAATTGCTTTAATGCCTTCTGTATTCCTGGCATCTCCAGGGAAAGCTGCCCTCTGAGTAAATGTCGAACAGCCGTCTGAAGTCTGTGAAGTCTTCATTTCTCGTCCTTTTATCTCTGCTACACCAGCAGGGACAGAGTGACAGACATTGGTGTCCAGCCCCTCACCCTGAGGTAGATGATTATGTTTCTTTGTTGCCTTCTTTTCAGTGTTTGCCTTCCCCAAACCGCACAGAAGGACTGTTTGCTCCTTCTTTGAAACATACATTCCCACTTACGAATTAAAACAGAACAAAACAAAACTCAGCAAGAACCATTTAACTCTAGTGACGAAGTTTCATTAATGCTAAGGATATGCTGTAGGCACGTGATAAAAGCACAGCTACACCGGGTCCTGATCCAGGGTGACCTTATGTCATGTCACCGAGGCCTGGGGCACAGGCGGGGCTTGCAGGTTTGGCAGAGTTGGGTTTCAAGAGCCTTTTTACACTTGTTGGGTGACTTAAACCTATTAACCTTCCTCATTTACTTTTATCTTTCATAAGTGTGTGTGTGTGTGTGTGTGTGTGTCCGTGTCCATAATAATAGAACCTATTGCATCAGCATGTGACGCCTGGTGCCTAGCAAATGCAGGAAGGAACTGTGTACATGTTAGCTTTTATGATTGTTCTGTCTGTATTGGTTAAAAGTCCCATTAAATAGCTAAGATGGATAAAAGATGTAGGACTTCGCAAAGAGCACTAAAACCAAAGGAGGCCTGCCTCACATGTGTGGGGCAAGTTGGAATCTCAGGTTAATGGCCTTGTGTTTTGGGGTTTGTGTTGGTTGCGTTGGTTTTGTCTCTTCACTTTTGAATAAGCTCCTAAAATATGGTTTTGTTGGGTGTTTATGTTTGCTTCTGAGATGGGTGCAGGTGCAGATAACAGGAAGCAAAACCTTAGGCGGCCCAAGGGAGCCTCATTCAGACTGTGCGAAGCAGGATAGTCTGGCGTGCCGTGGGTATTCCATGTGCCATGCGGATTACAGAGTGAAGTCATGCAGCATTTGGCACCAATTTGCCTGGCTCCCCGGGAAGCGGGAGAGGGAGGGAAGCCCCCGTCCCTGGAGACAGTGTGAAGTGTCCAAAGGCAGGACTGCAGAAGCCGGTTCGTCTGGTGGTATTTCATGTGACCTTTAGGCTGTACCTTTTCACTGCAGGGAAGCCTATCCTTAATAAGTAAATTGTCACCGTGTCTCTGGAGTTATAAAGGCTACTCTGGGTTTGGCACCATGTTCCGTATTGCCCTATATTGTGATGTGTAGAAAAATTTGGAAATCGAAGAACCATGGCTAGAATACCAACATTTTCAAATGTTCAAATATTCAGATTGCCCAATGGTTATATATCTAAGGAAAGTGTTGTTTGTAAAGCTTAACTTGGTTCTTTGTCCTGGGGGCTTTAGGGAGAGCACATGCTTGCCTTGCCTGTGGCAGAGAAAACCTCTCTCTTTATCCTTGGCCAAATGCACATCTTTGCATGTGGTAAGCCCTGAGACACGCGTTGAATGGAATGAAACTTGCTCAGCACGGCCCACTATCCTGGAGGAGCCACCCCGTGTGCATATCATTGATGAGCCCACAGTGAGCCATGCACCCACGTGTAAGATATCCATCCGTTTTCTGCTTTGGGTAAGCAGGCAGCTCAAATCATTTGCCTAACTGCATGGGGCAGCCAGCACCTTGCCCTCTTTCCCTCAGGCTGCCACTTCGTCGGGATTTGGTTTCTTCTAGTTTAGCTTGATTTTTCCAGCCACTCTCTGGACACACACACACACACATACACACACACACACACACACACACACACACACTTCTCCCTGGTTTGTTCCCACTGGTCTTTAATGGCCAGCCTGGCTCCTTTGTTCATTTCCCCAACCTCACTCCACTCACATCACATATTTTCCAAAAAAGGCACTTGCCAGAGGCACAGTTCTTCTCTTCCCATTGCTCCTAAATGAAGGGGTGAGGTTTGGGAGGGGGTGGATTACTTGGGTGGGAGGGTATACCGTATAAATGAGGGAGAAGTAAAGAGAAAGGACTGGGTCCAGGAGGTCCAGATCACGTATCTATGGGGCCCATAAGTCACTGTTCAACGTCCTATTTGAGGAAGACCCAAGGAAGACCCCACTCCGCCAATAGAAAAACCAAATTCTTCCACTACTGGCATGCATGGTCCTGAACCAGTCAGAACAAGATCTATTCTCAGTGTGGTCTTTTAGTGTTTATGTATATATGATCTTGGGTACGTTTCTTAGCCTCAGTTTGCTCTTCTGTAAGATGGCTTGGTGATAATAATATGAATAATTCATGTAACACCCAATGTGTAGCACATTCTAAACCTTCAATCAAAGGCAGATAATATAGCCCCTATTATTTTAATGTGTGGAGGCAGTGTTTCATTTTGTCTAGTCAAGAATCAGACCCATTGTATAGAGCAGCGTACGAGGTGTGACAATTAAGTTTGCGGATTCATCCTAGAAAAAGTGCTACAAACCTCATTACTGAATATCACTACAGTCACCTTCAAAGTCCTCCCCTTGGGAAGCTATGCACCGACACCAGTGCCTAGTCCACCCTTCAAAGCAATTTTGGAACTCTTTTTCTGGAATGGCCATCAGAGCTGTCATCGTATTACCCTTGATGTCCTGAATGTCATCAAAATGTCTTCCTTTCAATATTTCCTTTATCTTCAGGTAAAGAAAGAAGTCATTGGGGGCCAGATCAGGTGAGTAGGGAGGGTGTTCCAATACAGTTATTTGTTTACTGGCTAAAAACTCCCTCACAGGCGTGTGAGCTGGTGCATTGTCGTGATGCAAGAGCCGTGAATTGTTGGTGAAAAGTTCAGGTCGTCTAACTTTTTCACGCAGCCTGTTCAGCACTTCCAAATAGTAAACTTAGTTAACTGTTTGTCCAGTTGGTACAAATTCATAATGAAGAATCCCTCTGATGTCAAAAAAGGTTAGCAACATCATTGCAACAAGTTTGTGAACTTAATTGTCAGACCTTTGTATACTGAATCAGACAGTGTGGTTCAAATCCCCAGCCTTGTCACTTATGAGCCATGCGACCTTGGACAAGTCATTACAGATTTCTGAGGTTCAGTTTTCTGACCCACAGAGTGGTATAGTAGTACCTACCACCTAAACCTGGTATGAGAATTCGGTAAATTAATGCGTGTAATTCACTTAGAGCAGGACAGACAGCCTGGGACGTGGGAGCCCTCAGTAAGTCACAGGAGTGACTGTGTTGTCCTGATCATGCCTATAGTAGTCATTATTACCCCTGCCCCATCCCAGCAGAAACAGCCGCTCAGAGGACTTGTGTAGAACGCTTTCAAATCCGTCCATTTCTTGACAGCTTCGGGGCAGACACCCAAAACTGAGACTTGGTGGGAGAGTCTTGGTTTTCCACCCAAACTCCTATCATCAGGACTGAACATTTGGCCCCGTTTCCTCTCCCCCCGGATGGACACGTGGAAGCAGTTTGTAGCGGTCGGTAGCAGGCCTTGGCTTTGCAAGTGGGAGATGAAAATCGTTTACTTGCTACGTGCCATAACTTATTTGCATTTTCATTCGTTCTTTTTCCACCCCCCAGGAGAAAAAAAAAGTGAAACTGAAGTGGGAATACATCTTTCTGCTTTCCTAAGTTAGCAGAGCAGGGAGTGAAGAGACTTCACGAGCACAGGCCGGTGCTTGGTGATTGTGACTTGCGTGGACTAGAACCCGATTTGCAGAGAGTGTGTCTGCGGCCACACGTACGGGCTAGTCAGCAGTGCCGCTCAGCCACAGCCGGAGCCTTAGCGATGCTCAGTGTGTGCAGGCACTTGGCACCCCCGTGTGTGTGTGACGTATTCTCTCATGACGGATGGCAGCGTGCAGCGAACATACTTGCATCTCCATTTCACAGATGAGAAAACTGAGTTCCAGAGACATTGAATTAAGAGTTTGCCCAGGGTCACATAGCTAGATCTTTCCTCCTTCATCTAAAGTACTGTAGAGAATCATAGCGGGTCATGGTGGCAAGGGCGGTTGGCCACCATCTGGGTCAACTGGCTTTTTTTTTTTTTTTGGTAACTACTTTATTGAGTTATAGTTAACATACATAAATTCATTAATTCACAATGTGCTGACAGGGTTTTTAGTATATTCACTAAGTTGTGTGACCATCACCAGTCAATTTTAGAACATTTTCACCTCCCACAAAAGAAATTCCATATCTTTTAGCATTCCTGCCTTCTGCCTCCCCCATCTTCCCATAATTCCATTAGCACTGGGTAGCCACTCACCTGTTTTTGGTTTCTATGGCTTTGCCTCTTCTGGACATTTTATACAAATGGACTCATACAATATGTGGCCTTTTGAGTCTGGCTTCTTTCACTTAGCATGACGTTTCTTAAGATGTATCCATGTTGTAGCATGAATCAGGAGTACAGCGTTCCTTTTTCTGGCTGAGTGATATTCAGTTGTATAGGTATACCACATTTTATTTATGCATTCATCCACCGATGAACACTTGTTTCACTTTTGGCTTTTATGATTAAGGCTGCTGAATATTCATATACAAGTTTTTGTGTTGACAATTGCTTTCAGTTCTCTTGGATATATACCTAGGTGTGGAATGGCTGTATCGTATGGTCCCTTTTTTTGTTTAACCCTTTGAGGAACTGTCAAACTGTTTTTCACTATTTTACATTCCCACCGGCTATGTATGAGGGTTCTAATTTCCCCACATCCTCCCCAACACTTGTTATTATCTGTCTTTGTGATTCACCATCTTGTTTTTTTAAATTAGGAAACCAAGCTTGGGTGGGTTTTAATGACTTGCTTCAAGTACCATACCTGGGGGTACGAGCCAGGTTCTTTTCTAGGTGTGGAAGATATAAAAATGACAAATGCAGTCTTTATTCCAGAAGCTCACTGTCCACGGTGACACAGGTACAGTGGGGGGACTTGGAACAGAAACCTATCCCAGACTTTAAGAAGGAGAAGATTGTTTGGTGGCTCACATAATGGAAAAGTCTGGTGGTGATTAGCTTCAGGGTGCAGATGGACTCAGGTGCTCAAATGACGTTGTAGGGGGTTGGCTATTTTAATCTCGTGTACTTGCTCTCTCATTGACTCCTTCATTCTTAGTCATTTCATTTCTTTTGGTGAGAAATGCCAGCATATCTAGGCTTCTATTCCACCATGTAAGTGTCTCCAGCAGAGGAGTTTTTCTTTCCGCATAGGTCTCTCAGGAGGTTGAAGTGACAGCCTTCCAGCCAATTAGAGCCCATGTGCTGATCAGCCGTCCTTGCGGCACTGCCTACCCTGAAGCTTAGAGTGGGGAGGGGTCTGTCCCACCCAGACTGCGGGAACTGGGAACTGAGAATGGGCGAGGGTTGATTCCCAAAGGAAAAATCAAGGTTCCGTTTATAGAGGAATAAGAAATGAGGTTTGCCTGATAACAATAGCAGTTGTCGGTTCTACCAGTTAGTAAACTTGCATTCACACATTACAGAAATCCTTCCTCAAACTGGCTGAACAATAAAGGAATGCATTAGCTCATTTAACCGGAAGTTTAGAGGTAGGGTGGCCTTTCGGCATAGCGGAATTCAGTGATTTAGTTCTCAGGGATTCCTCGTCATTGCCTTGGAGGCACAATGGCAGCAGTGATTCCCGAGTGCCGTAACGTCCAGAGCAAGAGAAGTTCAGGTCATGTCGCCTTCTCTTCAGCACGAACAGCTGCCTTCTCTGCAGCCTCCCAGCAAACCCCCTCTCTGTTGTCTCAGCCTGAATTGCCCATTTGCATGACCAGACAGATGTCATTCCTTGGTTGGCGTACCCTGGGTTTCGAAACCAATCATGATCATTCAGGGCCCCTTTTGGGGGTCCGGGTGGAGCCGGCTTTTCCTGAGGCTCATGGGTCTTGTGGGAGCAGGGTTGTTGCATGTTTGAATCAGATGAACGTTCCCTTCAGGAGGAAGATGGAAATGGAGGCTGGGAATCCAGTTGGCAATCCCAAGCTTGCTTTGCCTTAAAGAAATTCAGGTTTCCAAGGAGACACTGTGAGCGTGAGAAGCAGACATTTCAGGCTAAAGGAGTAGCATGGGCAGAGCCATGCTTTCCCAACATTGTATATCAAATTGAAGGTATCTTGGTTATCCGTACCTTTTATTGTGTGTATAAAGAACTTGAAGAGCAGAAAGCTAGAAGGAGGATTGCCACCAGCACTTTTTCATCTCCTTTCCGGGCTCACTCTTCTGTGGAGGTGGGATGGGCAGTTAGTTGGATGGGACTGGTGGGCCTCAGAGCTGCCTCCCTACTGTGTGTCTCACAGCAGAGCCTGCCAGGCAGAGGGTTTCTTTTATTTTTCAGCACTCGTAGCTTCTTTGCATGGCTTTCAGAACCATAAGAGTGGGGTCGATATTTTGTGCTGTGTGCAATAATGGGCTTTTCACCTTTTAAAATAATCAGATATTTTTCCAGGGAAAGTTGTAAGTTGACCATTTGAGATGTGGAAGATAATATGGAAGCAGGCCAACATTTAGTTATTTTTCCCCCAAACATACATCTTACTAATTCCAATAATTGTAATAAGCTACCAATTCCCCAGTTATTTGTTTAGAAAGGTACCTTTGTGATATACCCAACTTTAAGAATTGTGATTTTCTAAAACTTCCTACTTTATCCCCCACCCATAAGAAAAGAGATTATATTAACATTTTTGTGTTTAACATTTAGTGTTTAAATCTAATCTGTTTTCATTCATATGAACATGCAGGGGATATTAAACAGTTTTATTTCCTTCTTATTTTCATTTAACATTATATCATGAACACTTTTTATATCATTAATCTCTGTGAGTTTCAAAGATGCTACAGAATTCCATTCTGTTAATAGTGTACCCTAATTTTATTTAGTCATTCTCTTTTTGTTGGAAGTTTACATGTTTCCTGTCTTTTGGTACTCTATAAATAATGCTGCAGTGAACTTTCTGGTACATAAATTTATTTGCATCTCTCATTATTTCCTGAGGATAAATTCAATAACTGTGTTTACTGGATCAAAGAATGGTGAACTTTAACATTCTCTTGGCTGTGTCACCAGTTTGTTTTCCATTACAAGTTATGGCATTCCCACTTAATGCACTAAGGTCAACACTAAATAAACTAACCCCTCTCTCTCTTTTTGTTATTGACAGTTTTTTAGGTGAAAGTTGGTATAGAATTCTGGTAATATGCTATTCTTTCATAACTTTATTAATGAAATTGTACTTTTCACACCCTTTGGTTTTTGGTTCTTTGTATCACTTCTGTGATTTACCTATTTGTATTACATGCTGAGTTTAAAAATAGGGTGTTTGTAGTAATATTGTTGATTTATAAGGTATCTTTTTATATAATGAATTTTAAAATTTTCCAAAATTTTCTTTTCCCTTTAAATTGTATTAAAAGTATTTTGGAAGGGGTAATTACCCCCATCTTTATGTTCTTCATTTTATTTTTATATATAATTGTTTTTATTATAATTGTTTTCTAGTTTCTTCCTTCTTCTACTCTTTTTTCTCTTTTTTAAAAAGTGTTTGACTCTCAGTCTGTCTTAATTTTATTTCAATGTATGGTGTGAGATAAGGGTTTGACTTGATTGTTAAAAAATAAGTAACTTATCATTCTAGAATTATTTATTGAGTAATACTTATACATTATTGATTTAACGTGTTTTAGGATACACTAAATGTTAATCTAATATAATATTTATATTGTTATAAATGTATGGCTTGTTTCTACGCTTCCTATTCTGTTTCACAGACAAACAATATTATACAGTAGTTGTGTGCTTGGGGTCTGGTGTAAAGTCCCATGAGGTTTGTGGCCTTGGACGAGTTACTGTAGAGCTCTGAGCCATCGTCTTCTCATCTGAAAATGGTGATGATCATGGAAGCATTTAATGGGGAGGCTGTGTGTGTGTGTGGAGGGGGTGGTGGTGGTGGTGGGATCGAATGAGATAATTATTATATAAAGGGGTGACCATTTAGATCAGTTTCTTAGGGATAATCCTGGTTTGACACCTGTTGTTTAGGAATCCTGTCTAGCCCCTTAACATTTGTCTCAGACTTTTCATTTTATAACCAAGTATTATCATAAGTAGACCTTGTGATGCTGTTTCTGCCTTGTAATGTGTGAGATGCCTATGTAGTGATCTCTGAACAATGACCAGCAACAATCGCTTTTTATTTTCCTAACCTTTTCGAGGAGTACCATCATAGTAACACCTCTGTTTCAAGTAATGTAGCTCCCAGGTGAGTGGCTAGGGACCCATAGCTCATTCTGGTTGGTGGAGGTTAGGGGAAACACAGTAAAATTCAAGTTAGCTTACAAGAACTATATAGGAAATAGAGTCTGAGGAGTCATGCTGCTGAGTATAAGAAACGGGTCTTAATGTTCTTGCAACAGGTTTTATGTTTTTTTGCATTTATTAAATGATATAAATCTACAATTATTTATTTTTAATACTTATAAACTTAAAAAATACATATATTTTGTAATAAACTCTTTTGGTAACAATGAGTCTTAAAAAACCAGAACTTGTTTAATGAACTATTACGTGACTATTTTTCTGTTTACAAGAATGTTGACCATGAGCATTTACTTTCGTAAAATGTTTTTGACATTTTACATCCTCTGGGGGTCATAGTAAAAGTCACTGAACTTAGAAAAATCAGGAGATCCATTTGTTGAAGAAATACTGCCTCTTTTTCAAAGTTAGTACTTATTTTAGGAAGACTGTGCCCACACACAGCTGCGTTTGTATTTTACGCATGACTTTTCATGTAGATCAAATGACTATTTTTCTAAATTAATTTCACTTATGCTGGAGTCCAAGTTTTCTTTAGCACATACAAAAAGTGAATTGATAACTGTTAATATTGTACTGTGTACAGAACTTTTTCTTTTCTTTTACTATGCAAGAGCTTTAATTTCATGAAATCGTATGACATTTACACCAAGGTATGAAGATGGTTCAGTTAAATACTTTCATTCTGCTTATTGGAATTTCAAATTTATAGTCTTATGATAAAGCTATTTTTTTCAATCAAATTTAGTTCCTTTATATTTTAAAAGGCACTCAACAACCAATGACAACAATATATGTATTCATTCCTTTTGGTAAAATTAGTTGTTTTTGTTTTTGTCTTTTTGGTTTTTTGTTATTGTTTTTTCCTGCCATATAGCTTAGGACCCTGGAAATGTTCATCCTTTTTTTTTTTTTTAAGTTTCAGATTACGAATGATTAGACATTTACACCCCTCACTAAGTGAGGACCACCCCCAAACCCACTACTCGTCTGACATCGTACGTGTTATTCCAGTGCCATTGACAGTATTCCCTATGCTGTATCTTACATCCCACGACTGTACAGCACTTCTTTATAAATAGTAAATGATAGCAGTGTTGTTTCAATGTCATTGGATGCTTCAGATAGAAAATCAGTTAATTCTAATAATGGTTTGATTTTTTTCTCCCATCCAATTGATGGAATCAAAATAAAGCTCTGGGATAATAAAATAAAGCATCTAACATTGTTATAGATGATTTATAAATTCTGTGAAAAAGTTTAACTTTGAAGATGTAATTGTTTTTGCAGGGATATAATTATGAATTCTGGTGGTGAACATATTGTGGTAAAAACTGTTTTTATTAGATAAAGAAACCTGTGGAACAAATATGTACTTAGAAGTGATTATTGTGAATACAGACTTCATAATCATGTCCACATTGAAATATCTATCAATTGAGTAGAAGCTGTAGATACCAACATTTGTAAATATTGTTATATATACATAGATAGCCAGATTACAAAATTTTTGTGTTGAGGCTAATATTGAATATAAACAAATACTTCAGCTATCAATTAGATTTTAGAATTGTTTGAGACTTTGAGATAGTATTTTGCAAATCAATGTAAGTGTTCCATGATATGGTATTAAACTTTTGTGAATGAGTGATCTAACGTTAGGTTGCGTTTTTTTCTAGAATTAGTTGGAAATACTAATAACAGAATGGAATGTGCATATACATGCAACTTTTGGGGCGACTATGAGCAAATTACAATTACGGGGGAAAAGGAATTTCAAACCGAATATTATAATTTTATTCTTGAAAAGGCAAGGGAATAACTGAACTAATTAAATAATGAGAGCTCAAAAAGTAAACAAGTTTAATTTTGAAATTCTGTAACCATACTTTGTCTTATTTCTCCAATGGGAAATGGAACATCTATTTTAAATCAAATAATGTGAGTTCTGTACAGAAAATAAATGAAATTGATAAGGCTTGCAATTTTACAGTATCTAAGTAAGGAAAAACGTTGTAAGGAATCACAAAGAAAATTTGCTTATTTAGTAAGTTTTGTTTTGTAGAAACATTTGTCAAAGAAAAGTACTCAGAATAAAGCTGAAAAGGTGACCTGTGAAGATACTTGGACTAAAATATTTACACATTTCAATACAAAATAATAAAATTGGGAATGTCCTCAATTTAGTGGAATTTGCTAGAGCTTACAGCATCTGTAGAGAATATTTTCTCAATTAATAATATGGACCAGAGATATTGACACTTTAAGGTGTCAGAAATTAATGTTTATTAGTCATAAGATATGAAAGTAATAAACATATGAAGACCAACGTTTTTCCTAACATTCTTCTAGAAACTTACTGGTGATGTGTAGTAAAAACGAGAATGACATCGAAGAAACTGATTAAATACAGGAACATCTACTAAGAAAATTATTCTGCTTGTTGCATTGTTAATGTTAATTACAAAAAAGAATCTAAGTTAAGATGATAAATTAGTTCATAACTCTAAATATAAAACACTTGGCACATAGTAAGCACTCACCTGTTAACTCTCAACTATCAACAGCATTATTATATTTTCATTGATTTTTCTGCCTACTTCTTTGCCATTTCCCTGTTATTTTAATTAGTAGGGCTTTATAGTATATTTACTATTAAACATTTCATGATCCTTACTACTTTACTTTTATTTTTCTTTTTTGTTTTTTAGTTTTTCTAAACCACCTTTCGATCTTTTTGTTAACAATATTTCCTTTTGCATTTTGATTGAAATTCAATATAATTAAGGTTCCTCAGAAAATTGATTTCTGTCCATTCAGGAAAATAGTTTAATTATTCTTTTATTCAAGGATTCCTTTTTGTTTCTCGAGAAAATTTTGTGGTTATGTGCCTGGGAAAGATAGACATCTCTTTCATGTAATCTTGTGGATTATTTTTATGTAGAGAGCTCTATTTTTTTTTTTTTGGTATATTTATATTTGATCACCTTGTTGAACTCTCATTAGGGCTTATGTTTTTATTGTTGTTGTTATTATTCAAAAAACAAAGAACATTTAAAACTCATAGATAACAATATTATCTCCTTTTTCCATATTTTTTTTTCCTGCTTTATTGCATTGGTTTTTCCTTACAGAACAATGATCAGGAATAGTGGTGGTAGTAACGAATTGCTTATACATTTCTCTTTTGAGCTAGATTTAATTCTCTCCAGGGCAGGATTTTGTCTTATTTCTCTCTATATCTCCATGGATTCTTCACACAAAGATGGGCATTTAGTAATGCGCAAGCCAGCCACAGGTAGCTCCCTCAGCATCTGACCTCCCATCTCAGGGAAGTGCAAACCCCCGCCTTGCTTTGATTGAAGGTACAGTTTTAATACACTCACACAAAGGATGTAACAAGGTTTATAGCTTATAGATCCCAAAAACGGGGGGGTGCAGGAGGAGAGCAGTGAGCCAGGGAGGGCAGCCCTCCTTCTGAGGACACCTGGGAGCAGGACATAGAGAGCAGGGTAGCAGGCACCTGTTACTTACAAGGTGATTGGGGCGGAGGTCACTAAGTTTCAAGGGCTCAAGGCTAATGGTTGCTTTAAAAGGTGCCCCAGGGAAAGCAACATGGGAACTTGGGGCAGGAATCCTAAGTTCTGGGTGTGAGCTGCGTTGCCACACTGCACAGTGCCTAGGTAGCTGTTTTCTCCTCGCAGTCAGAAATGTATGCACTGAATCGAAGCTCTAACTTGAGGAATCTGGAAATATTATGCATGTGAATTGTGTAACCTTTGTCATCTGTCTGTCCAGGCCACTGCTACATTTGTTACTTTGGTTTTTGTTACGCTTCTAAGGTTCTCTTTTCACCAGGGAAATGCCATTCACCAAGGAGGAAAATAATTCTCTATGCACTACCCTTGTATTTGAGTAATCCCAGACGTATTTTGGGGGAAAGATAGTTATATGTTGTGTTCGGAATCAATAAATAAAAATATCCTACAATTTATGTCATTTTGTTTTATAGCACACTTTACTCTTATAAATGTCTTGACATTTTATAGAATGTTTTCGTGGATAGAGCTTGATAGTTTTATGCTGTACCAATTGTTTCCTTTGGAAAATTTTATATTTACTCCTTTGAGAGTTTAGAACATGTACGCCAAGCTCAGCACTCAAGCTATCCATTTCAGGCATTATTCTCCTCAGAATCTCATTCTGAAGTGCATAAATATTAGAGAAAACAGCTTTCTCAATGTTTGTCGGTAATATTTTTGAAGTGAGCATGAGTTTTTGTGTCTCTGGTTGCATAATTTGTCTCTTGAGAAAAATGCAGCTCTCTGAAGTCTGGGAGAAAACACTGACAGTGGTGGTTCATCACGGCTATTCACGCGCCGCAGGGGGGTGCGTTCTGTGTGGGGGGCGCTCGGAGCTGTTTTACGTCGGCTGTGCTGTCGAGGGGTGAAAATCAGTGAACACAGATCGCTGGGCGGGTGCACGTCTTACCTGCTCTCCCCAGGTGGGAGCTGCTCTCTGGGACTGATCATTAGTCTGAACCAAAAATCCACCCAGGCAATAAAATGCATTAATAAGAATGGAGTCTTTGTTTCCATAAGTGGGATATTTATGGACTTATAGAAACAGAATCTATTTTCCTCTTTTCCTAGTAGTTTTCTTTTTCCCACAAATTAAGTTGCCTGTGTACTTTTAGGCACATTTTTATGGTTGTGCTTTTTATTCACTGGGTATTAATTTATTTAAAAACATATTTAATGATACCTAACTAGAACTTCTGTGCCCAGCATTTTCTAATTGTTTTATAAGTATCAGCTCATGTAATTTATTTACCCCTCTACCGTGACTCAAAGAGGTAAGTACTGCTGATATCCTCACTTTACAGATTTGGAAACTGAGGCACAGAGTGGTTAAGCCATTTATTAGCTCAAAGTCAAACAGCTAGTAAGTGGAGTGCATAGGATTCAACCCAGACAGTCTTATTGTAGGGTTTGTGCTCTTCACTAGATTGCTGTGTGGCTTATCTTATTTTGGTGGGGGACGGGTGATGGGGACTAGAGAGAGCTAAGGCTCTGCCCAGGCCCCCTTTGTGCCTTCTCTGACACACACGACGTGGCTGCTTCTCAGGAATAAGGTGTGTTATGGGCTGGACATGGAAGGGTGAGGGAGCAGCGTCCTGCTTTTGATTTATTTATTACGCTATATTGTTTTAAATATTTTTATAAAATGAATCTGTATTACATTTATAGTATGGTTTTAAAAACAAAAGTTGTCTTTAAAAAAAAGATCGGTTGATGTATGATTAGTTTTAAATGTTAGAAAGGTATGTTCTAAATGGAAAGAAGCATAAAAAAATTGAAAGTTGAACAGAATTTTTTAAAGGAAGCAACTTTCAGAATTTGGGTATTCTTTATTGTACCATTTCTCCATCTTAAAGAGCTTTCAATTCATCTAAAGTTTCAATTCATCTAAAGTTTAAAAGTTACAGTCAAAGTTGAGAAAGGATTTCTTTCCCTTTATTATAGGCTAACTTGTGAAATAAAATATTGTGGATATGGATTATTAAAATGTATTTGTTTTAGAAGCTAACAAAATGTGTTTCTAGTTAGTACAGAAGTGAGAAGTGAGACAAGATAACAGTGATTGAGTTGCTGCTATGGAAGAAACACCAGGTAGGAGAGAAGGTTACTGAATGTACCATTCTTGTTGTTAGCTGTAAGTGGTAGAAGGCAGTGTGTTGCTAAGACTTGAATTGCAGTGTTTATAAAGGCAGGGCATAAATCTCATAAAGTTAAAATTAACCTTGAAAATCCAATATGTAACTAACTTGTGGACCCGTAGCAGCTACAAGTAAAAAGTTACTTTCTTTGGTCAGTACATCTGTGAGGCAGCACAGCACAGTGGTCAGCTTGCCTGGATTTGAATGCTGGCCCTGCCTGTTACTAGCTGTGGGACTTTGGCTGAGTTACTCAAACACTCTGCCTGAGTTTCTGAATCTGTAAAATGGGATGATTTACCTCATTAAGTTCTTGTTTTGATTACATGAGTCAGTGCAATAAAAATAAAACACTTGAAACTTTCTATATAGCAAGTGCTGAGTACATCGTGATTATTATGAGTGCTCGCTTTGTCTTCTTGTTTGTTTATTTTTTACTTTTGTCTCATTCCTTATGGAGAAATAAAGGCCAAGTCCAGTGTTAGGACAGTAGAAATATAATATAGAGAACCTTTATAATATAATATAAAGGGTTGCTACTAATAAGTAGCCAACCCCAGGTATTTGGAATAAATAAAAGAGAGAATTGACGGAGGGGGCAGGTACAGTTGTGGAATTGCTACAGTCTCTTACCTTTGTGATGCTATTTGGGGGAAAAATAATTTTGTGTTCTCAATATGAAATCATGTGTGTGTGTGCGTGTGTGTGTGTGTGTGTGTGTATTAGTTGTAAACTAGGGGAGGGATCTTGCACTCATTGTTTTAAAACCTTCACTTACATTAGCCTTTAAATTAATAGGGCTGATTTTTAAAAACATCCACATTAATGGTGGTGATCCGTGGTTTAAAATAATCTATGAGTCCCGTACTTTGTCAAATGTGTGTTGACACATGGGTGTGCCCTCCATGCTGGAATTTATGTCTTCAAGACAAAGAACGACACGCTATGGAGAGGCCCCAGCAGAAGGGGAACTGCAGAGTTGCCTCATCTCCCCCAGCTCACTTTTCCAGGCTGCCCTTTGGCCTCTTACGAAATCGGCTGTTTGTACTGGGCCCTCCCCTGGGACCCGGTCGTAAGCTGATTTGGTTAAAGAGGACTTTTCTGATTTGAAGAAGAAACCTTAGACCTTTTTTCCAGCCAGTATAGATGTCCACAACAGGGCCTTAATCCTGTGTTGCCGAAAGACCTGGTAACATTGGAAGTGATGATGACCACTAAAAGGGCTGAAAGGTCCAGCAGCTCTCCTCGCACTCTCTCTAGACCTTGCTGGAATGTGCTAGAAAGCTTAAAGGGTTGCTACTAATAAGTAGCCAACCCCAGGTATTTGGTCGAAGTGGATGCTGGGTAATTGTGTCCAGAGATAATTCTCTGCAAGAACTTCTGTGTCTTTAATTCAAAGTCATCTCTGCCTTAAGCCCCAAGAGCAGTGGCTTGCCTTTTGATGTCACAGAAAGAATAAAATACATTTGTTGCCCCTTCACTGTGGCTCTGAGTGGCCTTTGCTGGGTAACTTGCCTTCCGCGGTGGCATCAGAGCTGTTTTAAAGGATGTTGACCTGGGTGCACTGGGACACTAGCTCCTGGAGGGTGTCTGGGCCACACCGTCTCCCCACCTGGACTCAGCTTCTCCTCACCTGCCAGCCTCTCCTTTCCTCAAGTAAAGAGCAGGTTCATTGGATTTCCACCACCCTGCTGTCCACCCCCACACCATGGTGCCTAGAGCTGGTTGTTGGAGGCTGTACTGATCGTATTTTGGCTGGCAGGTTTGGAATCCTCACAGTGTCAAAATGCGGAGGGGAAGGATAAAAATCTAAACTGCCTGAGAGAGGAATGTTGCTTAATCTGAATTGTTTTAGAAACCTGTAATTTTTAGTTTATGAGAGCCCAGATATATTGAATTCCCTATGACCCTTTTTGCCATTGATACGAGTTTTATTTTCTAAAACTGACAGCAAAGACCAGTTTTGTTGGAATCCGGCCCTCAGTGTTTATTGTTAGATTTCATAATTTGTTTTGTCTTCATGGCAAGTGACATCATTCCTTAGCCACTCTTTCTCTCCCTCTCCCTCCTCAGGGCAGCCTCTCATTCTTCCCTCTCTGCCTCCCTTTCCTTCTTCCTTCCTCATTTTCTCCTTTTCCTGAGCTCATCATGGAAATGGATTCTGGAATTTCCAGCTGAAAGCTGAAAGAAGGAACCAGAGCTGGCTCCTTAGTGCCCGGCCAGACCTTGCAGGATGAGTTACCACAAGGAGCCCCTTCCCGTGTGCAGTGGGCTGCAGACACGTGGCAGCTCCCGGGGGTTGGTGCACGAGGCCCGAGCTTCTGCGCTGGGAGAAGGAAGTGGCGTTCGCGCCAGTACTCTTCATCCAGACTGGCTTTGGGGGTCATCTCCCTGTGTCTGGGGTGTGGTCAGCATGTGGGCGGTCAGGGGACTTGTGCATCGGCTAGATGCTATATTTTGCTGCACGGGCTGTTTTCCAGCCCGAGGGCCTACAGCACAGACATGGTGTGTGTGAGTGATGTGGCAGAAGGCCCACAGTCAAACATCGAAAGTCTCTTTAAAGGGACTTTATGAAGAACCACATGGAATTTGTGACTTGATCACAAAATTAGTACCATTAAGGACCTGAAAATAACTCTTCAGGTTCATAGGTCACACTTTTGTAAGCTCAGTTGATGAGCAAAATCTTTATGCTTCACAGGGTTAGCCAGGTGTGTTTGGCGACCGTTCACTTCAGTCTTGGCTGCTCAGCCCTCTTGCTAATGACGCCACAGTGGGAGTTCCTGGTCTCATGTCCAGGTACTTTCCCCATCTTTCCTGGCCATGGGTGGACGCTGACCCCAGCCAGCTGGCTTGTGACTGCCTGCAGTTGGGTGTTGTGGTGGGAGGCGTTTTGCAAGGTGCTTGGTGGATTAGCATACATTCTTAACCACTCCTGGGGAAAGCCCTCACACACACTCAACCGCCCAAGGGTCCACTGCATCGTCTCCTGGACTGAAAGACAATAGAGCTGATTAAGGTTAACTGGGAAAGGCTGATGCTGGTTAGAATTTTGGACTCTTGCCAGGACATGTGCAACATTTAAAGTGATTTAGGGAAAACTGTGCCATGGTTCATTGGCAGAAGAGCTTAGGAAGAATGAAACAATGGAAACCAACAAGGAAAGAATGGTGGCTTAAATATGCAGCAATGAGAATGTACACGGCGGTAACTTAAAAATGTTTTCTAAGAATGTACTATTTTCTAAGATGTGAGTGGACAGAATCACGTTTGGGTTGTAGGTTCTTTAGACATTTAACTTGTTTCCTACCTAGTGCCAAAATGATGGGCTACATAATTTAATGTTGTAGTGTAGTTATTTATTAAGGAATTGCATATTAAATAGAAATCTTGCACTTACAGGAAACTTTTGGATTTTAAACAAATGCTGAGGAACATATAATGTTCTGGGAGATAAATATTTGCATAAGGCAGTTCAGTCCTTCAACATGTGTATTTTTAAAAACAAACAAAGACCCTAGCAATATTTACCCCAAGTGTAATTTGCAAAGTAAAATGAAAGTAATTTTGAAATCCTGTATAACTTGGATTCTTTTATTTTCATAGGAAGAATTCACATTTTGTAATGATAGACGTGCAAAGAAAGCGTCTAGGAAAACCATGATTTTGCTTAGATTTGTGGGATTCTAGCGCTGCCTGTGTTACACATTACTATTTTCTAAGAAAAGAAAATTAGGCCCAGAGAAATTGTGACTTCCTAAGGCCGCACTGTGAGAAAGCGGCAGAGCTTTGGTGAAAACCAGCTCTCCTGACCCCTCCGGCCAGTGATATTTCCATGGTAGCATGCTGATTTTATTGGGGGGGGGGTGAATAAAATCAATGATTTTGCTTGTTTTTAACAAAGTGACATGCTCAGTGACTTGGAAATATTTTCTTTCTCATCCTTTCCAGGAGCAAATTCAGCCTGTAGTGGCACAGTTCTAACATCTTTTTGACATCTTTAGGCAGAGGGGTCACTTAGTCTTCGCTTTGTAACCTGTTTAGAGCAAGGTAAGGTTACTTTGCTGAATCTGGGTTATCAGCTGAATCTGGGGGAGGAAAGCAAACCTCTAGTATCTTGTCCATCTCCATCGTCATTCCCTTGAAAATAACTATTACTGGAGTTTCACTTAAATGTGTGGTGACTTACAAATGTTGCGCTCTATAAACTACATAACAGTTTGCTCTTACCTTTTCCTGTCTTCCTCCTTCATGATTGTATTTTGCCTGTTTAAATGTACAAATAGCCGACTGCTTTATTTTCAGAAAGATCACCCCACTTACGAAGTGGGACGGTCTTTAATTTGCTTTGAGCTTTGAAAGCTTGTTCAGCCTTTCATTCTCTATGCAGAAGTAGGGAAAGCCACAGGTTTGGTTTTTGTACACATGTATTCTTGACAATAACATCACTGCAACTGCTCTCATTTCTCCTTTTGTATTTGATTAGACAACCTGTGTTGGCTCCTTAGTACTTCCATGTCTTTTCTTTCCTGCTTTTTCCTTTTTGTTCCCGTGTTTTCGTTTCTTTCGATTTCTTCACTTTCCTTTTCTATGCCTTTTAGGAAAATCAAAGCTGAAATATGTAGAAGTCACCATGCTATAGTAATTTCTAAAAGATAAACATATTATTGATATCTTTTAAGTATTTATGTCTTTTCCATTTCTAAGCTCTTTGGGAAAGTCAAGGTTGAAATATGTAAGTGACCAATGTTGTAACAGTTTAAAAAGATAGAAATATATACACACACAGTATATAGTAATTAAAATAATTTTGTATCTTCACAACATATCCAAAAGAGAACCACTTCAAATGTGGTTTTTTGCTAAGGATCACTTCTATCTTTATGTGGTGGCACTTTTTTTTTAAATGTTTCTGGCACTTTCGTTGTTAGTTGTGTTGAAGAGTTGAGCAAACCAGAAAGAAATGATGCTGTCTGACTGCCCCAGGCACAGAATTGGGGGGCACGGGCAGGTGGCGCGTAGGCTTTCGTGGGCCTACTCACCCGTTTGGATTTGAGGCAGAGACAAGGGTATGTCAGCTCTAGCACAAGCCTAGCCTGTGCGCATTGGCCGTCATGGTGAGCTGGAAGCTGTGGAGATGTCACTGGTTACGCATACCCTTGAGTCCTTAGGGGCGTTACTGCACGTTGCAGCTTGGCACTGTCTCAGCATGGCCGGTAGCGAGCCACGGCTTGGTGTTGAGCACGTTTGATGATGGGGACACTTGGCGGACACGGAGAAACTATGCAGCAGCAGTTGCCACTGCCCCCACCCAGAGGTTGGTGCCCATAGCTCCCTGATCCCCTCCTCTTCAAGTGGAAATTTTGCAAGTCGACCTCTGTAGCATGCGTAGTACAATTTGGCTGACAGCAGTTTCTGGCAAAAGAAATAACCAAATTATTATTCAGTCATGGGTTTTTAACAGCCGCAAAGCAAGTGGATGTTAACTAAATGATGCAATTGATTCCCTTCCCTCCTATTGCCAGCTTGCCTATTACAGAATGACTGCCAGTTTTCAATAAGTGGTACCCAGATGGTATTCGCATGCCGCCCACTTGGTTACAGAGCCGAAGCGGGGAATAACTCGGCAGACACTACAAGCTGTGGGTCAATTGAGGGGGAATGCCTGTTGCTTCACAGTTTTGCATATGTAAATCTGTTAATGTTATGTCAGTATTGTGCGGGCTAAACACAAGCATTGCCTTTCTCTGGGGGCCCAGCTGAACTTGGACCACGGCCCAGTTCTACCGAGGCTCGGGAAGCGAAGCTGCGGTGTGAGGACGCTGCACAGCCCGCCTCCCTCCACTCCTGCCTCAGCGCTCTCGCGTTATCTGCAGCCCCAGTTGGATGCAGGAGGTGTCTGCCATAGGCTGACTCCATAATAGGACAGGCAGGCCCAGTTTTATGAGGTTGGATGCGGAGGGTGGAGGAGTGTGAGTGTGTCTATTTTTAGGCCAGCCTTCAAGACAGTTCCTCTGGCCCAGCCTGCTCCTGCCTGCCTCCCTCATGCTCTCCTCTGTGTGTCTGCCACACTTCAGCTCTCCATTTCATCAAGTGCAGATGTGGCACACAGCCGTCTTAGAGAAGTCATGAACTGTGTCGTCTGCGCAGCTTAACAGCCAGCATGCGCGGCAGAGGGCTGAAGGCAGAGGCAGGGAAATCATTTTTGGGAATGCATTCCAGTGCCTCAGCTTAGCCTCTTCCTTGGCCTGTGCAGACAATTATTTTACACTAATTGCATCAAGATAGGAGCTATAAAAATCGAGATTTGAATCGGTTCCTCTGCCTTTCTCGTGAAAGTTGCAGTTACAAAGAGTAGTCCTTTTTTTCTTTTTATTGTGGTTTATTTCTTGTTCTCAAACGCTTATTACATTGGGTGCAAACAACAACAAAAATGCTATAAAAAGGCAAGAATCATAATATGCTTAAGAGCTAAAAAGACCTATGGTGTTGGTTTAACCAATGAAAATATTCCTGCAGGTATTGTAAAATTTATGTGCCATATGAAAAACATTAAGGGTGTTGTTTTTTCATGGAGGAAAATGTTCATCGAGCCATTTTGTAAATTATTTTAATGCTGCATTTCTGCTTAAACCTCATGATTTTGATATACAAACCAGTTTAATGTTTTCTGCACAGACCCTGGCTTTTCTTAAATTTTATATATGGGAAAGCATGTGTTTGTATTGGACCTTCTGGTTTCTTTCATAGTGAAAATCCTTCTTGCGTGGCCCAGTGCCATGTGGCAAAGGAATAGTTTGACAAGAGTCAAACCTCAAGTGTTGACTTTTGAATTCTAAAAGCTAGGCACGACTGTGTTAATAATAAATATATAGAAGTTTTTTTGTTTTGTTTTTACACAGGAGTCGTTTGAACACAATGAGAACAGCATCTCTACAGTACAGACTTCCTGACACCTTGGTCTGTTCTCAACTTTGCAGCTCCTTACAGGAGAGGCAACATTATGTTCAGTATCCAGGTCTTCCTTTTTTTTTTTTTTTGCTTCTCTCAAAGTAAATTTTGGTTAATTACACATTCCAGCATCTCTGATTCTCTTGAAAGATTTGTTTCTGTGACATTTTGCGGTGTCTGTTGTGCAGCGAGAGTCGCATGCTTCTCTCCTCACATTTCAAGTCTCTACACTGTGTTCTGAAGAGCCAGATGGGAGTATGCAGATTGTTTTTATCTTTTGTCCTTCACACTGTAACCTGATCTCTAGCATATCTAGACATCTAGCAGAAAATTTACTATGTGAAAGCACGGAAATGATTTAGAATATGGACCAGCCCAGGGAGAAAGGGCTCAGGCGGCACTTTATCAAAGCCGATCTCTCCACCCAATCCCCGCACCCTTTTTCCTTACTTGAGAACTGGTTTTCTGATCAAGGGCACTTCTCAATATGCCCATATATTTCTCTTCCCTGTTGAGCTGGGCTGAGAACTCTAACTGCCCAGTGGGTTTGATAAAGGTGTAAGTAATGCATGCGTGGAAAGTTGCTCATGTCGAGATGAAAGCTTACGAGACTGAATCGGTGGGATCATGGAGTTGACCGCGGCCTTGCAGGTTCGGGCAGGGTATTCACGCGACGGGACATTGCTGTAGTTCCGTGTTAGATTCCTGGCAGATCCTGCTCCAGGGGCTGCAGGAAAGCGCAAGCTCAGGCTTCAGGCTATGTGTCGTTTTAATGGCAGAATATGTGCAGCCCTTTTGTTGTGGACTTCATACCCCTTTAACTTGTTGCCCTAAAAAAGAGTAATGACAGTTGTCTCTTTCTAAACTTTGATTTGTGTTTGGAGTCAAATTAGTAATTAGTACGAGGTATAGAATTAGTAACTACATCATGGTATTAGATATTTGCTCCACTTGTGAGGAAGTGTATATAACACATGCTTATGTGTGTATTTATACATACCTCCCACAGTGTGTACATTTTGGAGTTAGGTGACCTGGGTTTAAATACCAGCTGTGCGGCTGGGAGATAAGAAGCCCTGGGTAAGTTGTCCTGACATCTGTGGGTCTCTGTTCTCTCCATTCTCCAATGATGGCAGTAATAGTACCAGCCACAGGATTGTCAGAAGAAGTTAATGAGTTATGTACCTGAGACACAGCATGGTGCCAGCACAACAGATAGGATGCTTGTCCTTAGTGAAAGTTTCTTACTTTAATTGATTATCTCTTAGTCTTGAAAACAAAGTAAAGCTAGAGTAGTGGGAAATACCATATTTAGCCTTGAGTTCAACTTTTGCTTTTGTCCAGTGGATGGATGCACGCTTCCTGCCCTCCCTCTCCCTCCTCTCACCTTTACCTGCCTGGCACCTTCTGCAGCGTTCCTTGTTTCACCTTTGGGTGCCATTATGCTTTGTTTACACCGTTGTAAAGAAGACCAGTGCTGTTTGTCAAATGCTGTGCTTCCTCTGCTACTTACCTTTACTTTCTTCTTTGTCTGGTGACATTTTCTGCAACCATTTAGCTGGAAAAACTAAAGGGGAGCTTGTCAACTGGTGGGGAGTCCTCACCAAACTTGTTCTCTTGCATGTGAATATATTGCCCCATTGTAGCCAGTAATATCTGCATTCTACACCATGAGAACCAGGCTGTGGCTTGAGGAAACTTTATAGGCATATGTCTTGCCTAAAATAGATGATAGAGATTAAATACTTTCTGCTAGTGCTGAGAACTTCACTCATTCAGCAGGAGTTTCTTGAGTGCCTACTATGTGCTAGGTGTACAGGATGAATAGGACAGATACTGTGTCTGCCCTCAAGGACCTTAAAGTCTGGCATCAACCTTAGCATACTGAGGCTGGCTCGGTGGCTCAGGCGGTTAGAGCTCCATGCTCCTAACTCCGAAGGCTGCTGGTTCGATTCCCACGTGGGCCAGTGGCCTTTCAACCACAAGGTTTCCAGTTCAATTCCTCGAGTCCTGCAAGGGATGGTGGGCTGTGCCCCCTGCAACTAAGATTGAACACGGCACCTTGAGCTGAGCTGCCGCTGAGCTCCCGGATTTCTCAGTTGGTTGGAGCACATCCTCTCAACCACAAGGTTGCCAGTTCAATTCCTCGAGTCCCGCAAGGGATGGTGGGCTGTGCCCCCTGCAAGTAGCAACGGCAACTGGACCTTGAACTGAGCTGCGCCCTCCACAACTAAGAATGAAAGGACAACAACTTTACTTGGAAAAAAAAAGCCCTGGAAGTACACACTGTTCCCCAATAAAGTCCTGCTCCCCTTCCCCAATAAAATCTTTAAAAACAACCCAAAAAACCTTAGCATACTGTATCTCCTTGAAATACAGCTTCTTTTTACCTTTGGTTTCTCTTAGGCTTTGGTCCTTGTTTCTTGCACACCTACCCATTGACTCTGCAATTCCAAGTTAAAATTTATACTAATAAAAAGATGTCAGTCCTATTTATAGTAGCATCACAAATTACTTAGGAATAAATTTAATTAAAGGGGTACAAAACTTGTATGTTGAAACTACAAAAACACAATGTTGAAAGAAATTTAAGAAAACTTAAATAAATGGAAGGATATTCTGTGTTCATAGACTAAAAGATAATATTGTCAAGATGGCAGGACTCCCCAAATCGATGTACTGATTCAAAGCAATCTTTATCAAAATCCCAGGTGTCTTCTTTTTGATAGAAATTAACAATTTGATCCTATAAGTCATATGAAAATGCAGGTTGTCCAGAATAGCCAAGATGCTTTTGAAATAAAAAGTTTGAGGGCTCACACTTCCTGGTTTTAAAACATACTACAAAGCTAAAATAATTAAGAACATTTGGTACTAGGATGAGGATAGACATATATATCAGTAGCATAATGGTGGGAGAATGGAAATAAATCCTTACATTTATGGTCAGTTGATTTTCAGCAAGGGTGCTATGCCAGTTCAGTGGCGAAAGAACAGTCTTTTCAACAAATGGTACAGGGTCAACAGCATATCCATGTGCAAAAGAACAAAGTTGGACCCCTAATTTTCAACGTATACATCAAAGACCTAAATGTAAGAGCTAAACATGTAAAACTCCTAGAAGAAATCATGAGAGTGGATTTTCATCACCTTGGATTAGGCCATGATTTCTTAGATATGACACCAAAAGCACAAGCAACAAAATTAAAAATTAGATAAATTGGACTTCATCAAAATTAAAATCTTTTGTGCTTCAAAGGATACTAACACAAAATTAAAAGATAGCCCACAGAATGGGAGAAAATATTTACAAATTATAATCTGGTAAGGGTCTAGTATCCAGTACATACAAAGAACTCTTACAACTCAACAATAAAAAGATAGCCAACCCAGTTAAAAGATGGGTAAAAGACATGTATAGACATTTTCCCTAAAGAAGATAACGAGGTGTAACAATTAAGTTCGTGAACTTGTTGCAACGATGTTGCTAACCTTTTTTGATTATCAGAGGGATTATTCATTATGAATTTGTACCAGCTGGACTGTTAACCAAGTTTACTTTTTGGAAGCACTGAAAAGGCTGCATGAAAGTTAGATAAAAACAACCCGAACTTTTCACCACCGATTCATGGCTCTTGCATCACGACAATGCCCCAGCTCACACGGCACTGTCTGTGAGGGAGTTTTTAGCCAGTAAACACATAACTGTATTGGAACACCCTCCCTACTCACCTGATCTGGCCCCCAATGACTTCTTTCTTTACCTGAAGATAAAGGAAATATTGAAAGGAAGACATTTTGAGGACATTCAGGACATGAAAGGTAATACGACGACAGCTCTGATGGCCATTCCAGAAAAAGAGTTCCAAAATTGCTTTGAAGGGTGGACTAGGCACTGGCGTCAGTGCATAGCTTCCCAGGGGGAGGACTTCGAAGGTGACCGTAGTGATATTCAGCAGTACTTTTTCTAGGATGAGTCCAGGAACTTAGTTGTCCGACCCCGTGTACCAATGGCCAGTAACCTTAATGAAAGATGCTGAACGTCATTAGGCAAATGAAAGTCAGAATCGCAATGGACCCCATGTTGTAGCCAGTTGGATAGTTATAGTAAGAAAAAAGACAATAATACGTGTTGGTGGAAATGTGGAAAAATTGGAACCCTTGTAAGTTGCTGCTGGGAGTGTAAAATGCTTCAACCATTCTGCAAAAATGGTTTGAAAGTTCCTCAAAAGGTTAAACAGTTACCGTCTGAGCCAGCAATTCTACTCTTCCGTATGTACCCAAGAGCAACGAAAGCGTGCGCACACCAAAACATGTATATCCGTGTTTGCAGGAAAATTATTCGTATTCAAGCCAAAGAGTAGAAACAACCCAAATGTCCATGAACTGATGAATAAATAAACAAAATTTGCTCTGGATATACCATGGAATAGTATTCAGTCGTAAAAAGATTGAAATATTGATTCATGCTACAACATGGAATATTATATAACTGAAAGAAACCAGACACAAAAAGCCACATTTGTATAATCCCATTTATATGAAATGTCCAGAATTGGCAAATCCATGGAAACACATTAGATTAGTGGTTGCCTGTGGCTGGGGAGAAGCAGGGATGGGGAATGACTGCTAATGTCTCCCGAGTTTCCTTCTGGGGTGGTAAGAATGTTCTAAACTTAGATTATGATAAGTTTCACAACTGAATACGCTAAAAATCATTCAATTGTACAACTTAAAGGGGCGAATTTTATGGTATGTTAATTATATCTCAAAAGAATTTCAATATTTCTTTCTGAATTTCCTTACTTATGGTGAGGCTTAGCTCACGGTTTCTTCCCATCAGTGCTTCCCATCGGCTGGTGCAGAGGGTGACAAATGTTTCTGTAAAGGGCCAGATAGTAAATATTTTGCACTTCGCACACGATATTACATAGTCGCTCAGCCTTCTTAGTTCTGCCGCTGCAGCATAGAAGTAGCCCGACAACAGGTAAATGCCTGGGTGTGCTGTATCCAGTACAACTTAATTTACATCAAAATTCAGTTTCATACAACTTTTCACATGTCACTAAGTATTACTACTATTTTAATTTTTCCCCCACCGTGTAAGAATGTAAAAGTTATTCCTAGCTTGCAGACTCTAAGAAGCAGGTGGTCAGAGGGATTTGGCCATTGCCACAGTTTGCCCTCCTTGTGCAGTTGCCGTACTAAAGACTTTAAAAGAGTTTTAATAGGCTTGCCAGGGAGGTAGTATTTTCGTCCCTGTTTCACAGATGAAGCAGCTTAGAGTTTCAGAGGCTGAAGCAAGCCAGTCACCCAAGTCTGGGCCTTCACCCCACTTGGTTCCAGAGCGCGTGCTCTGAAACCACTGCGCACCGTCTTTCTTCCTGGCTGGCCCTCCTGGTCAGGCAGGGCACTTCCACCCTCCATCCTGCTGGCCATGTCCTGCCTCTGACTGCCGCTGTCCCTCCCTGGTGACCTGAGGGAGCTTCATCCTCCAGCCCTGGAATGGCCACTTCCTTTCCTCTAGGGCTCTTTTCCATCTTGCTAAGCCAGTACCACACTGGGCCTCAGGAAAAACAAACCCACCACCTCGCCTCCCCTTCAGACTTTTCTCGTGACTCACTTCTGGGAAGTCGATGCCTCAGCCCCCTTTTGACCCTAAGTCCCGCTGGAACCCAGTCTGCCTTGCTGGCTGCTGTGCTCTCCCCATCATCTGTCTTTCGGCAGGCTGCTTGGCTGTGCACCATTTCAGCCCTCTGCAGTGACGATTTTTTAGAGCCTCTTTGTTTCGTTTAGTGCCCAGAACTTGGTTAGGACTTGAGGGCAGTTAAAACACCAGTGGTGCCTTCCATTTAGAGGTCTCTCGCATGCTCGGGCTCAGTGCTGTGCCTGATTCCCACTCTGCGTCTCCCATCCTGAAATCCATCCCAGACAGACGGTCCTTCCATGGCTCAGGCAGGCACGAGCCAGAGATGGTGGAGGTAAGTGTCTTTTCTATCCCTGCATGACCATCATGTTCTGTATGTGTGCTGCTATTGGAAATGGGAGAAAACAGGACATTGTATACAGAGCATTTCCTCCTATCCATTCTCTGTTGCCCCCATAGAGAAACCGTCGTCACAGTGGGTTTGTATCATGGCACATCCCGAACGTGTTAAATGGGACTGTGGAACCTTCCCACAGAGTGGCAGCAAGCTGTTAGGCTTCTGCTGGAATCCAGTTCATTTCTCAAACACCCAAGCTTTATATGCAAGCATTTTCCTCTGGCAGCTGTTTTCTGTGCTCTTATGAGATGGAGCAACAACTCCAAAAACATAACTTAATGAATAAATCAAAGGAAAAAGGAAAGAGTTTAGAGGCGTCTAAGTGATTAGTGTAAGCTCTTTATTTACGACTTAGTCCTTCTGACTTCGGGACTGTTTCCATTCTGGGTAGTTGGGACTGTGTGAAGTACAAAAATTCAGTGTATGCAGAGTGGTCCTTGAAGGACCGTCAGGAGTGGCCTGGAGTGACTGGTGTGGGGTGAGGACACTGACCATCCCAGCAGTGGGATAAGGAATGGTAGGTGGGTGAATCCCACTTTTCAGCAATTCCTGGCTCACAAGGGAATTACTGAGAGTCCAGAAACATTTCTTCTTTGCTCTAAAATATTTTCAAAATAATACTTGGAGAGATTGCTTGGTTATAGGGAACAGAGGCAAAGCGGGATATGTTGGAAGGATTGAGAGTGATATCGTGGAGTACATGGGGAAAATTGGGCACTGGGATCCTCCAGGAAAGGAGGCATGGTCTCTGTGTGCCACTCGGCTTGTGTCTCGCTGTGTGTTGGCTGTGCAGTATTTTCCTCTCCCTGCAGTCTAGCATCTTGAGAGCCTGCAAATGGCCCATCATCAGTGCCCCGAAAGGGTCGACCTTGGTCCCTGAGGCTCGGAGGACAAGAATTCTTCTCATTTATGTCTGAACACTTAGTGTTTTTGCTAGGAGTCTGGTGTTGCAGGTAGCTAACAGACAAGCCAACGAGAGGAAGAGGTGAGATGTGGTGTTATTAAAAACATACCAGGGTACCCTGGCTGCAGCCTGGTCTCTGGAGGGAGAAGAACCAGGAACTCAGTGTCCTGTCTTTTCTTGTCTCTCGTTCTCCCTCTGCCTCTGCTGTACACTCCCCTCCCTACAGACTCACTCTTTGCTTCTCAGGCCTGCTGGTCCTGGGTTCTCAGTGAACCCACTATGTTCTCATTTAGTGAAATTGCGGCATACCTGGAGGTTAGCTTCTGAAGTAGGTGAAAATTGCTTATTGTTAAAATTTCTTTTGAAAGGCCTGGAAATCACTGGTAATGAGGAGAGATGCTTGCAGTCCGGGGAGCCTGTGGGAACAGAGACGTTGGGGCATAAGGGGACATCAGTTTCAGCGCCTTTCGCTCGGGGCATTTGCTCATAATTTGCATGATTAATAAGCATTCTTTTTTGCCCCTGCTACTCCTCTGAGCCCTGGTCATTGCCTTTGTATTATTTAAGTTAGGATACAATGTATTTCACTGTATCTCAGTCCAAGTTCATTGGAAAATAATTTAAAGCATCTGATTGGCCCATCTTGGGCCATGGCGCTAGCGCAGCTACATTCAGGAAGTGGTCACACTTAATTTAGGCTTGCCCCCTCCCCCAGACATAGAATAAATACATGGTAATGAGACCAAACCATAACCTAGTAAAATGACAGTTGCAGTCTGGTCTCTGGCTCTAGCAGGACCTTAAACCCAGTATTTGTTCAAATGCAGCCTCTCTGACCCTGTCCCACACCTGCTATTTCTGATTCTCTAGAGATAGAGCCCGGGATCTGCATTTTTAATTAAGCAAACCAGATGATGAATCTTTCCCACACTAAAATTGGAGAATTACTGTTTTTAAGAGAAAGATACTGGGCTGTTTCAACTACCTTTAGAGGAAAGCTTTCCAATCCTGGAGAGAAATAATCGTGTTCTTTTCTTTCTGGAACCATGGCCTTCACAAGACTCTGAGGGCTTTTTCTCTATTCATGATGTGTTATAACCACTTTCAATTTGTTTTAAGCAAGGTGGATTCTAAGACAAGATGAAATTTTGGGTTCTGTTATTATTTCTCACAATTCTTGAATCTTTCTGGGCGATGCCTTCATGTTAGCTAAAGACTTCCATTATTCATTAATAATAAATAACAACTTCACTTGGAAAAAAATCCTGGAAGTACACACTGTTCCCCAATAAAGTCCTGTTCCCCTTTTTGCATATCTTTCCAGCCCTTGCTATTGTCCTATAAAAAAAAAATCAAAGAAAAATCGTTCTGCAAAATTAGAGTTGGGAAGGGAGGTGGCTTCGAAAGTGGTCCTAGAAATATGAACCTTTAGAATACATCTTGCCCAATTAACAGTTGTGAAATATTGAAACAATGTATTTTTATTTCTTATTATGAAAATTGAAAACATTTTGTTTACAGTTGAGTTCTCACTGGCTGCCATACAAGTATTTCTTAAAACTGGTATGATAACCTTAGCTCACTGTAGATTCTAACCTCTTTATTTCTGCTTATACAAACGAGCAAAATGTATGACCAGGACCCTATGCTTTGATTTGAATTGTTTAGACATGGCTCATTTTTATTTCCTTCAAGGATGAAACATGTACATCACAGTACATCTTATCCTCTCCCTCAAAAATTTATGCTTAAAAACACATTGTGAAGTTATTGTCAGATACAGAGTGGCCAGTGTGAATGTAATTGTTGCTTAAGGCACTTTCTATTCTCCTGTGTGGAAGAGCAGGGTGGGGTAGGCGGGGAATTTAGAATTAGAAGCTTCCCTTTACTTTTCCTGCCAAATTCAGATAAAACACACACACACACACACACACACACACACACACACACGTGCCCCACCTTCTTTTCATCTCTACTCTGCACAATGGGGTATGGATTGGGAGGAGATTTGGGCACCTTTGAGAGTTTTGATAAACAAGTCAACTTTCATCGATGTACTTTTAGATTTCCTACCTTAAGAAAACTCAGACTGACACCAAATTCATTCCTTAAAAAATCCTTCAGGTAGGATTTGTGTTGCCAGTAGTTTTAGGTGAAATACGATGGTTAGATGATAGGCATTCAGGGAGTGAACTTGCTTGTGGGATCTTCCACTTTGTGGTGTTTGAGTAGCAGCTGCATTGATTGTTTCTGGTGCAGAGGAGGACGCTTTGCAAGAGAGGGAGGAAAAGGCGCTGCCTGTAAATGTACAGAATCCTGGAGGACCTGGGACTTCGTAAAAGTAAACAATTAAAGGGAAGGTAAAATTGAGCACGTGGAACCACATGAATGAATCTGTTTCTGTGTAGCCTTCAGAAGTGCTAGATGCCAGAGCAGGTAGTTGGGCTATGAACTCCATGTATCCTCGCTGACCTGCATAGTAAGGTAGAGCCATATAAAATACCGCGTCTAGAGGACAGACACCATGTTTGAAGGATCTGCCACCTACACATGCAGACTTTGCCAGTCAAACCCTTCGTGTGTGGGTTTCAACCTGCTGGCACCTCCCCAGCACCTTTGTCTTGAAGATTGTTCCCGTTCACCTCTCAGACCTGATAAGTCACTTCCCTCCGAAGTCATCACATTAGAAACAACCCTGCAGTTAGATAGAGAAGCAAAACAAAATGGAAAGATTGTCCTGAGAGCAACGGCTATTGTGGACTCCCTCTCTTTCCTAACAAGGCAGGTCTTTCTCTCTTTTTCTCTACCCACCGCTCCCTTTGTTTTTTGGCCAAGTTGTTTCTCAGCAGATCTCCCCTGTTTAACCCAGAGTGGAGTGGAAATGTAGTGCTCTGAGCCCTTTCCTGTTTAGGCCCAGTTTCTTCCCTTAAAACAACAGTAGTTCTCCTCTACAACTAGAGCCAGGCAGGGAGCTGAGTGGCCTCTGCTGAGAGCTGCTGGCCAGGCAGCGGCCTGGCCTGGTGATTAGAGGCAGCCCTTCCCAGGTGACCTTGGGAGCCCTAGCTTTGGAAATCCCATCTCCTCCGGATCCAAGAATTGAGTCATAAGTCTTGATTTGAACTCAGATCCTTCAGATCCTCTGCTGTATCTGAGCATTCCACTGAGCTCTGGGCCCTGAAGAAATTATATTTGTTTATGTCTGTCCCTCTTCAGAGGTAGAGCTAGTGGAAGTAATGAACAAAGGTTTTGTTCATACCCGAACTCGGAGTGAAACAGGGAACTGAAGGACAGGTTTGAGCTGCGCTGTTTAAATTGCTCTGGAGGGAAGTCCTGGACCAAAGTCGGGGTGTTTCTGTGACAGGAGTCCAGTGGCCAAATGAGTCCTTCTCCCTTCTCCCTTCCTGGATGGTGGCTTTTCGTTAATGTTTGATCCCCCCTCATATAGTGGACATGGAATCACGAGGCCCTGGGATCAGTTTCTAGTCTGCTAACATAGAGCAGGTTTTATTTAGCTCAATTGCTTCCTCTTCGTTTTCCAGTTGTAAAACGAATAATGAATACATGTACGTTGTGTGAGTGTCATGACAGTTAAATGAGATTGTGTTAATAGAGGGCTTAGCCCAGTTTGTGTAGTATAAATAGTAAGTACTGATTTTGTGAGAAATTCCTTTGTGAAAAATGGCCTCTAGTCTCACAGTTGCCCGTCAGGTGGGACGTTTGCTAGTAGTTTTCTGGAAGACTGGAGACTGGAGTAGGGAATATCCCCGTTTGTGCTTTCTTTTGGTCTTTGACTTGAAAGGAAATGTGGTGAGAATGTTGTTTCGGCTAATATGCGCAGGAAGTATTGACACATATTAATGGGCTCTAGTAAGTTAAGGATGAAAACCTTAATTTGATTCTCAAACTAAACACTTCCTGTAAAGTCACTTCAGCGCACCACCCAAATCATTAGGCCGAGAGCAAGGAGAGCTGACTTTCCAGCCAGGCTGAGTTTGGAATCTGATGTTGGGAGGTTTGGTTTTTGGTTTTCTTTTTATCAGTCACAGAGAAGCCTCCTGAATTAAAATCTAAGTTATGTCTTATAATTATACTTGGGGCAAAGTTTCGCCTTATATGGCATTCTCTTTAGAAACCAGGAATGTTTCTTGGCTGAGCACTACTTGTAGTTAAATACTTCACAGTCACCATTTGTTGAAGATACTTAACACTCAAGACTTTCTTAGAAAACAACATGCCAAGAGCCCTCCTTTGTCTCCTCCTTTCACACCTAACCCCTACCCGCCCCCACTTTCCGGCCAGAATTTTGACTTCTTAAATCCTGTGAATTTATCCATCACTGTTTCTTTTGGGTAAGCTCTCATAAATATCACACATTTTGTCTGTCTTCTTACTATACTTGTCTTTTCTTACTCAGGTAGTCAATCCCCTTATAATTTTGTTTGTCCAATTTAAGTGTTTCTTCAAATTGTACTTTACATAAATCAGGGTAAATGAGCCTGAGTCACTAACTTCAAATTAATCTCTGACCTCTGTGTTCCCTGGCAATATTGGAATGGAATGCCAGTGGGCCACAGACTTTGATATTGTGAATAATTTTTGAGGACATTAGAAGGTCAGAGATTATTTATTATTTCTCTGAGTTTGCTTGATGGCAATCACAGCTCTGTACAAGTCAATCATTCTGTTTAGGCAGTATATAATTAGGCGTTTCAATCAGTTCCTGTCTGCTTTGCTATGCGTTTCACATGCTCTTTGGGAAAGCATGTTTACCAGATGACTTTGGAGACATCTTTCACTTCAGCCTTTTCTTTTCCCCTGAGCTGAGAGTTTGAAAGTTACGGAATTCTTTCTACTTGTATTACCTGCTTGTCAGCAATTTACTGGGGTTGTTTTTTATTTAAGACTGTACAGGTGCCGGGAGATGTAAGTACAAACATGTTTTTATAAAGAGAACAAAAAGAAACCACAATAATGCCTGCATTGTTGAGGATCTGCATTTTTAGGTGTGTGAGTATTTTGAAAATACACACAAAGTCCTTTTTCTTTTTTCTGGCATCTCACTGTCCTGAAAACACTAGTTTTTCTCTTTGAATGACCCAAACTTTGTATCATTATGGCAGAATTGCCATTGGTAAACTAAGAAAAGATGGAATAGTGAGGAAATAAATATGGCAAGCTGTAATTTATAAGGAAGCAAATTTATGTGAAATCAAAGTGTACGCAGTATGAGATGAACTGTTTAGAAGTCAGGGTAATTTTCGAGTCTTAAACAACAGCTTTTCTCTTAGCATTGCATTTTGGATCCTTTGTTAAAGAATGACCCAACACAGCACAAGCATACTTTTTATTTCTGTTTGTTTTTCCCCTTGTTGCATGGATTGTTCTCTCATGAAAACAAAACAAAACAAACCACAAAACCTTATATTTCATTATATGGTGCTAAGGCTGGTTTTCTTCTGGGCCTCAAAGAAGAGGAGCAGAGTGACCTGGATTCTGGCTACTCTCTACCTCTTTCATATTCCCAGATGGCAAGTGATGGGCTTGGACTTGGAACCAAGTCTCTGTAGAGTTGGAGCTCTTGTACTTTGTGTATGGCTTTTAGCATAATCTGCTCAGTTATGAGACCATCTAATCGAATCTACAACTTGGATGTGGACGTTGAAGGTCTTCATTGGGGAAAGACTGGATGAGGGTCGCTTAGCTTGGGAGCAGATGTTCAAACCAGGATTTTTTTCCAGTCTGCTGGGGGAGGGTGAGCTTCTGGAAGGCAGGGGCTGTGTTTTCATTTTGAACCAGCTAGTCTTCCCAGTGATACCTGGGGAGTCACTAGTCATTGTTAATTTAATAAGTCATTGCAGACACAAAGTTGCCCAGAGTTGTAAATCACCTGTCGCTGTTCTGATGGGCTGCTCTGCTCTGGTGGGCAACTGGGATTGTTCAGGTACAGTGTGCCTGGCCGAGAGGGGAGTAGACGGCAAGCCTCCCTCTCCTCTTCCCGTTAGGCCCTGTCTACGTCAGTCCGGAACAAGAGAAGCCTTTAAAAAAGGTTACATGTACTGCCTTCTGCTTCCCAAGCCTTGCTGGGCTGCCTCTTCCTAGAGGGCATTCTCTTCTAGTCCGTGCAAATGTGTGGGAGGATGGCTGAGGCATGGGAGGCCATGTGGTACCACAGCACCATATTCTGGGCTTTTTAAGAAATACTGATTATAACATAAGGCCCTAAAAAGACTCATGTGCTTCTTAGAGCCCATTGTTTCTCTGGATGGAATGTCCTTATAATTTTCCCCGTGATTTTTACTCCTCATGGATCTCTATCTAAGATATGTGGTTTGTATTTAGACTGTTATTGTGCAAGGGTCGTTTGAATCTGTTAAGCCAGCTTTCAAGATTTCCCTGACAGAGAATGTCCACCTTGTCAGCTGACGGACAGCTTTGAGCCCCAACTCTGGGTTCTTGCTGCATGTACATGTGTGTGAGATCTAACAGTGACCCCAAGGAAGGGGCTGGGCCCTGTAGCTCTGACGCCATCACGTACCACTATCAGCCTAACCCTGGTCGTTGCGTTGACTGATGTCAAGTATCACCGGCACTGTCAGTTTTAAACCAGTAACTTCTTGGTATTACTTGATTTTTAAAAAAATGTAAATCATTTTACATCGAAAAGAAGCTACATTTATCACTATAATTAGAAAACAATCACTTGTCATAAGTAGAAGGTGACGATAAAAACAAATTCCAGGGCCTCAGCAGCAGAGGAAGACTCAAAAGAAGGAGGAGGATGGGATCTTCCTTGTTCCCCACTATTGCATGACCTTGTCCCTGGGTTGTGTCAGAGCTTTCAAACATGCTTGTACATGAGAATCACTTGGGAGAAAGTAATATGACTTCCTTGGCTCACAGGTCCAGTGGATTTAGAATGCGGAACTGAAATCTATGTATTATTTTAAAAGTTCCCTCAGTGATTGACCCGTTTGGTGTTAACTGCCATTATTGAAAATTAGGAATTTTTCTTAAAATAGGTTACCATTGTTTTGTAGTGGGCAATATTCTCTGTGTTCTCTTTAGCCACGGGAAGAATAGGCGCTTCATTCAACACTGATGTTTCCTTTTATTCCTAAAGCTATTTTTTTTCCGCCCCAGTTTTGGTGAAATTATATATCACTGTGATAATTCATTTTAAAAATTCCTGAGCTGTGTGGTGCACTTTCATGAAAATTCATTTAGATAAAATTAGATATTATTGTTTAATGAGGTGGCATTTCAATTTAGACCTTGCATCAGGCATATACCAAGAGTTTTTTATGGAAGAGTTAGGTTCATTTGAGTAATAAAGGCTGAATCATGGGGGCTTTAATTCTTAATCGCTGTGAGGATTGTTATCCGTGGGATGTGAGCTGTCCTAGTGGTATTCAATCAAGTGTCCACTTAGCCATGACTGGAAGTAATTGCTCCCAAGTGGGCCGCACCGTGACCTGTTAATACTCGCTTTGACCCAGTGACCTTGTGTGCCCCATTGTTTAGGATTTTATAGCAGGCGAGTCTGTATTTCTGTGGGGTCAAGTAGATATCTTGAGGTCAAACATTTTCTGATTATCCCCTTGTCCACACTGTAAGTCGGCCAGGAGCTGTTGCATTGCTAAATAGTCATGGCTTTGTAGTGGAACATGAACAGTTTGAAAATTGTCTTCCCAGCCTGCATGTAAACAGTTTAATATTTTACGGAAAGAAGTTCATCTTGTAAATTAGGTATGAATAATACATTGGTTTAATTACTGCTGTGTCTTTAAACACTTGTGTCTTAATTGCCTGCTTTAAAAAAAAAATTATTTGCATTTGCCAGCAAGTTAAAATTAACTCCTATAGAAAAACTCAGCAATCTCGTCCCGTCTGGACGTAGGCCTTGATGGAGTTGTATAATGCACCGGGAGGCGCAGTCATTCTCTTTTAACATTTGTCTCTGGCTGGACAGTGAGTTGAGATTGTTTCCTGTTTGTTTTTTTTGTTTTGTTTTTTTACCTTTTGTTATTGCATGCCACAGTGTTCTTTGGTGTTGCTGTTTCTTTCTCGGTAACAGAATAATATTTTTTTCCCCAAAGTTACATGGACACATTCTGAAATCTCTGAGTTAAGTAACCCAAGTTAGCTACACGTCCTCAGCTTTGTGAGTGATCCTTGCTGCTGTGCCCTCCCCGAGTTAACAGAATCATTACAAGGGGGTGAGGGAAGGAATTAAGCTTGAAAGATGATCTAGCCCAGCTTGAACTCACATTCAATGACATCTGAGTCCTTTTATGGCCCGCCATCACTGTATCCATGCCTTATCTCTTCATCTTGCTCTTGGACCTTTCACTCAATGGATTTTCTACAAGTGCTTATGTGGAAAAATACAACCAGAGGAAAAAAAAACAAAGGAAAACATACAGTTAGAAAAGTTGACGAGTAGTGAGTTTAGAATGTCATCCAAGATGACTCTGGATGTCACCCCAAAATACAATACTCATGTTAAGAAGAAACATTAAGTGACTCTTCCCGCTATTTTCAATGTATTACTCAAAATATATTGGCATCTTCTTATTAACCTAAGGTTCAAATATTTACATATAGTTTGGCTTCAGAAAGAAAGCTTTAATGGCTAAAATTTAGGAGTTGTTATTTATCTTAAAGGTAGGTAAATTGCCTCTCTTTGAGTTGCAGTTATCTGTGCTATTGTGTTTAAACTTTCTTTTTGGGTCAGTTTCTTCGTGAACTAAGGATAGTATCATTAAGCACCAGACAGATAGATTGGGTCATTTGTCAAAAAATTGGTGCCCTCCTAGGCTTAATGTGAAAGAAATCATTTTGCTGGTATGGAAAGGGTTAGTAAAATCCAGAAGGCATGTGTGTACACACATAGCTGTGTGAATGTACAGAGAGGCAGTTCCCAAAGTGTATGCCGAGGTACCCTAAGCCGCACACTCCAGGGGCTGCTAGAGGCAAAGACAGTGACATGCAGCATCTGTTGGACGTTGTGCGAACTACGAGTCATTCACAGTTTTATTGTTAGATTGTGTTACATTCCTATTGATAGTGTCATATTTTTGCATAACTGGGTTTTTGGCCATTGCCATGATAAAAAGCCAATGTACCATTCGAAAAGTCAACCAGAAAACGAGAGTAGCGGGGTCCAATCTGATTTCAAGGTTTGAGAAATTGTGCAGTATGCATAGGCACATACGTCCTATTAGTAAGTATTGTGTTGTTTAATAATGAAATAAAAATATTTTCCTTTCAGTTTATTTTTTTCCCCCAATAGCTGCTAAGGTGTTAGGGATAATGATAGTTGTTTGGACCTAATCAACTTAATAAAATAGAATTGTTAGGCCTTCCTTAGGCCTGGGGGGATTCAGGGGGGAGTGCTATGAAAAAATTGCTAAAACACTAAGTTGGTATAAACTAGGAAAGTTTGGGAGCTTCTGGCATAAATGCAAGTAATATATTAACAAAGAAAAAGTAGGCACAGCAGGCAATTTAGAAAATGTAAATAAGCTTCGTGGAGAAATAAAAACTGTCCTTGATGCTGCTACCCAGAGATATAGGTACACTTAGTATTTTGGTGAAAAAAATGCTTTTTTGGCTTGCACATAGCAGAAACCAGAACCAGTTGATTTCAGAAAGAAGAGTATACAGGTATATCTCGTGGGACCCAAATGCAGAAAAGGATGAGGACCATTGTCCCCTACAAGTCTTCAAGTCCTTTTTTCCTTTCTGCAGAACTTAATTATTATAATATATACTTGACGGAAACCTGTCTTTGGTGGGAATATGGAACTTTGGAATATTCTTCTGATTTCTTCTCTTGCACCCAGCTCCTCAGTTTGCAGTGCCTGAACTTCAGCTTTTCTTGGTCGCCATGCCCGATCCGCACACTATCAGGCCTTGCGTTGCCTTAGAGTGTGGGAAGGAAACAAGATTCTTCCTCCCACCTTTCTATGTTCTATGTTCTGCTAATAATCAAATCATCATGAGACCGATTAGCAGGAGAAAATGTCCCAAATTTATTACGTACGCACATACGAGAGAGTTCCGTAAGAAAGAGTGAGGCCACATTGGGTAGTTTATATGCCCTTTTGAGCAAAGAAGAAAAGGGGGTTGTGGTATGGACCTTCAGAGGAAGGCAGTTCACACAGACATGGAAAAGCAGATGTTTGGTAAACACATGTTTGCTGGGCCGTCTCTAACCATGGGACACAGACAGGAAGTGGATCAAACGGGCCTGGCTGGGTCCCTGCCTCCCTGTCACACACACTTCATGTTACACTGTAGTTGTCTGTGGCGAGAGCTCCCTGCCTGGAGCAGGTCCTTTATCTAAATTCATTTGGGCAATTAGGGGAAAGGTTAAAGGTTCTTTCTGAGGCTTTTGTTTCCTAAAAATAACCAGCTTAAATAATCAATATCCCCAAGAGGTATATTTTGGGATGGGAAACTGCTTCTCCTCGGTAGAAATCCCTCTGGTTGAAGTTCTCTGTTTCTTCCTCCATCAGCTGGCTCTGGTCTTAGGGCGAAGGATGAAGAATGCTGTCATTCTCCCTGCTACAACCCTTCTTCCTCTGGCAGCAGTGGGGACAACACCAAGGGGCATGGTCAGCAATGGAATCATCCCACAGAGGAGAGCAAAGCTCTTGGTCGCTGTTCTGAACTCACTGCTGAAATGATCACTTCTGCCCTCCTGTCCCCCTCTCACTTTCTTCTTCCCTGCCTCCTTGACTTAGAAACAGAAATGTATTGATTCACAGTCCTGGAGGCCAGAAGTCCCAAGTCAGGGTGTGGGCAGCATTGGTTCCTTCTGAGGGCTGTGAGGGAGAATCTGCCTCTTCCCTTAGCTTCTGGGGGCTGCTGGCAGTTACTGGCATTCTTGGCTTGTAGCAGCACCTCCCTGATCTCCGCCCACCTCTTCACACAGTGCTCTCCCTGTGTGCCATCTGTGTCCAAACTTCCCCTTTTTATAAGCACTCTGGTCCTATTGGATTAGGGACCCACCCTACTCCAGTATGAACTCATCTTAACTAATTACATCTGCAGTGACCCTACTTTCAAGGAAGATCGCGTTCTGACCCACCTTCTCTTTCTGCTCAGCTCACATAGTTGAATTTAGGAGAGTTAAATGTGCAAACACTGTCTTCTCAGAAGATTATGTAGCAGAATGCAAACAAAGCCCATGGGAATTTGAAAGGAAAACCATGAAGAGAAGACATGCCGGTGTCCCTTGCTACTTTACTGTAGGCCCTTTCCCTCTGTGTCCACCGTCCTCCTTTCATGCAAACGTCAGACGCTGATGTGTACAGTAGTAGATGGGCTCAAGTCACGGGCCAGATTTCTCTCTTTCCGTATGGCATCAGTGCAGGTTTTGATGAATTTCTGCCAGTACATGGGATGATTGGTGGGGGTGGTGTTGGCCCAGAAAGATGGTTTATGTAGCGATTCTAGAGCTTTCCGTTTATACTTGCTTTGTTTCAGGCACTTCGTATGAATTGTGTGTAACCGCCATGATCTGGGCACTGGCTTTTCCCTGTGGGGGGTCAGGATGCTGAGGATCAGGGACGTCAGTTCCCTCACTAGGGGTTACTTAGCTCATTCAGGACTGAAACTCAAGTCTTTCTGAATCCAGAATCTGGCTGCTTTCTGTCTCTCTGTCTCTGATTTAAAGTTCCCCAATTTCCTAGTCCCTCCTGGAAAACACCATCACAGGAAAAGCAGTCTGGTGGTATTTCCTGTCCTTTAGGTCTGTCTGTCTCTTTTTCAACGGAGTAGAGTTTACCCTGAGACAGAGGACTATTACAGGAAAAGAAGTTTCTGTAGATTGGATGTGCCAACGTGGACAGATGAGCCGAGCGACCCTTGCCTCCGCCATCGGACAGCTGCCTGCCAGGAGCTCAGTTTTCTGCTACTAGTGTCTCTCCGAATTCTTGCCAGGCCCAAGGCTTTGCTTGCAATTGCTGGTGTGTGGTGTTGGGATGTTTGTGGGTGGCTGTTTTTTAGTTTGGTTTTGTTATCTGCCCCTTGTAGTAGTAACTTTGGCACCATTTCTTGCTGCTCAGATGTTCTGTGGCTTTCAAGCAAAGAGACTTGAAAATGTACCAAGTCAGAGGGTTTTATTAAAAGTTTGGGTCTGGGAGCCAAGGCTGAGCTTTCTTGGGCTATTGGTGACATGCTGAAATGAAGTCTGGGCCTTTGCATGTAATTCCCTCTGCCCCGGATGGAGGGTCCGGACGTGGCGTTGGCAGGGGCCAGCAGACAGCCCCCGTGGGACCGACGCTGTGTGCAGCCTCACCCCACTGCTGCTTCCGGGGAAATGTCAGTCTGATGGGGCCAGACCGCCCCACCTTGTATCTTCCAAAGAAAACATAAAACTGAAATAAAAAATGTTTAGTCTTGATGTTGGAAACAATAAAAATGAGTCTGCCTGGTCTGCCCAAAGCACAGCACATCCTTGGACCCCACTGGGCTCTCGGGCACTTGTTTGCAGTCTCAGGCCTGCAGCAGGGGCCTGGCCCCAGCCGCCTCTGTCCAGTTCAGACGACAGTCGGCCTTCCCTGGTGTGTGCTCTGCCCGTCTCCCTCAGACTGAATCAGCAGCCCCTGCTGCTGTTTTCACACAACCCCGACCTAGCATTTACTTCCCTGTGTTTTAATTGTCTTTCTACTTCTCTGTCACTACCCCCCCGCCCCCAATGGTGGCTACTGCCCCATTATGCCCATGGAATTGGCACCCGGTGGCTGTACACTGGGCAAATGCTGAGTGAGCACGGGTGCCAGTTGGGGTATGTTTTTCTTTCTGTTATCATTTGCATGCGTTCTGCTTGGTGTGGGTGGCAGAGTCAGGTCACCTCTTTACTCTCAGAAGGCAACTGTCATTGTTGATTATGCCTTGTGATTTTACCTGAGTTGCTTTAGAGAAAAAATAATAAATGTCATAGAAACTTCAATTGACTTGTCAATGCCAAGCTGTTTTGGGTCCTAGAGGCTAAGTGGAGACACAAGACCGACAGGTTTCTGATATACACTGTTTTCAGCATTCGGAGGATGACTGACTGGCCCTTCTTGTGCCGGACTACTTTAGATATGAAGCCGTTTTCTCGAGGGCAAGCTCACGCTGACGTTTTTAGGCCAACTGGAGAAGCATTTTGTTGCTGTTCGGGGAAATGTGTGGGGAAGGCCCTCGTATATCCTTGTAAAGATGTTCTCAAACCTAACCTTAGTGACAGACGGGGACTATTTCTAATGAGTCGCCGAGAGGTTTGTGTCTGACAGAATCCTGTAAGGATTCCTGTGGAGTTACATAAGATGGGCTTTCCCTCCTATTTGGGATGAGAACATTTAAAGGGGTCAGCCAGTTCCATGCTGGGAAGTCACTCTGCACATATGCTAAGAAGTGGATATATGTTTTTCAAAAATGTGAACTCTTTTCCATCATTGCAAAGGAATGTAAAATGATCTATTTTTCAAAAAGGTGTAGAAATTGATGAGGCAAACAGAAGTCTATGAGTGGTCCATTTATGGCTTAGAAGAGAACATGTTCTGTGTTTCAGACACTCGTAACAAGATGAAGAAATGTCCCAGGATCACTGGGGAGACGTATGGAGTTAATTGGGAATGGTGTGTGTGTGTGTGTGAGTGTGTGTGTGTGTGTGTGTGTGTGTGTGTTGGGGACGGGAATGTATATGTGTGCTTGCTTTCCTTCTTCCTTTGTCTCTGCTTTTTTTTGCTTTTTTTCTGCACTTGGAGTAGGTGTTTACCTAATTTTAGTGTTAAATCACAAGATTGCCTGGTCACCTTACTGGCTCTTAGCTGGAAATCTATCACCTAGGAATGTTTTGACATGAGTTGTTGCTCTTAACACAGGCTTCTTTACAGAGGACACTGTATTCAGCAGGGCCTGGCCATGGCGTTGATGGGAAAGTGTTTTGGACACTAGGTAGAACAAGAGCACTTGCTGACATCCCACTGGAGCCGGTCAACGCCTGAGACAGACTCAGCAGGAAAGGCTCCTTTTTGTAATTTAAAGCACTTATGCCAAGTATCGAGTATCGAGGTATCGTTCTTGGTTTTACAAGTTGGGGAGGAACTGAGCTTTTGACTTGTTTCTTTAAGGCATTCCATAGACTAAATATTTAATTTTTAAGCCAAAAAATGGAATTCAAGTTACCCCAAATTACAAGGACTTCTTGCATGAAACTAGAGGAACTGTGGGAAAATGCAGATAGGTAACCCAGGAATGAATGGAGATGGGCCCAGGAAAAGGTCCATGACTTCTCAAGAGAGTCCTAACTTTAGTTATGAAGTGAGAGGCTTTGTGCCTTGGCAGCAGGTGTAGGAGGAGATGTAGGCGATTAGGGGCGGCACCGTGCATGGGGGAGAGCGAGGCCCAGAAGGCAACATCTAAGCCGCACGGCCCTTCCTCTAACCGGCGTCTTCAGGAACAGGTTGTATCGTCCCGCTTTGCGTCCCCGGCCTTCTGCACACTTCACCCCTCTGTTCACTCACCTCTCTCCCATATTATGCCGCTACCTTCCCGTGAGCGGAAACCCTGCCCATTCTGTCTCCGCATCGTATCCCCTGATGGTTTGCCGAGGTCTCGCACTTAGGATAAGCTCACTAAAAGTTGGCAGGATTGAGGATGCGGTCACGGAGGGAAGGTGGGTGTCCAGCTAAGGTGATGCCACTGCCATTGTAACAAGTGAGTAGTGGCTCATTCCCCATAGATCTTTTCCGGCCGACTGCTAGGACCTCTTCCAGGCATTGATTTTAGGCCCCTTCTCTTTCCATCTTAGGCCTCTGCATCTTCTGCATGTGGTTTGAAGGTTTCGAACCTGAAAAACAGAGCAAGGAAAAACATATAACTGAATTTTATGGGCCAGGCCTGGAAATGATGTGCATCATGTCCACAAATATTTCGTTTAGGTAGATGAAAAGTGTGCAGAAAAAGGAGAAAAGGGCCCAGGAGTCATTCATGAATTCATGTTTCTCATGGAGCTAGATTATAATTGCCTGGAGGACAGGGATAGTGTTTTCTGTACTTATCTTTCATGTATTTAGCACCTTTTTATGCAAATAATAAGATTCAGAAGGTTGTTGGTTGACTGACTTGAGTTTTTCCATCTGTAGAAGAGTTCTGTTTGCCTAACACGGGTAGAAATTTCGAATCAGGGAATCTTACTGCTGACAGTGATCTGATGAGATCATCTGGTCCAGCTGTCTATTTGTATTTAGTTTCTCAGAGTTCATAGAGAAATGCATGTACTTAAAAAATGCAAAAAGCACTGTAAAATATACAGTGATATTCTGATTTTCCCAAGTAGTTGTTCATTGAGAGGGTAAGTTGAGAGGTTTTTATTGGTGTGGATTTATTATTCTAATATGCCTTTCTACCATTTCTTAAATAGCAACTTACTGAGGGGATTGGAAATTCTGAGGTACCATCCAGTGTACCGACCGGATTTCTAGAGAAGAGCTAATATCATCACCTATACTATACCATAGGTAAGACGAAACAGCCACTCAGTGCAGATAACAGCGGTTCCAAACACTTTATCTAATAATTCTTTTTATCTTTGCAGTGACCCACTGAGGTTGTTTTCCCAGTTTACTTTTGAGGCCTAGAGAGTTTAGGTAATTTGTTGCAGACAGTGTAGGTAACTAAGTGGGGAAGCTGGAATTTGAGCCAGGCAGCCACTAGGCCAGTACTCTGGTACAAAAACATACCCTTTCTTCTCTCAGGTGTGACCAACTTAGACCTAAAGGAGAAGCGATCTCATCAGCTCCGTGTTTGTGGAATCCTGGCCATTCCTTGGGAACGAGTGGATGAAAAATCTCGATTTGATTGGCCAAGTTGCTCCAGTGGTAGTAAAATAAACATCATCTCACTGGCAATTATTATAATAGACATTTCCCTGACAGGAAAGTGGGATACAGACTGCTTGATAATATAATCCCTGTTGCCAGTTTGGCTGCTAACCCTGAGAAACCCCTGGGCAATGGCATTCTCGCATTATCCCTTACTTAACGCATGTCGCATGTTGCAGATGACCAGACAGCATTCCCATCAGTTGACAGCATTTCGTTATTGTCCCCTCTTTGATGCTTGGGTCTGTAGACACTTGCACTTGCAGGTGTGTTGTCATTGTCGTCTGTGTGCTGCATAGCCACGTCTGTTTTTTCTTTTTCGATAAATCACATACAGGGTGGGTTAATATTTTTAGGGAAAGTAAGACATAGTGTTTTGATCTTCTTTTCTGAGTACTTAAAGCTCTGTATTTAAAAAGGGGTTATTTTCTCAGCACTAACTAGCATAACTGACCTCATTGCCATGTTGGGAAGCCATGGTTTTCCTATACTAACAGTGCAGCCGTTTAAAATTCAGAGGGGGTGAAACAGAAAGCACACAGTCAGCTGTGACAGGCGAGCCACAGTGTGCACTGGGTAGGTGCTTCGCAAATGTTTGTTGATGACCAAATGAATATCTGAACAGAGGAATGCATCTTACTCTGGTTAGTTTCTTTTATTTCTAGAAATGACCATGATAATGTATTTCAGAAGGGAGATTAGGATACAAACTATGAGCTCATCTTTCTTTTGATATAATTTCAAACTTATAGAAAAGTTGCAAGAAGGATACAAGGAATTTCCGTATACTCGTTAGCCAGATTCACCAATTGTTTATACTTGTCTCCATTTGTTTATGATTCCTGTCTTCGCTACCTCTCTCCATCTCTTCCAGATATATTCTCAGACACACACACATACACACACGTATGTTAGCATAATTTTCCTAAATCATTTGAGAGCAAGTTTGAAACCTCAGACACCTTTCCGTAAGATACTCCCACAAGTACTTCTTTCCTAATAAGGCATTCTCTTACATAAGTGCAGCACACTTACCAAATCAGGAGGTGTACATTGATACAAGACTGTTGTCTGAGTTTGTCAGTGTCCCAGTAAAGTTTCATAGCTGGTATTTTTCCCAGTCCAGGATCCAATCTAGGATCATGCATTGCATTTAGTTGTCATGTCTTTTTTATAAGTTTGTATGTAATGAACATTTGATTAAACAAAATCTATTGTAGAATCCTGAATGAGTACACTGAACATCCTTCCAATACGTTCTCTTGGGTGCAGACAAAATCGTTTCTAAATATCTGAGACACGGTATTCTGACCCCTTGTTCCTTCCTTAAAAAGGTGAGGGTTTGTTTGTTATTATTTTGTTTTTTTTTCTTGGCAAATTTCCTCAGTAATCTATCTCTGGGTCTCACTAGCCTAGTAGCAGAAATACTTTCATTTACATAGAACGTAAAGTGCCAGTGAGCTCGAGGGCAGTAACAACAGTGTGCTCTTCCCCATGCCGCGTCCTTGTGCCCCAGTTTTTGTCTTCTGTAGCCTCACACCACAAAAGTGTCCCCTTCTCCTGTCTCCTCTTCCTCCTCCTTTGCAGACCTCTTTAATTTCGCACTGGAACCTTGCAGGAATGTGAGACTGGCTCCTGGCAAAGACATTCTGATGACTTCTGCCTCTCCGATCATTGTAGTAACTAACAAAAGCTTGAAGACCACTGTCCTCTGAGAGCTTGATCCCAGTGACTGGCAGGGAGCTCAACTGTATAGATATTCAGGGTCTCTTTGCCGTGTAAATTTTGATAAAAGGGAAATGACCATTTAGTTGAATGTTTCTTTTAAATTTAAGCACATCTGAGTATAAAACAACAAGCAGAATAAAGTGGCATTGGAAATGGGAGCTGAAGATTCAGAAAGAATGGAGGTGTCAGTTCTCAGAGAGGCTCGAGACCACATTCTGAGAGCACTTTGGCTGGATACAGAAAGTAGGGGAGAGGAGGCACGAGTACTAAAACCTTGGCAGCATCACAGGGCTGACACTGCGAGATGGCCTAGAGATGCCAGCTTGTAACAAAAGGCATGATGCTTTGTCCTAAAATTCATGAACTTCCTGAGTTAAAATAAAACTTGAAAACAGCATGATTATCTTTATGCTATTGAATTAAAATTTTGACTTCTAGAAAAAATAGTAAATTTTATATTTTTCCTTTGACTGTACATCTACTTAATTTTTACTCCATTACAATTTTGCATATTTGAACTGTGTTTTTCTTGTCTTAGGGCTGGGCATCTCGTTAGTAGAAGGGAGCATTCGCGAAGGGTGAGTTGTGCCGTGTCAGTCTCTTACAGGGAGTGGTGTGAGATGACTCTGGGGTTGTGAACCGGCCTGTGGGCAGAGGGTTGAGCAGGTCACTTGGGTCTGTCCCATTACAGGACGTGGGCCTGTGGTGTGTGCAGTGGGCTCTGCTAAGTGTGTGCATGTCTGTTTTTCCCCTTGCATCTGGTAGGCAAAGACAGCACACCCTGCCCTATGTGGGAGAGAGCCTTCTCAGAATATCTGCTTCTCTGGATTCATTCATTCAATCATTCATTCAACAGATATTTACTAAGTGCCTTTGTGTGTGTGTGTACCTGGCACTGTTCTAGGAATGTGGAAAAAAATCAATGAGCAAAATAAATTCTCACCACTGTGGATGCTCATACTCTGGAGAGAGATGAGGGCTAGAGGCGGGCAGATGGAACAAGTCCGTGATGTAATATGTGAGAAGGTGTGTGCAGGACAGACCAAACAGGGCTCTGGTCATTGGCAGTGCTGTGGGGGAGGGGTTGTACCTTAGGTAGTGTGGCCAGCTGAGTCTCTTTAAAGATGCCGTTTGAGCGAAGACTTGATGGAGGTAAGGGATTTCGTCCAGTAGAAGATTCTAGGCAGAGGGAAGAGTCTAATGTAAAAGGCCCATTGGTGCAGGACACGGTTGGGAGACTGATGTGACCGAGCCGTGAGCAGCAGGAGAGGGGCTCTGACAGTGAAAGGGGCCTCGCCATTAGAGGACTGGCCTGGTGCCTGAGAATCCTGGTGCCAGTGGTGGTATGGACCTCAGTTGAATTTCACTAGGATTTGTCTTGCTGCTGCATTGGAACTAGACCACAGGTGAGAATGGGGGTGCGGTAAGGGAGGAAGCAGTGGTCTGTTGGGAAGCTTGTATAGTACTCCAGGGCAGAGGTGATGGTTGCCGTGATCAGGAAGTTGGTAGTGAGGGTGGGAACAGTGGTTCGATTTTACATCTGTTTTGAAGGCAGGTCCCATGGGATCTCCTAATGGAATAGATGTAGGATTTGAGAGAAAGGTACGAGTCAAGTTCACTCAAAGATCATTGCCTGAGTGTGACTAGAAGGATGTGGTTGCCATGAGTTGTGATAGGGAAGGATGTTTCAGGGGGAAGTTCATGTTCTGGATATGTTGTCTGAGATGTTTAGACATCCCAGAGGACGTGTCAGAGAGTCAGATAGGCACCCGGTCTGGAGTTGAGGAAAGAGATGTGGGCTGGGCTGGGAGTCTGGAGGAGCTGTAAATGCCTGGCAACAATAGTTGCCAGGACAGGTTGTTTTCACGTTACCCTAAAACCAGCCTCCTGGTTACTGGTCCTCCTATGCGTTGCTAGTTCTCGTGCTCCCGTGGAGGAGACACTTGGCTTAGCTCTAGAAGGGATGTTTCCTTGTGCTAGGTGTTGGCTCTCGAGCTTCGCAGGGCTGTGGTGGCATGCCCTCAAAGGCAGCTCTCAGAGTTGCAGAAAGCCTGAGATACACAAACTAGACAGCGTTGTTCTCACCCCAGACTATGGGAGCAGGAGCTTGGATACCCGGATGTGGAGAAGTGGAACCTGGAATCGAGTTGCCTGACTCCCGACCCAGTCTCTTTCTGCTGTACTAGGCGGTGACCAGCTCCTATTGAGGAGGCATTCACAAAATAGATAATGCAGCACTCCTGCTTCTTTCCTCCATGTACGCCTCTTTTATTAACCAGGAAAAGTTGCATTGCATTCTAGAAAGAAGAAGACTTCTCTTGCTTTCCTGTCTTAAAGATGTGTTCCTTGAGTGTTTCTCAACAATGGCAAACTAGGCTCTTCAGTAATAGTCCTATAGTGCTGTTGGTAACAAAGCAGTAAGGTAACAGTTTGGGAAGATTGGGGATTTGTCTTGGGTGGGGATTTCTTCCTCCCTGTGTCCCTGGGACAGGCAGGATGTAGCCCCTTTGTCTTTCTGCATTGTTTGCCTGTCTCCACTTGGATCTTTGCTGATGGGCCTGGGCCGTGCTACCTGTCCAGAGCCGAAATAAGAGGTCATTTAGGGGCCAGGTGTGTGACCTACCCTTAGACAGGTCCTATAGCCTGTCTCTAAGGCACCACTGGGAGGCAATAGAGTACAATTTGAACTAGATTCAAATCCTGGTTCATCTGCTGAATTGCCATGTGACGTTGAGCAGCTTAATTAACATCCCCAAGCCACCATTTCCTCATTGGTATAAGATTCATTCCTACATTAGAGTGTTGTTATGAGGAGCCACTGAATAAGATGCATGTCAGGTGCTGGACACTGCGCTGGTAAAGCCAACGCTGAGCTAGTGGTGGCCATTGTCCTCCTGATCAATGCTGGCGTCTCCTCATCCTCAGACCTGAGGCTTAGGCCCGTTGTGTTAAGATTAAAAGATGTGTTAATTGGATTATTACATTTCCATGCATGTATATTTATATATATGTGCATGGTTTGAAATCTACACATGTATATATTTATCCATTCAAGTCTGTCTTTTAAAAATCTGTAAGAATTACATTTTTGAGTCGTTGAGCCATGATGAAATTGTTTTTCAAAGAAAGATTGTTATAAGTGATCATTATGTAGGCCATCAAAATGGGGAATAATGTAGAAATGGAAATTAAACGAAAAACGAGAAAGAAGCCTGATATTAATACAAGGCTCCCAGTAGAATACACATTTTCATAACCTGGGTATTTAAAAGTACTGGCCCTTGCCTGTGGTGTTTAGGGTTGGATGGCACAGACAAAGCTGTTGTGGGGTTGGAGTAAATATTCTTTTGGTTAATGCTACAAGTTGTAGACTTGTAATCGGGAGAGGATTATCAGCAGCTTTTCAGAATCCAACATTCCACGTGTGATGCCCCGATGGTGGAAAGTTAACACTCTATGAATGCTTTTACAGTTGAATTCCACACACATGAATTATGACAAGTGAGGCGACTACTCTGTGGTTTGTTGTGTCTGGTCTGGTTCCTACTTTTAAAGTTACAGTTGCATTTGGTCATTGGAAGCTTATTTTCACAGTCTGGCCAAGCCAGCAGGGTCCCCGAGCTCAGCAGGGGGCATCAGCCACAAGCCGAAAGTTAGAGTGCTCAGGAGATAAGCATTTCAAGACTTCCTTGCATCATACAAAAGGACTTACGGGCTTATTTAACATACACTCTTTGACTTAATTTAGATACTTATGGGGGGAGAAAGCCCTTTATTATCACTGAAGGAAAAAACTGCCCAACATTGTGAGGCTCGGGTGAAATACTGTAACGGATACAGAGTGGAAATACATTTCACGGCCTTATATATAATGGGCTGTTTAATAATAGTTGTTTCTTTAAATTTAGCACATGTATCTTAGATATTAGCACTTTGTAAATTATGTGCTGTGGTTCAAGAAAGTCTGTTTTATGTGTGTTTTTTGAAATGTTTTAATGAAGAATGTACTGATTTTTAAAAATGGCCTTTAACTGTGATTTATGTTTATTTCACAAGCCCAGATTGGGGAGTCCATGCCAGGAATGAACACTTTCCATCCTGTCTTTTTTTCACAAACGTAGATGTGAGGAATAGTTGGGTCTGCTGACAGGACGACCAGAGCTTTGTTGAGCATTTCGTTTGGTAGGCATTGGCCTGCTGTGTGGATCTGGGGTCTGGGAGGGGTGGGCAACCCACAGCTCTGGGTGAGGCCCACGTGAGGTCTGGGAGGATGCCCTGCCATCTTGCATCACCTGGATACCTGCTTCTTCCACAGTAACTGAACCCGCCCAGATGGCCAAGGCCCAAGATCCGCTGATTTTCAACTTGATTTTCAACTGTTCTTCCCAGATATGGGGAGCTGCTATGGCTGAGTTGTGTCCCCTGCCAGATTTCATATGTTGAAGTCCTAACCCCTGTACCCTAGAATGTGACTATATTTGGAGATAAGGTCATTAAGTTCAAATGAGATTATTAGGGTGTGACCTAATCCAATATGAGAGGTGTCTTTCTGAAGGAGGAGAAAAAGGCACAGACATGCACCCTAGAAGACACGGAGAAGACCATAAGCCGTCTACCAGCCAAGGAGAGGGACCCCAGAAGGAACCAACCCTGCAGGCTTCCAGCCCCTGGACCTGTGAGACAGTGAATGTCTTGTTTAACCACCTAATCTGTGATACTTACAATGACCCAAGCAAATGGCTACAGGAGCACATCAGTCTGTAGGAGGGCTTGGGTCATTTGAAAAGTTTATTCCATATTATAGTATGGTGCTCAAGTATGGAAAATGATGGCAAGAAACCTTTATAGGGAAGAAAACCTATGAAGGTTGACCAAATCCATGTGGCAGGTGGAGGTGTATCAGTGGATGTGGAAGGAATAATATGGGTAATGTTTATTGAAAACTCACAGTGAGCTGGACACAGGGAGAAGTGTCTTATAGACACCATCTCTTTCAGTCCTCACTATAATCCTGTGATGTAGGAGCTGTACTGTTATCTGCATCTTGTAAGTGAGGAAACTGAGGCAAGAAAATTAAGTGACATCCGTGAGATTTCATAGTGAGCCAGGGTGGAGCTGGGGCTCAGCGCCAGGTAATCAAACTCCAGGCCTGGCCACGCTGTTGCTGTGCGAGCCTGGGGGGTGGGGGTTAAGGAGGGGAGTTTGTTGGATCTGTTATCGATTAAAAGATATTGGGACACACCATCTTAGGCCACGTTTGGGTCCCATCTCCAGAGAGAGGCGGTAAAGTGCATTGAGTGTGATGGAGGCAGTAGTAATAAGTCACTGACATTCCAGAACACTTACTGTGTGTGAGCCCTGGTGAAGCTCTGTGCATGCCTGCTCATTTCATCCCCCCAGCAGCCCTGAGCAGTTTGGCCAGAGCTTCTAAGCAGTCCACACCCAGATGCGCTGTCTGACTCCAGCCCTGAACCCCTCACTATGGGGCAACAGTGCCTCCCCAACCAGCGCTTGCGTAGCGTCCGCATATGTCACAGGGAAGGGGAGGAGCATGGCGGACATCGGGTTTGTAAAACAGAAAGTCCCTTTTTTCCTATTACAAAAGACATCTATGATAAATGTAAAAAGAATTTAAACTAAATCAAAGCAAAAATAAATAAAAATGATCTGTAGTCCCCTTCCCTAGAGAGAACTACTGCCAGTGTTTTTCTATCTCCCTTTCTGTCTTTTTCCTATGGAAATGTACTTATTGTAACTATAATATAAACGTACTAATACTTTTATGAGCAGCAGCATTAGTTAGAAAAGTGAGGACTTTTGAATAAGGCTCAGATTTAAATCGTTACTTTTCCTTACTAACTACATGACTTGGGAGAAGTTATTTAATTTCTCTCTGTCTCCATTTTCTGTCTTTAAAGTGGGGATAATAAATAAATAAAACTTACATCAATGGAGTTTTCAATAGCCCAGGGCACATAATGTGTAGAAACTGGCACACAGTAAATATACAAGCCATAACTTTAGAAAGAATCAATTTTTGTAACACATCTTTATTGCTTAGCAACATAACCATTCAACAGACATTTGGTGTGCAGGTATGATTTGGGGATCATGTTTCCTTGTATGTTCACGTTTGTTTTTATCACCCTTTTTAACAGCTGCATAGTACTGTACTTCACCATCAGCATGACTCATAATGTGTGTAATTTTTATTGGACACTTATTTTTCCCAGTTTTAGCATACCATAGACAGTGCTGTGATGTGCTTCTTTGCAGCCTTGTAGCTGAATTTCCCCCAGTGATTATTATTTCATTAGGATCAATTTCAAAGAGTGTGGGGTGAGCAGGAATGCACGGCTTGCAGGCTGTTGAAGCAGTGCCAAAGAGCCCCCCTCACCCCCCGCCCTTAAAAGGCTGTGCTAGTTTTCCCTGAACCTGGCTATTACGAGAGTGCTCATTTCCATTTGTGAAACTGACATTAGCTTGATGGGCACAAAATAAAAATGGGGCATGATTATGCTCTGTGGGTCGCTGCCCCAAATCTGGTATCCCAAAAGATGAGCAGCGACTCTCAAAAATTGAGAGAAGAAAGACCAGTCAGACACTTATGCTGAATTAATGGTGTGGCCCAAGCAAAGATAACAGCAGCTCTCAGGTATGGCTCTCTACCTGTGGGCCAGGTATTGTGTTAAGTGCTCTCCGCCCATGTAATTTAATCTTCACAGCGACACTCTGAGGTGGGGGCTTATTTAGCCTGGTTTTATAGATGCAGAAACAGGTGTAGAGAAGTTATGCCGTTTGTCCAAAACCACAGACTAGGCCAATCTGTGGCAGAGTTGAGGGTGGGTTCCTGGTGTGTTGACTCTGGCTCCTGCTCTTGTCCTGAAGTGTTGGAAGTGGAGGTGGAAACATGGATGTAGGAGCCAGCAACGAGGCAAAGTGAGAGGTGAACACGGTGGCTAGCTGGTATCGCGGAAGGGCAGAGTGGTACCCAGTAGGGTTGGAGTCAAAGGACAGCCTTGCAAACACAGAGAAGGGGGATGAATGAGCCTGTGTAGAGGGAATGTGAGGACTCAGGCCGCATACGTGTGGCCGTGGAGCTGAGCCAGAGCTCTGCCAGTCCTGGCAGACTGGCAGGTCCTCGTAACAGCGAGGACCTCCTTGTAAGGCTTGCATGCGTTCTCCCACTCAGTCCTCAGACCACTCCACAACAGCTGGGGACACACAAGCCCAGAGACATCTATATCTTGGTCCAGGAGTGTCGCAGCCAGAACCGCACCCCACACAGACGGGAACTAGAACTCAGTGGAGAGTTTTCAACCTGGGGTATATTTGTTACGAGTGATCTCTCCCTCCTTCTGAACTTTGCAGCAATTATTGCCTGTTGAATTCATCTGGCAATTAATCATGTACTCCCTGTGACTTGGCTCTCATTGTTGTCTTGAAATGTTATTGGAATCATGTATTGTTATTTAACTTCTTGTGCTGGGAAGATGAGCTTGCCTGGGTATCGCCCCGAACCCCCAAACGTGTACCACAGTTCACCAGAGTGGGGCTCCATAGTTGTTTGACTGGTTTTCATTGGAGGAGTCTCCTTCGGGACACTTTACAGGGCCATGTTCCCAGAGGGGAAGGAGTAGGGAGGGAAGGTGGGGCAGTGCCCAGGGCTGTGAATAGAAGGAAATGGGGGAACAGAGCAGAGATAGAGAGAGGGCTAGGAAGCAGCCCTTTTGCACAGACGATGGAAGGACTGAGTGGGTACCTCAGCTGCCTGCACAACGCCTCTCCTCCCCTTTCTCAGTGGTGATGTCCCCGTGACTCCCAGGCGGGCACACTACCAGGGCTCACTGGCTCTTGGCTCCCTGCTCCCAGGATTCGCCTGACTGCAGCCAAGGGGTCAAAGGGCTGAGACTGGGGGAGCAACTGGAGCTCCCGAGAGATTTCTGACCCTCATGTGCCCAGTGGGCTTTATCTTGGGTGCCTTTCCAGAAGTTCTCACATTTCCTGTTTGAGCTACTGGAAGAGGGGCTCTGAGTAGTGTTTGGTAAGGGATGAGACCTGGCTTTCAGATGCATGTGACTCTGTCACTTACTGCCTGTCACCTTGGGGAAAGGGCTTCTCTTCTCCAAGCCTCAGTTTCCTCGCCTGGACCACAGGAAGTGGCCATTTCCTGTGCCACTGTTGTAAGGTTTGTAAGAGACTGGATGCAGATACTCAGTACAGAGTGCCAGGTGCCTGGTGAGGGCTCCGTATGAGCCAGCTGGTCTTAGGGCTGGCTGTCTTTAGGAGAGTATGCGGAGGCCCCCGCTCCGTGCGTACAAGCCCAGGGGAAGGCCAGGTGTTCCTTCTGGTGCTTACAGTAGACGTTTCACCACTGACACTCATCCTTGATGATTTGGTACTGATTATCAGTTCTTCTCCTGGTCATTCCATCTCCTGGAATGTGCAGGCCTCCTTTCTCAAAAGGAGTTCTCACCTTTCTCAAAAGACAATTCTCAGCCTGCTATGTGCTTACCTGCTTACAATTAGGATTATGATTATTATTATTTCTAAACTTTGTAAGAATTGTCTGGAAGTTCTCAGTCATTTCATTAGTCATTTTATGGTTTTTAAGACTGAAGACAAATTGCTTTGAGGCAGTGGGTCAGATGGACGTGGCTGGCTGGGTAAGCATTTCCCGCTGATTCAGCTGTCTGCTCAGACTGCTGAGAGCTGAAGTACGCTGGATGACTAGTCATTGGCCAGTATCACATTAACTTGAAATTCCATTTCTGCTCCTGTTGTGGGAGCTTGGATGCCTTTGTGGGTTGTTCGAAAGCACTCCAAGTATTGTATTGATTGTATTGCGGAGCCTGGAATTGTCAGTTTTCCCCTGAAGTGGTGTTTTTGATTTGAGTTTGAGACATAAAATTGTTCAAAAAGGTGGGATTCAATGACGTCAGTTTATAGAAAGGGAAACCCAGGTTCTGAGATACTCACTGACTTGCAAAGGCCTCCGTTGTCGGCAGAGCTGGGACAAAATTTGCTCTTCCTACTGGTTCATCATGCAGTACCCACCCCCTTGGGCCTTGTTCCCCTTCTGCTAAAAACGACCTGGGAAGCTGTTTATTTTGCTTATCCTACCTTGATTGGAGAGCCAATCAGAATGCTCGGGATGGCAGCTGCCCCAACATGCCCTTGGCCCGTCCTCCCGACCTCCCGTCCAGCATATCCCTGCAGCACATTATAACCTTGGATAGAAGTCCGTGTAATGTGTTTGTCCTCTGACGTCCGGGTGTTCTCTGCATCCTCCATTTTGAATGGTGATGGATAAGGTGCCATATGGGGTTACTGAGCCTTCCAGTGTCATCCCCTCCCTGCAGTACCCTACATGGTGAAATGATAATGCATAGTAATTGAGGATATTTACCGTATTATGGTAGCACAACCTTAACTTTTTTGTCGTTGTTTTTTAACTTCTTTAACTTGGGCATGACCTTAGATGAGTTGAGGGTGGGGTGGAAATTATTTGACAAAGAATTTGGTCTCTATGTTTTTATTTCTTTAAATAATTTGTAATTAACCTCAAATGCTTGTGGTAAAATGGCTTTTGTTTCTAGTTGGAATATTGGGACACAGAAGAGAGATTTGGCCCAACTGTGGTGGGGCTTCATGCCTCACCCCACAGAGTGACTCTTGTAAACAATAGACTTAAACCCGACTTTAAGACCGTTGCTTTTCTCAAAAGATTTTTCCCCCCTCTCCTTTTCCAGTAATGGAGGACCTCTCCTTTTCACAGTTGAAGCCACTACTGTTTTCTTAATTGTAAAGCAGGCAAAAATCACCACAGAGAACAAATCTCAGAAGAATTGTAGGTTGGTTTCTTCATTCTTTGAAAAGTTGTTTTATTTTACCCCCACATCAGCTATGTATGCTGGTTATGTAACTTTAACTCTTCATAGAAAATATGGGTCCTCATTCATTAACAAGATGACCTCTAGTCACGTTGCAGCAGGCTTCCCACAGAGTGGTACCACAGGGAAACTTAGGTATGTGTTTGCTACTCTCCTTCTGCAGGACCCGCCATTGTCATTTTTTCCTGTCAGTAACATTCTCAGTCTGAATGTCATTCTTGTTCTCGTCCAATAGAGAGCCTTGGTCACCCACAATCCAGTTCTGGCTTCTGAACAGATACATAGGGATCACCTCTCTAGTATGAAGATGAAATAATGTAATTTGTTTACCACCTTGAGTTGTTTACCAGGGATTGTGAAAAATATGTTTTGAATTTAAAAGTGTGAAAAACAAGTGTGCTAGCTATCAAAAAATCTCTCCCCTCAAAGTAAACATGTTTATAGAGCAAGACTCAAAACAAAATACTTGATCATGATAAAAGCAGCCAATGAAAAGAAAGTAAACATGTTTACCACAAAAGCCTTATAAAGAGCCCAGATGGCAGCCAGCTCTCTGTTCACTTGCCTGTTCTTCCCGGGAGCTGCTGAGGCTCCCCTGGGCCTCGGGCAGGAATGCCACTGGTCCCTCCAGCAGGCGCCCGCCTTGCGCAAGCTCCTCGCTGAGCCCAGTTTGCCAGTGGGGATGGAAGGTTTGTATTTTGTGCCGTTGAACTGAACCCGAGGGGAAGGTATTTGTGAAACTGAGCCTGGAATGCCCATGATTCTTAAATAGCAACTTGTACCCTGTTTCCCCCCAAATAAGACTTAACTGAACCATCAGCTCTACTGCGTCTTTTGGAGCAAAAAATAATATAAGACCTGGTCCTATTTTACTATAAGATCGGGTATAATATATAATATAATATAATATAATATAATATAATATAATGCTGGGTCTTATATTAATTTTTGCTCCAAAAGACGCATTAGAGCTAGGTCTTATTATCGGGAAAAAAGGGTAGATAGGGTGCCAAGAAGGCCTCTGGGAAATCTTTCTGGCTCTCTGAATGAGCCTTAGGTTAACCTCACACGTAACGGCCTTCAGTGTCCAGGCACTGCAGTGTATACATCCAGGATATAAAACATGAATTATACCCAACCCCGCCTCACCTGGCTTATTCTAGCGAAGGAGCCAAATAGCTCGGACAGGAAGTTGGTAGAAAAGACAAGGGCATCTTAAGTGATGAACAGGTTTTTGGGGTACTGGGTACCATGGAGTGATCCTTAGATGATGTGAAAGAGAGGGAGGGAATTCAGAAAGGGGACTGGCGAGGAGGAGTTCCAGACTTGGGGTGGTGGTGGCTGTCTCGGTACAGCTCAGGAGCAAGTTCAGGAGAAATGGCCCAGTGAGAGGGTTGCCCGATAGGAGGTTGTTAGCGACTTCTAGAACTCAGAGCCTTAGAGGCGGAGCCGTCCTAGGGGATGGTGAGATCCAAGTCTTGGTCTTGCCCTCATGTGTGGAGGAAGTAGTAGTTGTTGATTAGCATTTAATGAGCACTTATCTTCTCTGGGCAAATATCCCAATTTTTAGGTACAGAAGAATTTGCCCAAGGTTGCAGTGAGTAAGTGGCATAACTAGGGTTGGACATAGGAAGCCTGTTCCACAAGTCATGCTCTCACTACTGCACTCTCCTGCTTCTCAAATGGCCTGAGACTTTTAGGGTCTCAAACTTTCAGGGTCAGGAAGGTAAGATAAACAGCAAAACAATCTTTTTGAGGACCTTATTTGTACTGGGTATGATGTCAGCCTTGACCAGGCTGTTGGAAGGACCATCTTCGTAGCTACAGAGGTTGATAGAAGTTGCCACATTGAAGGGATCTCGACAGAAATTGTGAACCAGACACTAAAATCCCTGAGGAAGGTAGAAGAGCATCCTGGACATTTAGAGGTAAAAGCCCCAGGGCTGGGCCGGGAGCCGTGGTTCCCTCACATGCAGTCATCACAGGAAGGGTTTGGAAGGGTCAAGGAATCACAGTGGAGAGGGACGATGGTATTTCCCTTTCCTCCCAATCAGGTTGTGTAATCGATGAGACAGAGGGAGCCCACTTTTCTGTGGCACGTGGGACCTAAAGGAACTTGGGCACAAACCACATGAGATGGCCTTGGCCGTGGGGCTCCCAGGCCTTGAATCAGTCTGATTTAGCTGCGTTAAAAAAAATCTGTAAGCATATATATAGATATCTATGTATATGTGTGTACATTCATATGTACTGTAGGTGGCAGGCAAGGTGGGGTGTTAGCAGAGCAATAATGTGGCTCTAAGAAAGGGGATTGAAAAGAGGCTAACTGTTCTCGTTTTCTTTGCCTGAAGTCAGGGGATGTCCAGTGAATGGCTCCTGGAAAAGGTGGAAGGAGCATCTTGAAGGAAAAAGAAAGTGTCTAAGTTTCTCATAATGTCAGGGATGGAGGGCAGTGGGAAGAAGTGAGCACTGGAGCCAAGGTGAAGGACGAGTGGAGTTTCTTCAACACAGTGGTGGGATTTTGGGATGGCCAGAGGCAGCAGGATGGTGGGATATCATATCGCTGAAGAGGGTGGTTCTAGTTAAGTCACTCGTTTTCTATTGCAGGGTTCTGATGTAAGCTAGGCTACTTACTGGGGAGACAGAGGAAGGTAGATAAATGCAACAGACCAGCCTTCAATTTTTAAACGAAACGGTAAGAAGATTTTTAGTGAAAAAAAGCAGTGAACAAACAAACAAAAAAGGTTTTTGGTTGAAGCTCAGTGAACTGGAAAATTCCAGTAATTGCATAGAAATCATATTCCCCATGCGTTCTAATTAATCTAATGGGTTTACTTAAAAAACTTATTTTTGAGCATAGATACCAAAGAGTCCCTTGTTGAGTTGAGAGAAATCTTACTAGAGAAAGTTAAGTATAAATAATAGTGATTAGTTCTAGGCAGCTTAATTGAAATGAAGTCAAGTGGGCTCCCTGAAGCCACAGATGTTGGTATAGGGACCCATTTGGTTAAAGCTGCTTGACCATTTTTACTAGAACTTGAGAACTTAGCTGTGCAAACAGATGCTTCTTCAAGGTACATTTGAGGTTATTATTTTAAAAACAGAAGTGCTATTTGTTCTTCTCTTCCATTTTATTTGTGAGCTGACAACACACACCTCCTTTTGTAGCCGATGTGCTTTTGGAACAGGGTTCAGCAGTGTCAAAGTCATTCACTGAAGATGGTGATGGAGGCTGCTCCACCCACCTCTGTTCCCTTTCTATTTTGGTGCCATTTGCAACAAAGGAAACTAAGTAAATTAGAGAAGGATTGACGCTCTCACAAATGCTCTCCTCCCAATCAGGTTGTGTAACCGATGAGACACAGGGAGCCCACTTTTCTGTGGCACGTGGGACCTAAAGGAGCTTGGGCACAAACCACATGAGATGGCCTTGGCTGTGGGGCTCCCAGGCCTTGGATCAGTGTGATCTAGTTGTGCTAAAAAAATCTATAAGCATATATATAGATATCTATGTATATGTGTGTACATTCATATGTACGTGAGTGTACATATCTGTGTATATGAGTATGTATGCATATACATACAGATTTACAGTATGTGTGTATATAACATTCCAGATTTTGCATTAAAATCAAGGGAGATCCAGTGGACAACACACAGAATTTGAGTTTTGTATCAGGATACCTGCAGGAAATAAATGGCTCTTAACCTCTTCTGGGTCTGAGAGGAGAAGGGAAGGGTGGCAAGTGGTTCCTAGAACCTGAAAGAAGAACTGTATGGACAGGGCTGGCTGGTGACCCTTTGTGGAAGGACTCAGTCAGCCTGCAGTGCACTGGCAGGGTGGGAGCCTGGCTGATAAATGCCCCATCCTCTGTCTTCCTGAGATGAGACCTCCATGGTTGTAGCCTACAGGAAGCCAGAGGGCGCAGTCTACACAGGGCACCCGTTCAGGACACAGAACAGAGGATGGTGGAATGGTGGGCCGACAACCTGGAGAAGCAGATGGAACACCATCCTTACAGTGCTTTTTGTTCTGTGAACTCCCGTGGACATGGCACTGCCACTTGGGGAACCTATGGTGGGAAATGAGCTCCCAGGTATTCAGGATGGCTGGGAAGCACGTTGTTTGAGAGCAGTGGTCCTCAGTGTGGTGCCTGGACCAGTAGTACCAGCGTCACCTGGGAACTTGCTGGAGATGCTCATCCCCCAAATGAATTAGACACCCTGGGGGAGGGGCCCAGGAAGCTGTGTTTTGTCAGCCCTCCTGGTGCTTGTTCAAGATTGAGAACTGCTGGATGTCTTAAGATGTTGGGTGGTCAGCAAATGACGTTAGTCTGCTAAGATGGCCACTACTAGCTTGCTTAGAAATGCCGGTGACAGGCTTGTGTGTCTGTGTCAGTCTGCTGTTTGAAACTCTGTAAAGCCCGAGTCCTCCTTTTTGCAGACAGGCACTCTTTAAAAGAAATGGAATAATGGATTCCATTTCGACCCTGGGGGCCAATACCCAGTGCAGTTGTGCCTTTAATTTCCAACTTTTCCTCTCAGACGAGCAAGGAAGTTCCAAGGCAGGCCCCAGACTTTTGGAGGTTGTTTTTGAAAAACAGATGCAAATGCGCCTGTTCTGTTGTTCCTTATGCCTGGCAGTGTTTGGTAAACAACTTGATTGCTAGGTCTTGGCCTCAGGGAACCACAGCTGCTCTTTGCAGCTCCCTGCAGACTTTTGTACCAAGCAAGGATTGCTTCAGGGAAAAATAAACAGGAGAGAACAAAACAAGAAAACATCACTGTTGTTTTGTGGCTGCCTTTACCTGTTTTTCTGGAGCTGTTTTGTAACCACTGGACCTGGATTTTGGTTCCTTTAAAACACAAGGCAGGACCCTGCAGCGTCCCTGGCTTCTTTCTCCAGAGCTGGACTGGGGAGTGATCCCCGGACAGAACTGTAATGTGTAGTAGCCACTGTGAGAATATATATGCGTTTTAAAGTATGTAAATTGGAAAGGTAGAAAGCTTCATTCTTCCTAATGACCCCCAAAATGCTAATCTGGCTTTTCAAATCTCTAGGAAAACAGATTGAATATGGCGCAATTAATGTTTCAGCACTTCCAGGCTTTTCTCTAAAATATTTTAATGGACTTTTAATTTATTGCAGCTCCTGATTCTCAGGGTTGAGGCAGAGTCTCTGCTGAGCCCCTGGGCCAAGGTGCCCTTTGGGGCTCTGGTGCTGAGGAAAAGGGCAGAGCCTGATGGGGGCTGATGGGGCCTCCTGGGGCTCTGTCCCTGGGCTCCCTGGCTTACTGGCCAGGTCTTCAGAGTGCAGGCAGCGACCATTCAGAATTAGCGGGGCATCTGGTAGAAAGGCAGGTTCCTGAGACCTGACTGAGAACCTCTGCATTGTGGGGGCAGGAATCTGCATTTTCAGCTTGACCCCAGTTGCACACTCAAGTTTGTATTCCGAGGCCTTGGTGACTGATAAACTACCATGTGCAAATGGTGCACTTGGGCGGGGAGCAAGGCGCGCTGTTGCCAGACCATTGTTTTTTAATTCATGAGACCTGCACATCATTTTAATGCATTTAGTTTCCATTTGCTCATAAGTTCTCTATTATTTTGGCTCCCTGTTCCTGTTACATCTGAGAACCTTCTTCCTAAAATCATTTTCTTTTGGCCTGAAATATATCTTTCTGAATGTCCTAGTAGAGGTAAGAAACTTTGTCTAAAAAGATCTTTATTTCACCTTGTTTGTGAGAGATAGTTTTTCTGGGTATATAATTTCAGGTAGACAATTTTTGCCTCTGACCGGTGTTCTGGATAATGTATTTGAATATCTATCTTTTCTGGTGTTTTAAAAACTTTTTTAATTGGTATATTTTTCATTACTAAAGCTCAGTTTTGGTTAGCATTATAGAGCTCATTTTATAGTATGTATGTATGTATTTTATAGTGTATGCACTAAATATGTATAAAAACTATAGTATATGTAGTTTATATAGTATTTTGGTTAGAATTATAGAGCTTGTATTATATAGTAAATAAATGTATTTATATGTATGCATTATATATATGTGTATACACTATGCATTTTATAGTGTCTGTACTATAAATACATATAAAAGATACAATATATATTGTTTATATAGTGTTTTGGTTAGTTATACAGCTTGGTGGAGATGGAATTCAGTCCTGGGTCTGTTGGACTCTTAATAAAACACAAACACAAACAAAGACAAAAAAAATTCCACAAACCACAGTGGTACTTTGTCCTTTACTTTTGAATATGCCTGGTGACTTTAACATTTTAGGAAGTCCAGCAAGGTAGCACTAATGATCATACTCTTAGAGCATTGTTTGAACAATTTATGTCTTAGTTAGAAAACTGCAGCTACTCCAATCTGAATGAAAATTAAAGCTCTTACATGAACTCTGCCACCAGCTCTCCCTCCTCACTGCTGTTTTTTGGGGTGACTTGTCTACTGCCCACCCCCACGCCTTTGAATATGATATTCTGATTCTGTGGAGTGCCTTTTCTACCCCATCTTCCATTTTCTTCCAAAACTTGCTCAAGATAATTCCTCTAGAAAACCCTTATCTGCCCAGATACTGAGTTCACTTGTGCAGCTTCTCTGTGCTTCTGAATTCCTCTAGAATCACAGACCTGTTGATATGACATAACCTCAACAATCATTTGGTACAGGGCTTGCAAGTTTTTTCCTCTCCTTTCCTCTCTCCTCTCCTCTCCTCTCCTCTCCTCTCCTCTCCTCTCCTCTCCTCTCCTCTCCTCTCCTCTCCTCTCCTCTCTTCTCCTCTTTCCCTCTTTCCCTTTTTCCCTCTTTCCCTCTTTCCATGTACTATTAAAAGATAAGCTGCTATCTTTGAAAAATTATGAAACTTCACAAAATAATAATCTGCATTATTACTGCCTTTGTTTGTAGAATTGAAAGCCCTTGAAACCCGGGCCTTATGTTCCCGTGTGGCAGTAACTGGTTTGTGGGGTACACTGGCTGCCCTCAGCTGAGCACGCAGAGGTCTTGCCTCGTTCCTCAATAGCTCCTGTAGTCACACCTGGCCTCACACCTGGCCTACTTCGCTCAGGTACATTATCTGCCTGGTCATTGTGGGGTGCTTTGACTTTCCCTGTATGAACAGGAGAGCTCAGGGTCAGATGGGTAAGTATCCTGTGTGAGGTCCTGTAGCCAAAACTCACTCAAGCAATCCTGAGGCAGAAGTGTGTCTAGTACACAGTACTAGACACACTTTTTGTATTAGAGGTACTCAAACTTTTTGTATTAGAGTATTGACCGGAAAACTACTGAGTTCTGATGAGTGCAGGCTTTGGAGAGTCAAGCCCCTGCTACTGTGTGATCTGGAGCAAGTTACAAAAGCTCTTTGTGCCTGATTTTTCTTATCTGCATATAATAGTATCTACTTACAAGAGTATCTACTAGGAGCTTTGTTGTAAGAATAAAATTTCATGAAATAACTTGTGAAATGCTGAAAACAATATTCAGCACATAGTCAGTTTTCAATAAATGGTATTTATCTTTTTATAGGATGCTGAAGAATTAATTATTTCAATGGTTGATTCAATAAATCTATATAGAGTACCTGCTGTGAGCCAGACGTTTTTCTGAAGTTTGGGGTATAGTGATGAATAAAACAGAGAGGTTTCTTTATCTTGTGGAGCTTGTGTTCTATTGGGGAAGACAAGTGAATGAATGAGAAAAAAGTTGATAGATTATGACAAGAGCTCTGGAGAGAACGAATAGGCTGGTGTCACTAAGAGTCACTGCAGACCGAGCTCCCATGCAGGCAGGTCAGCCTACTTGTAGACGCCGTGATGTGAAGGAGCCAGTCGTGTAAAGAATCGGTTCTGGCATCCAGGTAGCTGGAAGAGCAGTGCAGCAGCCCGGAGGCAGGAAAGGGAAGGCTTGCTTGAAAGGGAAGGAAGGCCGCTGTCTCTGTGTTATGCTTGGTGATTGGTTGGTGGCTGGTGGTGGCATCAGAGTAGGAAATGCCCAGATTATGCAGGGCCTTCTAGGACGTAGACAGAAGTGTGCATTTTATCCTAAGGATGGCAAACAGGCTCCGCCCATTTATTTTTGCTGTGTGACCCAGTGGCTTTGGGGAACCTCTTTGAGCCTTGGAAATACTTCTTGTGTTTCACGCTGCTTGAGGCTTGGAGAATGGGTCTTTGTCATTTGAATTCAAACTGATTCTTGATCCGATCCACATTCCCTGTTAGTTTGATGAAATGCAGAATCTAAGGCGCCACTTCAGAGCTATGGGATCAGAATCTGCGGAGGGAGCATGGGAATCTGTATTTTAATATGCTCTCCAAGTTATACTTATGCGTAGTTAAGTTTGATAAACACTCATCCATGATGCATTTGGGCAGATTTCCATAGGAGTGGAGCTGTGCTCTCGGGAGAGGACTGGCGCCTCGTACAGGAACCCAGAGGGTGCTTCAGCCACTAAATCTGCCAGCTCATCAGGGTTGGGGCACGGGTGCCAGGCGGAGAAGTCATCTGCGCATGGACAAAACCCTCTGCCCACAACCCATCTTTGGTGTTGATCTGCGTAGAGTGATTTGTGATTAAAAAAAAAATCTTCTTTTTAATCAGGAAGCTTAAAACAGAAGCTAATATTTTCAGGTTATTTAGAATAAGTATGCTTTACCAAAAGTGACAGAGAAGCTGAGAGGTAGAAGGGATTTGCGGAGCATCGATTAATGCCCTGACTTTGCAGATGAAGGTACTGGAATCCTGAGGTGTTAAGTGGCTTTCTTGGAGCCATGCAGATGATTGATGACAATCCTGGGTCCAGAACTCAGGTTTCTCCACTTCGACACCTGCACGTTACATAGCATGTTCTCTTTTGATGGAAACATCTTCATCAGTCTTACTCCTTATGTAATTCAGAAACATTTTTACAATTATTTTGGAGGAAAAATGATTATGGTTACTACTTTTATTATTTTTGATGTTCATTGTTATTTTAAAAATAAATTAAAATTATTATTATTTAATACTTTCATGTTTTTTTGTCATCCTCTGGAAACGATAATTACTTAATAGATGATGGTACATTTATCCATGTAAGATTTGAGTTAAAACAGCTTGTTGTTACCAGAGCACTTTATAATGGGACGTGATATTTTTGTAATGCCAAAATATGTGAAATATTTGGCACAAAGTCTGCAGTAAACAGTAACCTTTCAGTGTATGTATTGAAGTAATTGGTAAATGTATCTTTCAAAACAGTGTTTCCGGTTCATATTTTACAGCATCACACTTGCTTATTGACATACCCTCGTCTGAAAGGTGTTTTCCCTACCTCTACATTCTAGGTCTGTCTTGCTGTTTTCAAGAGTAAGGAAGTGGTGGTTTTAGAAGTTACATCTTAGTTATGTGTAAAAAATATTTTTGTGTTGCAGTGTCCCAGGAGCTTTTGCTGACAATTCCAGTTTCCAAACGAAACATTTGGGCAATGGTGAGGGCTTCGATCCCTTCTCTGATTTGCTGTCAGCTCTGAATGGGTGGATGTGATGCCTGCTGGCCGAAAGGGTGAGTGAACATTTATGATTACTCATCTGAAAATTCACAAGACAAAAAGTCAGCTGCAGGGGTCCAGCCCAGTGCAGGAAACTGATGAAAGTCTTAAGTGATCAGAACAATTGCACTGAGGATGAGTGATTCTCATTTCGAAAGGAGGCACACACTCTGTCATTGTTTTCTGGTGTAATCTTTTTGGATGACCCCTACAGTGCTCTGAGGACTTGTAGAAAGCATAATAGGATGCAGGAGAACTGGTGTTGCTTGCATGCTTTTTTAACCATACTCTGAAGGGTGGACTCTCTAGACCAGGGCTGTCCAAGCTTTTTTCAACGTTTTTCACCAAGGGCCATATGCTGTAAAATACACAAACACTCGCTCACGCGAGGTGAAGTACGTATTGCCTCACCTGGTGTATTTAAGTAAACTGAATATATTTTTGGAATTTGCTGCAGGCCAATTAACAGTGGATCATGAGCCGCAGTTACCCGCGGGCCGCAGTGTGGACACCCCTGCTCTAGATTATGAGCCCACATGCACAGGTGAAAGAGGATTGCTTTCTTGGTCCATTACAACTCGGTGATAAAAGGAGCCACCATGAAATAAGACTATTAGGACCTTCTCTTGAGTTTCTGGGGAAATTTAAGTCTAATTTGTTCATCGAGAAGGTCCCATCCCAAGCCTTCCACATGACTAGGGCTCTTGAGAAACCTAAAGTGTTGGGAACTTCGATGCCCAAAGATTTTCAGAAGGACTTAGGGGCATTTTTTCTACCATAGTTTACCTCATCAGGTTATTATTGTAATTTTTAGGGAGGAGGTTACAAAGGACATGATGATCTTTGTCTGTTACGTATGTTATCCATATTTGATGGCATCTGTTCCTCAGAAATCAGTGGCTTCCGTGTAGTACTGAATGAAAAAATGTGAATTGCTTTTATCAGAGACAATAATTGTTTGAGGCCAGTCTTTTGCGTAAAAACTCTGACATCATTCAGTGGTGGCGTTGTCATAGAATGAGGTCAAATTTATGGGGAATCATTTGGTTTCAGGTTTTATACTGAATGGCGTTTAATGGTAAGGGCCCTTGGCATAAGCTCTTCTTGTTTGTCTTAGTGGAATTGTATTTCAGATTCTAATTACTAACGGAGGGAAGTAAAGTGAAGTAGAAAAAGTACTGTATTGGAAATTGGGAGACCTATTAGTGACCTGACATCGGGCGAGTTAGTCTCAGTTTTGATTTCCTATTTTTAAAAATAAAGCAATTAGATGAGCGTATCCTATTTGTCAGGCCAACAGGGCTCTAGGAGACATCTACTTAAATCCCCTCATTTTACAAATGTAGCAGCTGTGAAACTGACAGAGTTTGAGATGTAAAGTCCCTGGACTTGGTCGGAATTGGCTCCTGCTCCTTTTGTCTTCAATCAGTGTGTCTTTCTATCTTATCTCAATGATACAGATTGAGAAATTCAGCCCATGCAGTTTAGTAAACCTTTTCTGATAAGTGCCTCTTCTAAGACTTTGTAATGCATTCAGTGATGTGGGCCCGATTTTTAAAGATTTTACAGTTAGAGATCATTTCATAGATTAAGGGGGAAAAAAGAGAGCCCTAGTGAAGCAGCTGGCCCAAATATCACAGACCAAATGATCCCCAGAGCCTGTGGGCTCTAAAATTCACTTCCACTTAGGCTAGTTCGTCAGACTACTTGTCCCTTTGCATTCAATTCTGTTAGAGCGAGAGAGAGAGAAAAAAGTCTTCTAACTTCCTTACAGTATTCTCTTTCATTGGCAAGAAATAAGGCAAATAGTAAACAGTAACACATAAAGCAAGGATTTCCCCAGTGAAAAGAAGTGGTTGGAGGAGTCATGGAATTTTAGATATGCTAGAGGTCTTTGATCATCTTACAGGATGGTCCTGGGCAAGTCGTTTGGGTCCTTCACCTGTGAAGTTCTTCTGAGGTTTTCCCATTGCTGCACAGCTGTGACAGACTTTTGTGAATGGTCTGTAGACTCGTGAGCAGATAGCATGACGTATAAAAAAATGATATTTTTGGCGATCCAGGTAGAGTTGAGAACAAAGCTGGGTCTATCTCATATACAGACATGAGCATTCATAGAAGTGGTTGGAATTCTGAAGGTATTGAAATAGCAACAAACTCAGGTTTGAGGTTACATCTCATCTCAGTCTTCAGTATTGAGAGAGTCTGACTCAATTTCGCTAACGTAAAATTGATGTATGAAATTTAACAAACCACATGAATGGATTTATTGAAGATTAGGTTGGTTTTATTCATTAATTTCATTGGGTAAGACCTGTTATTCAAAAAATAAATCCGAGCTACTATAGTGAAAATGTTTTCTTCTTTGAATTGATAAAATGTACTGTTAGGCCCAGTCGAATACCAGTTTTATATAAATATGGAAGTGCTTTGTATTTATCAGATTGTAATAAATGTACCTTCACTATATGTTTAGTAGAAAATGGATGGATGTCCCTGAAATCCGATGTGTCGGAGCATGTGTTCTGATTTTCCATCTGTTTTGGTTTTACTCAAAGCACACCTTCAAAGTTTAGCTTAAAGGACAAAGTCTCTTCGTCTAGGACCCAATAACCTGACTTTGTGCATTATGTGTTTGATAGCTAGTTAGTACTTCCATTGTCAAAAATGTATCCACAGTCCTGTGGCTTTTAGAACTTTACAGTTTACTGAGTAACCAAAAGAAGCCAATTAATTGTTATAGCTGATAATTTGCAGTCTTTAGTCTTGAATAAACTCGCATTCTGAGTGAAGTAAGTCCTGGTGAGTATCCTTCTGGTAGAACAAGGTCACAGTCACAGGGGTCGGGCAGCCAGAACAACAAATCGCCTCATTCACATACAAGGAACTGAAACTGGACGATAAAATGTTTGTACAGATAGATTGTTATGGCAAAGTTTTTAAGGTCAGAAAATGGAAAGTGGGCTCAGTTTATGTTGCTGATAACATGCCTGCCTAACAGATAACTCAGGGACAGGATCCAGAGCGAGAGGGGTGAAGAAGCCTTGACGGCTCTCTTCAGTGATGTGGTTCTGTAATGCCGCCGTTCTCCAGCAGGGAAGCCACGTTGGCTGCTGTGTCCCTGCCATGGAGCTTTAGTGGACGTTGGTACCTGTCGGATGCATGAGACCCAAGAGTGAATCGTGCAGGCAAGTCTGCTGCATGATTAATAAGCAGTTAGCCACAGTGTTATTAACAAATGCGGTACTAACAGTCTGGATTTGCATAGCATTTTCCTGAGAAGAGTTGACAATAGATGGATGCTGGCTTGTTTGTCAGCCTGTGCCTTGGCACCACACTGCCTCTATCAATAACTGTCCCTTGCTGGTGGATGTGGTGTAAGAGTGTAAACATCATGTGATACTGTTTTGTCACCACTTGTTTTTCCTTATTTGCCCACAGTTCCTCTTTTGATCTCTCTCATAATCAAATTTCTAGCATTTGACCTATTAGGAAGAGGTGATAATGGGGAAAACAATTCTTCTCACTTATGACTTGATAATGGGCTTCTTTTTGGCTTGCATGTCCTTGCTTTTTTATAAAACTCAAGTGTGTGGATTTTTTTTTTTTTTGTCATTGGTTTTGGGGTGGGGTGGTGGTGGTGGTGGTACAGCTTCCAGGAAGAGGTGGGGGTAGGTAACAGGGTTTTGGGGACAGGAAAGCTGGCCCATGGGCTCCCCTTCCGACTGAACTGCCTTGTGTTGGAGCTTTCAGTGGGCCAAGCCACTTGGTTGTGCTGAAACTTTCAGTCCCTGAAATTTTGACTTTGAAAAGTAATTTTAACAATTTAATAAACTACATAATATGTTTTATAAGCTGGAGCGAATGATCTTAAGTATTTTGGTCTCTTTCATAACACAATGAACCTAATATTGGTAAAAATACAGATCTTCACTCACCCATAAAGAGAGGCTAGATTTAATAAGCAGTTATGAGTGCTGGCAGCTGCCTATCAGATTGTATAACTTGGGCTCCAGCATGCGAAGACAGTGTCAACTTACGTTTTATCTCTGAAGTATTTTTGAGGCGTTTATTTTGCTTTTCTCTCCAGTCCCTAACGTAATAGAAGTAATATAATTGGCTGAATATTTTCCACATAACTAATTGGCTAGGGGCCAAGGTGGAAACCATTGTGTGGCTTGATGAAGATCAGAAATTAACATGACATTTACGTGGAGGTAATGGAATATATTAGTAATACAGTAATGTAGGATGGTGAGAGCAAGAGTGTCCATTCTTTTCCTGTCCATAATCAGCAGGGGTTCTGAAGATGATGAAAGAACCTCCAAGCCCCCAGTACCTCACAGCAGTGGCCAAAAAATCACTATGTCAAATTTACTTTTAAATTCTTCAGACAGAAGTGTAAAATAAACTAATGAGTTACTCTAGTTGTCAATTAAAACAGAAAACCCACCAACTACTATTATAAGATTAAATTCCAATTAAAAGATTGCATTTAATTCAGAAGCTATAACACTGTTTTAATGAATTCTGTTGGAGGTGACAGTCTATGTGAGATAAATTGATACGGTGTAGGTAGATATAAATTCATTGGATAATGTTAAACATATTACTTCATATATATTAGCTGTGAAATTTATTTCTTCTCTAGTTATGTCCCCAAGGAGGTAGAGTCAGAGGAAAAAACATATCTTCAAAGAAAGAACCCTTTCTGTCCTTTCAGATACTTGCTCTAAAACAGTCTTTTCTTACTTTTATTAAAAAAAATTGTTAAATTTCTGCATTAACTGAATTTATGATTCTTGGCGTATGCTATTTATAAAATTGAATATAGGTTTTATGATATAGGAAATTAGTCTAGGAATGAGAATATGATCCAATTTTGTAATAAAGGTAATCTGCATTTATATTGCAGATATTTTCCATTCCTCTCTAAGTCCCTTGTGAGATTATATACACAGTTATCTGGACATACAAGTTCACCGCACAGTAAACTTTTAATGTGTTGGACAGGCTTTTGTTCCCATGACATCTACACAAAGCATCAGACCCTTTGCTTAAATTGAGGGTGGCAAACATTCTTAACACATTTTCGATCTCACATTGCCCTGCTCTTACCCATTCCTATGCCCCTGGCAGACATCACTAATTGATCACATCCTCTTTTCTGCTGAGTGTGGTTGTGGCCTCACATATTATTCCACTTAAATTCTTGTAGGCAAGGTTACAAATACAGCATTCCCATGAATGTGGGCAAAACCATGTCGAGCAAGTAGCTTTTGCCCACCAATCTTTGTGGTTTTTCTTTGTATACCTGATGCTTATCCCACTATCTGGCACCCAAGGGTTAAACAGTACATGTTTGTTATATTAACGAGAGAATCTTACACATACTCAGTTCTGGCAACTATTTGGATTTTTGACATGTATGTGCCGTATTTGTATGATTTCTTTTTTTGGTAGTTTATTTTCTACCCTTTGGTTTTGGTGAAAACTATAATGGTGTTGTGTAGGGTTTTTTTTGTTTGTTTATTTCTGTAACTTTGGAAAAGGTAAGACAGAGACAGTCATCACCTTCTTGTTACCTGTGCATTAACTGAGGCTTACACGTAGCGAGGAAGTGGTGGCGTGAGGACGAGACCCAGACTTTCCCTCTCCCCGTGCAGCTTCCTTCTCAAAGGGAGGGGCGTGCACACGTACCAGGTGCTGGTCGGCGCAGGGCAAGTTCCTTGCAATTTCCTTTTGCATATTAATCTTGGTTTTTATCAATACACTGAAGCAAGCTGTACCAGGGAGGAAGGCATTCAGCTATTATATTTCAAATGATATCTTCCGTGTTGTAAAATTCTAGGAACTTAAACTACATTGTGTGTTGTTTTTGAGAATATTCTGTTTTCTGTTAACTTGGTTCAAATAATGCACAGAGACTAAGAGAAGGAAATTTCCATTCAGTTTATATGCAGGCTACTGAGTTACCCTGTTGAGAATTGCCGTCATTTTAATTCCTCCTTAAAGAAAAATGAACAATTACTGCATTTAAGCACCATTTAGTTAACGTACACTTTAATTTCCTTTCACCATATTGTTTGATTAAGTGCGTTGGTCATGGTAACTGGAGTTCTGGAAAGTGGTTGTAGGTGAACTTGTGCATGAGTAACCTCTCGGCCCATATTTATAGGATGGTATGGTTGGTCTTGGTCAGGGATGCCCAGAGCAGTGGGCCCCACCATGGTCCATCCTCATGGTGACTCTTGGAGTTCTTTCTCTGCAGAATTCCATGCAACTCCGATTAATTGATTGGAATAGGCTCATGAGATGAAATGAAACTTTTTTCATCCCTCCTTGTGTTCCCTGAGATTTTAGCAATATTTATAATAAATAATTAATTATGGGAGCCACTCATTGGGCATTTATTTTTCCTACAGTGGTTTGGTTTGGATATCACATTAGTTATCTCATTTAATTCTAACAGCATTTCTGTGTTCTGGATATTATTGTTCTGTTTTTATTGTTGTGAAGGCAGAAGCTCAGTGCCTAAGTCACCTGATCAGGATCACGTAGTGTTTTACAAGTGGGGTTTACCTCAAATTGGACAGTTTCAAAGCCTGAGTCTTAACAACAAGGGCACACTACGTCCTATGTCTGAGTAGATTCCATGGTTCTTTAAGACTCTTTGATTTGATTTAGGCAGGGAGGATTTTGTAGCTTATAGTTGCCTTTATGGAAGAAATGGAATCTAATTCATTTAAAACTGCAGCTTAATTTACACAAAGGATTTTTACAGAACCAGTGATGTAAACGGGAACAACTTCTTCCCCAAATACTCCTTACTTCCTGGCCTTTCCCTCAGTCTACAGTCTCCCAGAATCATGCAGTTGGGCTCAGCGTGTGTGCTTCCTTTTGTCCTCTAACAAAGCAGAGATGCTTCTGGTGCTGGTGGCTCCTTGGTGCACTGTGAGCAGACTACACAAGACTAGCAGGCCAGCTGCTTCCAAGAGTGGGTGTGGCAGGAAGGGGAAACCTTCCCTACTGGACACCTGTGCCCAGGGTGGGAGCCAGGCATGGAGAGAGGTCAAGCCCTGCCACTTCCTTTGTCAGGTTGTTTAGGCCCCCTGTCTGTGGACTGCAGGGACTTTTGCTCTTCTGGGATGAACTTTCAGGTTAGATGGCCAGGTCCTCATTTCAGGTATGCTCGTGGATTATTTTTTCAACACATGCGTTCAATTATCATTAAGGGGATTTTCCTCTGTAAGTTTTTCAGAGTTGGATATTGGATTGTGTAAGGGTGAAATGGCATGCCATTTGCAATTTCCTTTACAGATCTTCAGAAAAGGAAAAATGGAATGGAATCTTGATATTCTAGAATCTGGGTGATAGGTATATAGGGTTTATTATGCTATTTTCTCTTCTTTATATATTTAACCACTTTTATAATTCAAGCAAAGTGTATGAGGGGCTTATCTAGCTCATTGTGTAGAGTAGTGGTTGATAAACCAATCACTGGCTATAACCAGGTCCCTGCTCCCCTTTCTTCCACCCCACCTTGGGCAGCCCTTGGCTATGGGTATAATTTAATTGATATGGAGTCTTAGGTCAAGGAGATTCTAACCTAATCAGCCAAGAGTTGAAGTAATTTTCTGGACAGCATGGATAAAGTGACTTTACCTGACATACAAGCATTCCCTGACCAACCTGTAGAAAAATATGACAGCAGTTCAGTGGTTGTTACAGCTGAGCATATGTGACAGGCCAGGGGCTATGATACAACTGTTAAAGATTTTCTCTCTAATTCTCCTCTGGGCCGTGTTTGGAGAGGAGTGAGCGGGGACCTGAACCCAGGGCCTGTTGGACTTTCTTCTCCTTTACTGACTCCAAGTCTGCGGGGGCCATGTTTTTCAAAGTGTGATGCGAGGGCTGCCTGGGAAGTGGATCACATACAGATTTCTGGGCCCACCCCCGGCATCGGCCAGGGCTCGGTGAGGCAGAGTTTTGTCTCTGAAGTTAGAGTAGATGTCCTCAGACCCTAGCCTCAGTTCACGCTAATAGTTGTTGCCTTGGCCAAGTCAGGGGTCCTCTGCAAGCCTCAGTTTCCTCATCTGCCAGGTGGGGACAGTGGGAGCGTCTGCCTTGTTGGCTGTGAAAAGTCCTTAATATAGTGCTCAGCATTTGTAAGCACTAGATATGTATGTTACTTGCAACTCTATTTGAACCTTTTTGAGCCATTTGCAAATACCCTGACATAAATGGGAACATTAAGGATGAAGCAATTAACACTCCAGGTGGCAGTTTGGTGGATATAATTTAAACCTTATCTATATCCTAGAGGTGTTTTTGTAATTTTTAAAAACATTTTAAAAATCAGTATTAGAGTTTTTTACATAGATGTTTGAAAAAGAATTCTGTCACCAAAGTGTATGAGAGTTGACAAGTGTAAATATGCAGTTAAACAGTTTCAAAAAACGTGTATTATTTACTGATCAATGGAGTGTCTCCTTTGCAGCCATTATACTCAGTCGTCTCCTGTCAATCTCTCCACGCTGTTATAATCAGACTATGGATATGCATATTAAAATACAACAAAGTTATTTTGGTGGCAGCTTTTTAATTGTTAATGTTGCTGCCTTAAAAGGAATCAGGGTAGTTGACTCGTGGGAGGGTGGATCTTCATCAGAATTGCTTGAGAAATTCTACACCCAGAGCTCAGGGTCCTGGGACCTGAGGCCTGACTGGTGCTGATCAGTGGCTGTGTGCTCTGTCAGTGACCCAGTCACAGAGGGAGCTTTTTATCTGATGCTAGCGCTGAATACATGGAGACTCCTTATGCTCTTCTTTCTACTGCTGTGTTATTTTGAAAACTTTTATAACTGAAAGAAAAAAATATGTTTGTGTCCTGTGTAATGGTAACAGGGTGATCTAACTTTTCTTTCTTTGTTTGAAGTCAGCAAACATTTTCTGAGCCAGACAGCAAATAGTTTAGGCTTCGTAGGCTGCCTGGTCTGTTACAACTGCTCACCGCTGTTGTAGTGGGAAAACAGCCACAGATGATACAGACAAATGGGTGTGGCCATGTTTCCAATACAATTTATATACAGATACTGAAATTTGAATTTTGTATAATTTCCATGTGTCACTAGCTAGGGATAATATTTTTATTTTTTCCAACCCTCTTTAAAAATGTTAATCTATTCTTAGCTCTGGAGTATAGGTTCAGTTTGGCCCAAGGAGGTCCTTGAGGTGACATCGAGCCCTGGTCTAAAGGAGAAACAGCTTGAAGGGATGGTGGGGAGGGGGATTCAGTTCTTTGTTCCAGCTCCATGTGCGTTCACCCCATCATTTATTCCTCAGTTTTTGATGAGATAATGATGTCATCAGCCTTTGTTCCGATCTCCTCTTGAGATAGGTTATTCTATGGGATTGGATTATTAATTTAGAGTGAAATTTAGTGAGGGTCCTCCTCCCTCTTCCATTGTTTAAAACGGGAAAGATAAATTAGAAGTAAAAGTGAAACTAGGGAAAAAAGATGAAATGAAAGGGAAGACAAGTCAAAGAAGAAAAGTGGTCTTTGAAAATGATGTAAGATCCATATTTTCTTCAATGCCAGTGTTTTCTGAAATGTGTTGTGTCTCTTGCCAGTGGAATTGAAGATGAGTTTTCTAGCAGACACAAATGAACATTTTTGAAAATGTGAGAGTTAGGTATTATTTTTAATATATGACGTGTGATCAAAGAATACAGTGAATGTTTAAATAAAAAAAATTATAACAGTAAAAAACACATCGCCATTAATCCCCCTCAAAATACTCCCCGTCGCTCGATGGGAACACTGTCATCCCAACGTTATTGCCATTTTCTGAAGCAGTTCTGGAAGTCCTTTTTTGTGTCTTTATTTCATCCTGCATCATGACAACGCTCCATGTCACACATCACTTCTGGTATGGCAATTTCTGTCAAATGAAAACATGACGGTGTGTCCTCACCCACCTTACACACCGGATCTGGCACTGTGCGACTTCTGGCTCTTCCCCAAAGTCAAAATGATTCAGGACATCGAGGCAGCCATGACAGCACAACTAAAGACACTCATGAAAGAGGACTTCCAGAACTGCTTCAGGAAGTGGCAAGAACGATGGGTAAGTGTGTTTGAAGTGAGGGGGAGTACTATGAGGGAGATTAACGGCAATGTGCCTTTTACTGTCATCATTTTTTTAAATTTAAACATTCACTATATTGTTTGATCACACCTTGTATGTACATTGTTTATTAAATATATGGCAAAATATTAGCACATCAACCTTGGTTTCTCAGATCATATTGCTTAAATGCAATATTTAATAAAATTAAGAAGTTTAAGGAAAAATAGAAGAATTTTTGTACAAGTGATTTTTGGGCACAAGAAAACTCTTAGAGGTGGTACTGGATGATGAAAGCAGGAAATTTTCTTCTAAGTGTCCCTTATTTTATCATGAGGGAAGAGTAGAGACCAGGGGGCACAGAATGTGTGTCACTTGATTTTTTTCTCTAAATAAATCTCTGGAGGACAAGAATGAGCACCAATGAGTGAGCGAGCATTCTGGAGAGAAGATGGCTTAAATTAGAGTCCTGGCTTCCCTTTAGGCTAAAGAGTTTCATCTTGTAAGCAGGTGGAGGAAGTCAAGGCAGGGGAAATACTGAAGAGTGGGTCTGTGGAGTAGAACATGTTCATACTATGGAGTCACAGCATTGAGTAAGAGAAATGTGTGACTGGGGAGGCAGAACGCCAAGGATTGCTGTCCCAGAAAGGTGTAGGAGAGTAATCTAGAGGAATAGTTCCTTGTCACGTATCATGATAAAATTGACTCGGATATGAAGGGGGAAGAGTCTCAGATTTTCAGCGAGCAAAAATAAATGAAGCGAGGCGTTATTACAGTTGGGGAATAAACACCGAGAAAAGATGTACCCCCCGCTAAGAAGCGAGTATGTTTTCACACAAATGTCCATTGGACTAAAACAGGTAGGAAGTGGGAAAGAATACAACAAAGGTAGGATTATATTGAAAGCGTTGCAAATGGTTAGTTTATCTTTATTGTTGTTAAATAAAATATGTGTGTAATGGCATGATCCGCACCAAGACTAGAACCTTTAATTTGTAATCAACAGCTAAGTGTGGTGAGGAGGGACACAGGATGTTGGCTGGACAACTTAGGTTTGAATCGTGGCTCTGCCACTTACTAACAGGATAATCCCGGGTAAACTACTTTGCTCTGTGCCTCAGTTTCCCGACCTTTAAAATACGAATAATTATAGTACCTAACTCATAGGTGATTGTGGGGTTAAGTGAGCTAATACACAACAAACATTACAAAAGAGTTGGCACATAGTAAATTTTCAGTAAATAATATAGCTAGCTATTACCGGAAAGTATGCCCTAAATAAAAAATGTGGTTTGAGATCATTAGAGCAAATTTGCTCTTTTCTGTCTGGAGTGTCCCAGGATGTGAATTTTTGTGCGTATCTGTATATTTTAGTGATGTACATTCAAAGACTCTTAGACATGTAGTGTCTAAGGAATAGTGACTGTTAGGCTGCCCGCATGCTTCTCATGCCTAATCTTGGAGGCTGTATCGCTCCAACATGAACAGAGTGTTGGAATAACTCTGGGAACTTCTATCTGTGAAGGCCATTTTATCTTGGACCAGCCCTTAGGGCTAGGAAGTTCTCTCTTACACTGGACTAAAATCGACCATCCATTGGCTTCCCACTTAATAATTGAGTTTGGTACCTTCGGATTTTACAGAATCCATTATTTTCTGCATGACAGCCTATCAGTTATTTTCAGATAGTTAATCAGTCCTTCTTAATCCTTCTCCGGGCTAAAAACTCCCTTGTACCTTCAACTACTTCTCTCTTGTTTGGTTTTAAGTGTCCTGTAGCCATCCTGATTGTTTACACAGCATCAGTAGCCACAGAGCTGGTTTTTTTCATATGTGTTTACATTGGTGTATAATTTACTTAAAGGTGCCTCTTTTTTACAGAACTGTCTTTATCATTTGGGAGGAAACATTTTGATTTCCCTTAACCCACTTCTTAAATTCCAAATGTGGGAAGCTGGCACGTAAAGGAACTATTGCTAAAAAACCCTAACTCTTCCTGTGAAACTCAGTGTGCTGGATAGCCTTCTTAGTTCCCATCCAGGAGGCTGTGTGGAAGTAATAACAAGGTCTCTGGCCCGGGTGCCTGAGGCCACAGCTGATAGTGTGTGCCTGCCATGTGCAGATGTCTCGAGTGCAAATTATTCAATCCTCCTGATTGTGGTTCTGTTACAGGTTTTATTCCTGTTTTGAGATGACCAAAGCAGTGCTAGGGTCAGATGGAGACTGGTGAGAACAGCCCAAGAGGAGGCGTTTTGGGTAAACATGACCCGGGTTATTCATCCATATCCTTAGTCCATATAATTTTTCTCTTGTACCTAAGAAATTGTGTAGGGTTTCGTCTTTTTTTTTGCTTTATTCCTTGTTTTAATGCATGAAAATTACACAAATGACATAAAAATTGCCTCCCTTTTTGGGGGTAGTGCACTTTATCGCACTGAAACAACTCAAACTATTTTTTAAAGATACTCCTATTCTCAAGTGCACCCATTGCTGCAGCCCACACATACAGACACTGGGGATGTTATACTTTTTTTTTTTTTTTTCAGTTTCCCCAGTGATTTTCCTCCCCTCTACTTCCAGCAAGACTCCCAGAAAGGAAGCCAATCACAGTGTTGTCGGCAGCAGAAAGCTTTCTAAATACACTCATGGGCATGGGGAATTTGCGGGGATGGATGGGTGCCCTCCATGAGACTTCACACATTTCCTGAACATGGAGCCTCACCATGGCAACAGCCGTGTCGTATGACATATTGGTGACATGTCTAAGGTGCTGCCACAACTCGTCCCAGGTTGAATGTCTGTGATTCATTGTTTCCACTGACACAGTGACTGCTGTAAGTTGCAGTTGGAAGGTTCTGTGGTGTTCAGTGCCATTAATACACACTGACTCCCATGCACATGGAGGGCTCTGGGAAGGGAACGTAAATAAATAGTGTGCTGTAAACATTGCCGTCATTAGCTCTACAGAGAAACGCGTGTTCATCAGTCAACCTCCTTGCCACTCGCATTCTTCCTTTTTAAGCATATTTTGTTGGTAACACCTTGGAAACTTGAAAATGATTTTATTTTTAATTATAGTTATACCCATTTCCACTTGGCAAACTTCAGATGAGAGAGTTCACGGTGGGCCCTTTTAGTATTTACTTATATTCTTCACATGTAACAGATTTATTGATGAAAGCATGATTATGGGAATATTATATTTTTCTCATTGTGAAATGTATTGAACACTTTACATAAATCAGTTGGTGGCTTTATGGGTCCATTGCTTACGAGGAGGTGCCTGAAGGTTGTATCAGAAGACTTTTCTAGAGGTCCAAGATAAGTGGTATTTTTACATATTTTAATTTCTGAGCAAGTTAGTGAGTGATTAAAAAAGTAGATTTGGAATCTGAAAGACATTAAAGAGATGTCAGGGACAGACGAATTTTGATTTGTAACCTAATGAAATGTTTTGCCAACTTTTAAAGTTTTTTTTTTTTTTGAGAGTAGAACTTTAATCATTTGCTTGTGTTTCTGGCATGGTAAGGTTATTCCTGTTTCTGTTACATGATGAATCCAACGTGAAAATGGGATTATTTTTAATTAGCAAAATTATAAAACCATTTACAGCCAAATGTTTCGTCTTGTGTAAACTGTGAGGTTTCACATTTGACTTTAATCATTATAGGAAATTTAATTCTGAGGATCTCTTCCAGTTAGTATTTCATGTATAGATACAAATCCTCAGTATTAGAAATTACCTTATGATATTCTTTTCCAGGGTCACTTTAACAGTCTGACAGGGTTTCTGTCATGTGTCCTGCTTCTGTCTATTTTGGAGGTGTCAGGGTTACCTGAGTTGGATGTACCACTAATATTCAAATCAATTTTACAAAAGAAATAGTATTAGGGGGTTAGAAATGTTTCTTTAACTTTATGTTGTAAGATTTTGTACAGCTCAGAATTACTTTTTTGAAGTTACCTATGTAATTATTTGAATTACAATGTTATATTTTTACTTTGTACTTCAAGTATATGAAGAAATTTGAAATATGTTATTTGAAATATGTTTTATTAAGAAAATGAGAAAAATGAGCCACGTCATGGTAGGCTATACACAATTCCCAAACTTCAGTTTATGATGCTTCAATTGCATTTGATAATGAGAATTTTACATTTTCTGGGGGCTCATGGAAAACATACTTGGAAACATAAGAATTCTGTGGAAATAAGAAAGGATTTAAATGTTCAGAATATATGGATCTGGCTAGACAGGGACAGTTTCAGCTCCTTGAACTTTTTATATATGGTAGTTACCTGCGGGGCGGGGGGCGGGGTGGGGGAGGGGCGGAGTGCAGCATTTTATGCTGTTTCAGTCAGATCCTCTGGAGGGCGCTGTGTCACATCATCACAGTGCACCCATTGCTGCAGGAAGAAAGGTGGTGGGAACCAGTGGTGGGGAAGCTGTACCCACAGCACTAGCTCAAGGCTCTGGTGATACATAAAGCCCTCGTCTTTAGCCATTTGGCTTTGAAAATCATAGGTGTCACTTAACCAAGAGCAGGAGGGAAAATGAGATAAGTGGCCGGCCCGGTGGCTCAGGTGGTTAGAGCTCCATGTTCCTAACTCCGAAGGCTGCCGGTTCGATTCCCACATGGGCCAGTGGGCTCTCAGCCACAAGGTTGCCGGTTCAGTTCCTCGAGTCCCGCAAGGGACGGTGGGCTGTGCCCCCTGCAACTAAGATTGAAAGGACAACAACTTGACTTGGAAAAAAAAAATGTCCTGGAAGTACACACTGTTCCCCAATAAAGTCCTGTTCACCTTCCCCAATAAAATCTTTGAAAAAAAAAAAGAGATAAGTGTCAATACATTTCTTTCAGACTGAGTAATTCCTTAATGAAACAGATTCTTAAAGCTGTAGGGTTCCCAGTGAATGTCATAGACCTAATCATTTATTATTAAACTGTGAATACGACTGAAGTACAGGAACCTTGAGTTAAAAACAGACAAAAAAACCTGATTAATGAATGTTAGTGTTGCCTTTAATTCAAAGAGGTAATTATAGTTTGCGAGGCGAAAGATGTACATTTTAGAGGGGTTCCTTAAAGCTCCCATCTAGACCTGGTAAAGACCTTCCGTATGTAGACATAAATACAGCCAACCCAGACAATACTGACAGTTTTCTAAAACAGAATCAGATAAGAGTTCCTTTAGGAAAGTTCTGTTCAATGAAACATGGCAATATGATCTTCTAGAGTTGTGCTTTCCACTCCCTAGCACTAGCCCTACGTGGCTGCTTGGCACAGCAAGTGTGGCTGTGGCTAGTCTGAATTGAGGTGCACTAAGTGTAAAATACACACTGTGTTTCAAAGATGTTGATTGCATGTTGAAGTGATAAGATTTGCGGTATATTGAGTTAAATAAAATGTATCCTTAAAATTTATGTTTGTTTTTACCTGTTTAATATGGCTACTAGAAAATTAAAAATTACGTATGTGGCTCACTTTATGTGCTCACTTTATATTTCTGTTGGACAACACTGATACAGAACGTATCAATTCATATTTCTAAAATTATTAATCTTCAGGAAATTCCTTTCCTTAAAAAGGGGTTCAAACATTGCTGAAGTTGAAAGAAACACGTTTCCGATTTATTTTATAAAAAAGAGAAATTGGACAGAATGTTTTTTAAATTAATTGCTTGTATCCACTGTAAATGCAGCACAGCAATATAGGTATTCCCTCGTTGATTATTACCTGACTGTGAGAAAACAACTTCCATTCATTTCCATTGTGTGACTCATCCAAATGAAGAGTCAAAGAGTGAACAAACTAGTGAGGTTTGACGTCAGGTGCTGGCAGATAATCTGTATTTCTTTCAAGTTACCTTCTATTTTGTAAATCTCAAAGTGACATGTGCACACCATAGGCCTGCATCAGAGTAGCCAGGATCTTCGCACATCGCAGAATAATTTACTCTAGCATACCTGATGAGGCACTTTTGTACTTGAAGAGTTTTGTGGGAAAACACATCATTTTTAAAGTTTGAATAGCCCAACTTGTACTGGCATCTGATGCAAGATTTTGAGTGTTTAGCAGTGACACTCCTGCTTGCTTAGGCCTCTTTGATTTGTGTTTTCAGACCCTCTCTTCCACAAGAGTTCATATTCACCATCCTACCCACCCCCATTGCTGTTAAGGTAGAGTTTCGTAGAAATATTTGAGACCAAACTTAGTTTCTATACTAATCATTACCTGAAAAAAATTACAGCTGCTACTTCCATTGAGAATTTTAATAGTGGGGTTTGATCATCTTAGCCAGCTGAATAAAAATGCTGGGTGTTGCTTACACATGCTAGGAAACTGACTGCCGTTTACCAATGTAGAGAGGCATGGTGGCAGCTCACAGAGCAGAGGGAGATGTTGGGTTAGGGCGGTGATATTGGGAACAGAAGGCAGGTAGGCACAGATGGTCTCGGAGGCCTAGCAAAGGCTGGGAGGATATGGGGAGCACCTGGAGGTAGGATGGAAGAGAGGCAGCCAGACTTTGAGCTCGCCTGACAGGGGATGGCAGAGTGCTTCCCAGACATGGGAAACTGGATGAGGGAGACTTTGGTAAGTAGGCAAGGGCTGTGAACTGTCAACTTCAGTTTGGAGATCTCTTTACTTTGGAGAAAGTGATGGTGAAAAATCTGTCTAAAAATACCCAGGTGACAATCATCATTTATCTTCAGAAAGTCTCTCACACTCTTCTCATGGCCACATTTCTTCAGGGCTGGTTGTACTCCAGCATTCTTCTATTCTGGATCTCTTTTGGCCAATTAAATATGATTTAGATTTTTACTCTTATTATAAATGATACCATACTTAAGTAATGGAGGGGGAAAATCGCTAATTCTCTCACTGTTGTGAAACACTGAAAATTGAACCTTTTAGTATATTTCCTTCTAGTCTTTTCTGGTACAGAATTTAAATAAAAATATATTTGTAATCATTTTTTGCTTATAACTATATATCCTGCTTTCTTTCTCTAACATAACTGTTTTTGTGCTGCCCTATTATCATGTTATTATAAAGTAACAGTTAATTTTATTGACTGTAAAAGATCATCTCGTTTTTGCACATATATTTTTGAGGTGGCTTTTATGGGCCAGCGCCTGTTCTGTGTTGTTGGAGTGAGCAAAACCAGGTTCTCAACCACGTGGGGCCTGTTAGCTATTACTGTTTTTCAAGGGATACCATCGCTATTTGAGACGTAACAGTTCTTTTTGTGTGTGCCATCCCTTACAGCAGAGTGCTTAGCCTTCCTGGTGCCCCCAGTCGCTGTGATGACCAAAAATGCTCTCTCAGAGTTCCAAATACTACACTGTCAAACTCCTCAGTTGAGAAGCACTGGTTTAAACCAAACTGGGACATGAAATACTGGACATTTAGGTCAGGTACCTTTTGTTTCCTCTCTCTCTCTCTCTCTCTCTCTCTCTCTCTCTCTCTCTCTCTCTCTCTCTCTCCCTCCTTCCCTCCCTCCCTCCTTCTTCCCCCTCCACCTCTCTCCCCCTTCCTCCCTATCTCCCTCCCTTCTTTCATTTTGTCCTGGATGGTTATACATCAGTTGTATCTACGACTGTTGTTTTATTATAGAACCCTTGAGTGATGAATGATTTTTCATGCTACTTTGTGGTTTTAGAATTTTGCTACTCACAATTTTGGGACAATGTTTTGACAGTCTTGGAAAAAGGGCACATGACATAGTCTTGACTCAAGATCTCAAGTGGAAAACCTTTGTTTTTCCCACACAGTGTCTCGTTTTCCTCTATGTCTATTCCATCCACCACCCTGAAAGGTAAAGTGAAATATACTGTAGGGGATGTGTTAAGGGCATAGTACTGAAGAGTGTTTAAAGACTCATAGTTTAGAATCTCTCTTCCAATCCTAGTTCTGCCACTTATCTGCTGTGTGTCCTTGCGTGAGTTACTTAACACAGTTGCATGTGTCTTCTTCTTCCTCTATTATATGATAGTACGTACCTCAGAAGATCTTGTGAGAGTAAATGAGCTCCGCACGTGAGGTTAGTCTGCTAGCTGAAATGGAGGTGCCAGTGCCTCCTGTTGTGTAGTGGTTAGAAAGAAGCACAGACTCTGCTTCCAGGCTGTTACTTCTTAGCTGTCGGACCCTGTCGTGTGTCCCTGTGGCGCTCTGAGCCATGGTTTTCCTATCTGTGAACTAAGAATACAAAACAAGCCTTCTCACTGGATCATCACAAATCCGTGAGAGGACGGCGTGCTTTGATGCATTGCCTGCATGTGCTAGGAGCACTCTGCAGTGGCAGCTGTGGATATTGTAGCAGCACAGGGCGTTTGAATAAGTGGGATTATATAGACCGGTCCTCTCCATTCTCACTTTGGAGGAAAACAAAACCAGTATGTCCACTTGCATATTTTCTTGACATATTTACCTTTTGTGTTAAGATAATTAAAATTGATAAAATACCTGGTTTAGGTAAAAGAGTGAACTTGTGTTCCCATCTTGTTTCATCCCTGGATTTGGGCTTCCGGTTGGAGTTCCGGGCTGGTTTCAAAGTTCCGAATGCTGGGCACAGTAGGAAGAAGGTCTGCCTCAGGTTTGGTATCTGTCTTCACTTCCCTGGACCCATATGTCATGTGTTAAAGCAAGTGGAACCCATACCCAAAGTATTTGGTTGGAGAATCTAATTTAAAATGAGGCATAGGAAAAATAGGAAGGCATTCTCAAACTTCTGAATACTCTTGGACCTCCTTCATTTTTCATATATTTTTGTCAGTCACATTTGTTTAATTTGTATAGGGTGTATGTTAGGTATGAACAGTATTGCATATCATATCTCAAAAGTCCAAACCTTTATTTTCTACTGAGAATAATACGCCACAGTTAAATGGGGAAATTCCAATAATATGGAGTGAGATTGATCCTGTAGCGTTAAAGAGAAAAACCCTGACAGAAAAGTGTGTCCTCCACAAAATAGGTATTCTATACTTAAAACTCCTCCCCCAACAAAAATATGATCTTATAGGCAATGAAGCACACAATACATAATGAAAAACAATAAAATATGAGTTCTAGCATGTACTTTTAGTGACTCGCTGACTTCCTAATAAAATGTAATTACATTTGTGTGTCTTCTCCCATTAGGCAAACTGTAGGAAGTAAGGGAAAACTGCTAATACGGTTGTAGGACAAATTCAGATAAATCCTTAAACTTAAGAGTCACCTGGTGTCACTCAGTGGCGTCTTTCTTGGCCTGTTCAGGTGGAACCACTATGAGTCATCAGAACATGGGCCTTTCATTTTGTTCACCAGGCAGCTTTATAGAACTGCATCTGTGTGCTGTGTTCTTAGGATTCTTATGATAGTGATGATTCATAAATTAGCACAGGAACAAAACATGTTGAGTCTGACAGTATGGCTTCAGGGTGGACTCATTTTTACCTTTTTTCTCCCTATCACTTTAGTATTTCAACTTGCATGTCTCTTGTAAAAAACCTGGCCTACTTTTAATGTAGGTTCAAAAGAACGGAGACATTGGCTATGGTTTTGGTTAAAAGTAGGGCCCTGCAGTAGTACTGAGTCCTATATGGAAAAGGCTAGAAGGTACATACTCAAAACTTCTATACTAGTGGTCTGGGCAATTATTGGTGGGATACAGCATTTTTGGCATTTTTGTGTTACTTTGGGCATAAGACAAAGATCTTAAAAATGTGGCATAATATTGGCATTGATAAATCTTAGTCATTTCTCCCTGTTCTTTCCCTTCATAAAACTTTTCAAGAACAAGGTTTGTAACTATATACATTTTTGTGTCTGTTTATTCAATGTGAGTATTCCCATTTGGGCTATAAACTCCACAAGAGCATAGACAATGTGATTTCTTTTAATCACATACCACCTAGCACGAGGTAGCATCCAATAAATAGTTGCGGGAATCAGTGTTTTGTGTGTACAAATAAATGTAATAATAATAATGGCCAACATACACTTACTATTTGAATGTAACAGATTCTTTGTGAAGTGTTTTACAGGAATTCTTCCACCTGATCATTGCCACAGGTCTTTGGGGGGGAGGGTTTACTCTAGTTGCTCCCATTGTAGAGGTAGGAAGCTGAGGCTGGGGAATGATCAGGGACAAACTCGTGGTCAGACAGCTGTAACCTCCTCGAAAGGGAATGCCATCCCAGACTACACAAGCTGAACAGTTACAGTTCATGAGCTCTCTTAATGAAATTGTTCCTAAGATATTTGCTCAGCAGTATTTCTCTCTGCAACGTTGAAAGGTGTTTTCTAAGAAAGAGCCATCAGAATTTTATTCTAATAATGAGAAAAGAGAAATTACTTATAAATAATAACAATCACACCCATTCTCTTTGTATTAGGTATTCTGCTAAGCTCTTTATATGCATTAATTCATTTTATCTTTATAACATCCCTATAAGGCAGATACTTTTATTATTCCTGTTTCACAGATGAGGAAACTGAAGCTCAGGAACATTAAAGAAAGGTTAAATAACTTACTCAAGCTTACGCAGCTAGAATGTGGGAGACAGCAAATTACTAAACAACTTTAGAATGTCTTTCAGAAGGCCCGTAGGAGCCAGGGACTCAAAATATCTATTTTCACATCTTATGAATATTTTATTTTGGTTTGTCTGTACTATTTTGAAATAGGGAGGCAGTGGGAAAGAGATGGCTTGGCCAGGACTGTGAGTTTATGGAGTTTAAGATGATCCCACAGGAGGCCAGTTCTAGTCTGCAGACAGGGTGCCGCCTCCAGGGGCTGCCTTGAGTTTTTTATCTACAGCACAAGACCCACAGAACTTGCAGGGATGCAGATAGACTACCCCATATCAGCCCTGTATAATATTCGCTTGGAGGAGCTGATATTTGACAAAGTTCCAGTGACAAATCCTGGCTGTCAGTTGATGATGGTCTGCAGCTTTTCCCGTCATTAGCTCTCTGGCTTTGAATTTTGGCTTTTGCCTCTTTTTTATCCTCATTACATTCTCAGCAAGAGAATAGATACTCTAATATGATGATCAAAGCCTAGTCGAGATTTTATGATTACCATTTGGTAATTAGTCTGAATTTCAGCGTGTGCTAAGTCATCCAGTAGATGTTATTTTCTTCATTATCCTCCCATTTGGATCCAGGAATGACGCAAGAAATTTGCTTCTTTCCTCAATTAAAATGGAAACAATTTTTCTTTTTTTCCTCTTTTGTTTTCTTTCTCTTCTTCTTCTTCTTCTTCTTCTTTTTTTTTTTTGGTGGGAGGACCAGCTTTATAAGAAGGAGATTTAGGAGGTAGGAGGAGATGGTTTTCTGGGAAAGAAATTAAACTATAGAATGGTCCTAAATGTGTATTTTAAATAATGCTGACATATTTTGTTGATGCTGGCTATTTTATTTGATTGCTATCCGTTCTGAAGTCTTCCCCTCCTTTTTCCTTCTTTGAAATCTGTTCGTTACTATGGAAACAGTGTTGTTTTGGGTTTGGGTGGAGCTGTATCCACAAATGCAGTATAGAGTCATTTATAAAATGGGTTAATATTTATTCTGGCTAGGCATATATGGAACTTGATGTAATGATAATCACGATCACACATGCAGAATAAATTTGCACTTTTATTGTTATTTTCTTAGTCTGTCTAAATGTGTGCAATTTCGCTTGGAATGCACTGTCATTTCCTCTCTGATTTGGATATTGCCATTTAAAAGCCAACACCCAGCGCTAGTGGAGTTGCTCCGAGTTGTAAGTTTTCCACGGGCCTAAAACCAAATTTTCACATCCCTGTGACCCAATTTTCATTCAAAGGAGTCACTCCTGGGGTATCTTTTGAGGCCTGCTGAAGTGCCCGCCTTTCAGCTTGGTCCTGCTCCTTTCTCTCTTCAAGCAAGTTCTCTAGCTCTCGTTTGTCTTCGGTCATGTGGATGAAACGTTCCAGAGATGATCAATGAAAATGATGAAAGGGTGAGTGAATAGGACCTGTGTGGAAAGGTTAAAGGAATGGGAACTATTTAACATACAGAGGAGAGGTCCCAGGATATGTGTGTGTGTGCGGGGTGTTTTATGAGCAATCTGGACTCAGGAAAAGTGATTGTAAGGAAGAGCATGTTTACCCTTTGGCCCTTTAAAGACCATAGTTAAAGGTATTAACTATGCAAGAGCAGGTTGAGATAACCTGGAAAGAGTCTTTGAACTATGACCTGGCTCTAGAAGAGGGCGCGACCAAAGAGAACTGCTGGGACCCTCACCCTGATGTCAGTCAGGCACACCTTAGATGTGCAAGTTGGCGGCTGGTTTGCAAACCCTGTCGGAAGCCAAGCAGCAACTTAGATGATGCCACAGAAGTTCCTCCTAGGCTCTGAGTTCATATTTATATTGTCTTATTGTGACTGAAGTTTTGAAATTCATTTTTTCCAATGTTTTGGCAGACATTTTTAACTCTCCAAAAATGAACAGGGGAATATAAAAAATTGCTCTTCTGAGGACTGAAAAATCTCACACAGTGAGAGGACTGTTGGAAAGATCAGGTATCCTGATCTTAAATTTCGCCATGCTGTGTACTGTTCCGATGCTTTAAATAGCATCGGATTTCCTTTGCAAAGTCCAGTCCATTCAGAAGAGTTGCGGTAGCTCATGAACACGCTTGTAGGGTAGTAGGATCCCAGGAACCTTGGGGGTTGTCTGGATCTGTAGTTCTGCTGCACTCTGCAGCATTAGCACCACCTGGAAACTGTTAGAAATGGAAATTCTTAGGGCCTGTTGCCGACCTACTGAATCAGAAACTCTGAGGGAGAGACCCAGCAGCCTTCTTGGATGAGCACCAGGGATCCAGCCAGCCCTCCTTTACTTAGAACATTAACATACGAATCGAAAGTTTTGGGCTAATGGGCAGTCTGTGACATTGTTGTCGTAGTGACCAACTAACCTGCCCTAGGAAAAAGAATGTTTCTTAGGCTGCTCCCAACTGCCTTAACATGGTTGAGGACACCCCTTTAGTAAGGGTGACAGGGGAGTCCCTGTGATAGTGGGCCGTCATCTCTCAGGATAATATATCACAAGTATTTGTGTCAGTCATTTCCTTTTGGGGGGGACATCCATCCACCCATCTACCCACTCGTACCTTCCCACCCACAGATACTTCTATTCCTCCATGCAGCTATTCTTTGCTGATACCCCACTGTGTTCGAGGTACTGTGTAGTGAATGGAGCAGAAGGAAAGAGTTGTGCCCTGAATTTTGCTGGTAGCTTTTGGTTTTTACTTCCGAAAGCTTACACCATCAGTGGTGCCTAAGTACCTACTTACCTCCTTCACATTTTCTTCCTTTTGTATTTTTGGCCTTGGGCTTCCTAGCTCTACAACCCACTAAATTCTGCAGTAATATGGGTTTTCTTATTGAAGCTAAGTGTTTATTAAATTGTAAGATAAACAAAATATATCCAAGGGATTATTAATTTGAGAAGCGCAGATGTCATCATGCCTTACATCGTGTGTTATATTTGAGTTGGTGCCTCTCTTGTGTGGCATTCTATGTATGGTGAGGAGAAAGAAGACATAATCTCTTCCTCTAGCAAACTCTTTAATGACCCACCAGATGGGGGACTGTATCTTTGTACTTTCTCCCAGCAGACCCAAGGGTGGGCCCCAAGTGCCCACACTCCCCACTGATTCAGTGTCGCTCCACCTCCATTGTCTTGTGTTGTTTTCTGCACCCACACCCCGAGCTGTTTTCTCAATGAAAGAGGAAGAAAATCCCCTGAAAACAATCCAATCCTGATCAGATTTGCATCGCATAAGAAATGCTTGTTTGGACATTGCTTGGACTGTCATTTTAGCAAGAATCTTCTGTTTGATTAAATAACTTCTCTGTTATGTATTGAACAAAATGAAATGTATGTCATAACAGATATAACTAGATGATGACAACTTTTCTTGACTGTGAATTTCATTAAAGATATACATTTGTGTGCTATCCCTTTGAATGACAGAAGTTGACAAATAGGTGGGTAAAGTTGTTTTCTAGAGAAAAGTTAGCAGCTCATTTCTGTTCATATTTTCCCAGGCCAGAGACAAAACTAAAGCAGGCCAGAAAGGCAGGAGAGACTGGGGTGGGGATGGAGAGAATACCTTGAGCGTGCGTGAAAGGTCTGGGAGGCTCTGGCCGAGCTGACATCCGTTTGCTCTTGGTGTTGGCACCAGCTTGCCCGGAGGATCAGCTTCATGGATGCTTACTTGTACCTGCCCAGCACGTTGCTTAGGTCAATGGAAAGATGGATTTGTTAACTTACTCGCTCTCTGAGCACCTACAGGGTATTAAGTCCAGGACAATATGGGTGAAACCGGGTGCAGCCCCACCCTTATGGAGCACTTCATGAGTAAATGGAAGATTTCAGTACAAAACCCTGTAAGATAAGTACTATTGTCCCCATGTTACAGCTGAGGAGACTGGGTTATAGCTGTAAAATGATTCTCCTGAGGTTATGTAAGGAGAAAGGGACAGAATGGAGATCAGACACAGGCAGTGTGTCAGTCAGTGCTTTGTAGAGTGCCAGCATTAGAACGCATGGTCAAGTCTTAGGCTTCCCCAAGGACGGACCTGCTGAGCTGAGACTGGAGCGGTCCCGTGGTCCCGTGCTCGCTTTCATTCACCCTGCACTCTGGGGGTGAGAGAGGTAAAGCTGGAACAGAACTGGTTCCTGGCACTGCCTGGGGATTAGGTGGGGAAGGCGTCCCATTGTTTGGCATCTTCATTTTCCAGTTCCCAGGAGCCAGAGTTCATCTGGCCCCGTTCAGTTCCCTGAAGAGACCACGGTGGAATAGTAGTAACTTGGCCTGCGATTGACCTTACCCTCCCAGGAGAGCTCTGTGACTTGGGGGGGCCTTTCCAGGGCCTTGTCTTCAGAGGCTGCAGCTCTGGTAGTCCATGCCAGGCTCATGCTCGGTGAGTGGGGCATTCCCAGGAGGGGCCTGTGGTAGGCCTGTGGGCAGCCACCGGCCCTACGTGAAGACTGTACCTGCTTACACATGGGTAAACCTCACCTGAGCCTTTGCACAGATGTTCGATGCCCCTCTAGTTACGACTCAGGCGGGACCCATCTCACCAGTTCTTTTCTCCTTCCCATCGTCAGTACTTCATTCCTACAAAATATAGGCTTCTGCAGGGCCCGGTCTTGGTTCTAGACTTTTCCCATCCATGTCATTTGTAGTCAGACAAAGCCTCAAAAAACGACTGATTGAACAGAGTTGTTTTAGGGGTCAAGACACAGTAACAACAGTCACCCTCGTGAGTTCTGTGCTTTCCTCCGCCAGCACCTTCAATCCGGGTATCACAGAGCGTTTTACAGACAACTAAAATTACAGCAACCCTGACGGTGAGGATTGTTTTCCTCATTTCTCATGGGGACAAAGCCCAATCCAGAGAAGCTCAGCATCACCACTCACCTTGTGCCATGCGAAGAGCCATTCACACGTGGCCCCTGAGTGTGGGACGCGTCCCACTGCCAGCCTTTCCTGACAGGGCCCTAAAATCTCCCGAATTCACAGCTGCTTGTAAGTTGTGAGCTCTCTTTTACAAAAGTGACCTCCTGGTGGAGATTACCTTTGTGGTAAGTTCTGGGTCTGAGAGTGGCCAGGTCACCAGAGGGCACAGAAATCACATGGGCAGCTTGGGTTCCGTCAGGCACTGGATTTTGAGGCAGGGACATCTCAGGTGAAAATATAGAATTAGTCAATTTATCTGGGGTAGGGCAGATGGGTTTATAAATGGTGCTGGGGGTGCCGGCGCACTGCAGGAGAGAGGGCCCTTGGAGGGGTGACCAGCCTGCTGGAACACCCTGAGCAGTAAACTCAAGTCACACGTGTATATTGGGGGGTTCTTAATTTGGACCACGTGAAGCTCTATCACATACAGATTTAAAAACATACTGTAGGTGGTGGCTGGTTTTATTTTCCATCATTGGATGACTGTGGGACACAGTGGAACTAAAGAATTTATTGTGAGTGAAATCCATATTTCTAACACAGATGAAATGATTTCCCTCTCACATCTTAACTGATTTTTAAATCCTACAGAGGATTTGGCTGAAGACACTCTGAAATTTCAACTGTACACAAATAGGTTCTCACCTGTTATAGTGTGTTTTAGCAAGTTAAGCGGTGACTGGAGCTTAGTGAAAGGGGAGCTGTAGCCATGGAGTTGGCCCGTCATGGAGACATGATTCTGTGAGGCGTTGGAGCCTCTCAGAGCCCGAGAGTGGCCCTGAGGCAGGTGGAAGGCGTTGTTTGAAGTGAACCATATTTTATTTTTCTCTAGAAATTCTTGAGCCGGTTCTCTGACATGAACATCTAAACAGAGTAACCGGATTCCAACTGCACGACTGACATAGGTTTACACATTCTTTTTCTTTCTCCGCCTTTCAAACAAAATGGTAAATAATTTCATTTCCAGGAGAATAACATTCTCATTTTTGCCCTGGTGGGTCTTGTTTTAATGAGCAATTTGCTTTATCCTAGTACATTAGCAACGTGTGTCCTGATTTTATGTAGCGAGCGTTCCCGGACAGCCCAGGAGGCCCTCCATTGTGATGGCTTCCTCTCTCCAATGAGGAAGGATTGAGGCAGGCCTGCTGAGGCCTCCTTAGCACCCAGTTTGTCTTCATACCTCCCTCGTCTAAGGAGAGCGAGGGTCCATTGTTTGCCAGGGGGACAAAGGCTTGTTTCTCGTCCCTCTCCCTGAGCACCAAGCTCTGCGACGCTCCCCTGCATAGGATTACTTTCACACCGAGGTCACTGCTTGTGAGACTGATGTCATAACTCTGAAGTACCTGTGATGTGTCTGTTGTGTCGCATGCGGGCGCCGCAAGCACTTGTTTCTGTGTAATTTGTCGACCTGTGTTTTTAGACCTCATGTTAGTTTGACTTTTTACACGGGATGAGAATAAGATCATCAACCCACTTCATTCTAATATGAAACAAAAGCCATTGTGACTGAAATAGAGAGTTCGGTGTGACTCACTCACTGCATCATAAATATGCTCTGTACACAGAGTTTCAAAGAGATTTATAACTTTCAGGCACCATTTTATTGTAGCTAGTACTGATTAAACTCCAGAGTGGACAAAGTCTCCTAGACTCCCACAAAATAAAAGTAACACCTCCCTCTCCCCCCAAAAGCAACTTCCACGCATTTAGGTTTAAAGCCGCAAATTCTTAGATGAACCTATTTTGTGCATCTCTTTGTTGTAATTGGACCAGCTGTCCCCCATGCCCTGAGCTCATCAGAGAGACTCCGCACCGTGGAGGGCAGCACCATTAGACGACTGGATGAGGGGAATTTAATTCTCTATATAGTTCTTTCAACTAGAGATGGTGTCAAATCAAATTTGGCTAAGCTTCAGGGTGCCCTTTAGAATGATGGATTCTCCCAACTACGAATGCGTGGTGTAAAACTTTGCTTTTCCCCTTTCTTTTTTAGGTTTCACCTGTCTCTCAGACTGTGCTGTTGACAATATATACCTCACACAGTCTCTCAATGCCCTCAGCCGTAATTGAAACTTCTAAAAATGAGCTGTGCTTCCACTTTTAAAATATTATTTATGACCTTAAAGCCCTCATTCCTGTAGCCCAGGTTAAAGGGCTTTCTAATATCTAGAAGGTTGGATTGGATTTATTATTTTAGGATTCATGAGCACATTACCTTGCTTTTTAATTGTAAAAAATTAGGCAAATCAATTTTTATTTCTTAGGAAAATTAAAATCAGCTTAACTCAGATTAATTATCTAATTCCTATGAAATCATACATGTTTCTGTGTGTGTGTATGTTTGTGTGCTGCCTTTATTAAAAACATTGGAAAGCAAATGTTTCGTTTTAACAGTACATAAATTTGGGGGCTAAAATAATTTTGTTTTGAGTGGGATACTTCTTTGCAATGATGGGATAAAAATGTATATATATATGTATATATATATATATATACACATATATATATATATATATATATATATCTGTTACATGAGGGATGGGGGTGAAGAGGGTGCTTGCCTTTTAGCATTCTACTTGTGATAATTACAAAAATCTTTATTAATTGGCAATAGAAGAAAGCTCTGATAGGAGAAGAAATAGAGAGATCTGTTCATCTGTTCTCCTGTAGGAGTGATTTTTACACCTTGTCCAATATTTAAATACTTCTTAACTGCTAAATGTCCATCTGCATACCCTTCCTGGGTCTCTAAACTAGTGTACGAAGCATGACCTTGTAACTTGCTTTGTTTATACATCTGTCTTGACAATATGTTATCGCCCCCTAAAAATACAAACGTGCTCCCTGCAATACAGAGCTCTTCAGTCAACAAATAAATTGAGGCAAAGACTGTACCTAATACCCATTTAATTTAAATTCATTTTATAAACATAAAGACGCCTTTTAAGAGAAGCTTTAATTCCTACTAGCACCTTGATTTGTGGTTGCCATGGAGAATCAAATCTGTCATTTGACAAGAAAAGTCACCCATTTATGACAGCACTTTATCTTGTCTCTCCAGGGGAAGAAAATGTCAAAAGTGAGAGCAGAAAAAAAATAAAGCCTTGAAACACCAGAATTTCTTGATTTCATTTTTATTATTCAGCTATCATATCCTTTCTGATAATAGCAACTTGGTGAAAATAAATAATGTTTCTACAGTAAAATCAAATATTTCCTATTGGAATGGACAAGGCTCTTTGTGACTGTCAGTGCTGTGAAGTCTGGCAAGGAATAGTGTTATTAGATAAACCTACGGTGCCCAAATCCCATTTTCTTTTCATTATAGTGTCAAAATAATTATACCTGTGTAATTCGGGTAAGAAACTGCAGAATAAGTAAAATGGTCCATTGCAAGAGATTGCTTTAGGCTTGAGTTCCTTACAGGATGGGGTTTCTACCAGCTAAAGAAATAAATGCTGGGGGAAAGTATTTTCATTTGAATAAAGATGTAGAGTAGGTCTTCCATATTATTTGCTAAATGGGTAGGTAAATGCTGGTCTCTGTTACTTTTCTCACATACCTATTTTGCAAATCACAGTTAAAAAGGCAGAATATTTCACCTTGTCATGAACTGGGATATTATATTTTACCTAAGATTTAAAAAAACGTTTTACCGCTCTGATGCTTGTTTGGGGTTTTGAAAATGGTGTTGCACTTTAAAAGACTGGGAATATGTAAAGTTCTGATCCAGACCTGCCCACTGACTCTTTTCTGCTTGCCGTGTGCCTGTGTAATGCGTGTGGAAGCACCGTGCATAGGGACACACAAACGTGGGAAGGATATTTGCCTGCCTGCTGCGTTCGTGGTTAAACTCTGACTCCTTTTTGAGACTTGCGTTGCATTAAACAAAAATGTTGGCGTTCTGCTCTGATAAGCACATGAAAATAACCTGGGCTGCGTCTTTCTCAAGGGGCAATGTTTTTGATTGTTGGAGTATTATACAGCTTGACGTGGTTCAGAAGTGAAGTGACCTTGTATCGATGAGATAGCATTGTAGGTTGAGTGTAAATAGCTGACTGGTAGGGGAGCTGGTTTCTGGAACAGTTGTGTTTCTACGAGATTACGAAAAACGCGGAGAAAAGAAAGGGCTGAACTCCCCTTTCCCTGAACTTGGCACGCAGTGCTAGGGTTGTAGCCAGTGCTGTGTGGAAGCCGGGCCCCTGGCTGTGGTCGTGTGTGCCCTGCTGGGTGTGCAGCATGGTGTGTTTGCTGGAAAGAAGAAAAGCAGGGAGAAGGAGGTTATGACTGTGGCAAACAAACCTGCCAATAAATATCAATAAACACATCTTTTCACAGACGTATTTTTTGATTGCTTCAGTCGTGCATGTTAGACAAACTACATATTTTTTTACCCAGTGGTTGAGCCATTTCCCCTACTGTTTGTGTATCTGGGAGTTCCCAATTGCCTAAATGTGAGAGAGTACACTAAATAAAGTGCGCTTTAAAGGGATATGCATTAAATTCGAATCTGCAAATGCACTGTAATTCTGAACTAATGCTACGTTGTTATTTAACACACAGGACTCTCTTTGGTCATCTACTTTGATAAAATTGTTATTTTGATGTCATGGAGGTGAAATGGAGATGTGGATGGTTCCCCCATTAGGACTCGGATCTCTTGTGTGATTCCCGAGGCTATTTCATGTGTCTACACCAATTGATAATAAAATTGCAGTATAGCACAGTAATTGTAATTCACATAGATGTTCTAGGGTTGTGTATACAAGAGTGTGGCCCATTTGCTTGGATCCCGTGTGTATAAATATATTAGACAGGCTTGTATTTTATTGGCTTTAAAAAGTTTAAATTTGTATTTTAATTTTTATTAATGTAACTTTCTATGATTTCTGATTTCTATGAATATGTGAATGTTTTGCTTTATCTTTTTTTTTTTTAAGTTTCATGGTAAGGATTAGCAAAGACATTTAAGAACATGGTAGAGATGTGTGAATGAGTAAACTCTGCCTTCAGTAGCTTAGCATTCTGTCAGCACTCTCAAATAACCCACTTTTATGTTCTTGTTTGAGAAGCTATGTTTGTGTGTCTTGCTTTCTCTGGGGGTAAATGACATACCTCTGAGATAAGTTGCCAGGACAGTCTTTTTCATAGGGGGCATTTTCTTTAGTAATAACCTGCAAATGCTCTTTCTTTAAAAATAAAGTTACTGATGTTAGTTGACATAGATATTCTAAAGGGTATTCTAAATAACATGGATATTCTAAAGAAGAAAACTGACTCTGATATTCCATGGGGTGATTTTAAGAGGATTGCTTGCTGTTAATAATAAGCATACGTAGCATATTTAGCACTTAGTATATTTCAGTCACTGTGTAATTTAGGTATCTCACAATATCTCTGTGAAGCAGGAACTGCTATAATCCCCATCTTCCAGAGAAGAAACTAATGTTAAGGAAGATAAATATACTCTCCTGAGTCCCAAAGCTAGTGTGTGGAGGAGTTGGGATTTGACAGTCTGCTTCCACAGTCTCCAAGGGCAAAATGCGAGGGCTGAGGGTCCAGGGAACACTTAAAATAAAATTTGGTCACTATTGTGACGCTTTCAACTTGTACATAAAATATCAGCTCGGGACATGGTGAACTGACTCTCATGTCCGAAAAATTAAGAATTTACAAGAAACACCGGCACCTTTTGTTGTGTGTCGCTTCTTTGCTTCTGCAATAATGAAAGTAACAGAAAACCTTATTTACATTTCAGAAAGAGTTTCCTCAAATTTCCTGTTTTGCCAGAATTTTGTGTCCCCCTCTTGTTCTCTTTCTTTGTTGAACCTGCTGCTTTGCTGTAAAGCCAAACCAACCAGTGTGCTGGTTTCATGAAGAGGTATGTTCACTACAGCTCTGCTGGGGGAGGACTGTTGCCGTCTCCCCAGCACTTTATCAGTCAAGACGACGCAGGTGTTCTTTCCACAGACACTGAGTGCTTCCCCTCAGCTTGGCATGACTATCTATGGCTGTGCTTTTTGGGAAACCCTGTGTCCAGATTACTTGACCTGAGTGCTCTCTTTGTTGTTTTATTAATGTATTCAAATTATAGTCATGTTTTCGTACGTTAATTGGAAAAGGACACTTTGAACTGAAAAGGAAAATGGTGGTGTTCAGTAAACTGTTCTTGCGAATCCCCGCAGATCTGCGATGGCAGATAAGGAAACGTAAGTTTGTGGAGGGCTCCCACCACATACCCACCCGAAACGATTGCCAGTAGCGCCTTCCTTTTTTGGGTAACCTGCATCAGGGAACTTGAAACTGTTGGAAGTGCAATCTGTTGAAGCATTTGACTCTTCATATTAATGAAAAACATTTGGGCTTCTCCTCTGGATTTAAAACTTGGGTCTTTTAAAAACATGAAGTGGGAGAGGGACTGAGAAGCAAATGCATCTTGTTTCTCTGTGACATTGCAATCAGTTAATTCTTTGAAATACCACCCATCCAACAGCTAAGAGTTTTTGTCATTCATTTTATCCAAATTGTATAAAAAACAGTGTTTTCTTAAACATTTAAGTGAGTTTTTATTTAGGACCCTTTTGAGGCTAGTTTTCAAGTTTTCTTTAATTAAAAAGAAAGGGTGTTTGATGACTAAAAGCTAACATATAATGGGTAATTTATTGCTGCTTGTTAAATCAGTTGGTGTAGCCCTAGACAAAGTGAATTAGAGTTAAGGAGAGTGCTTTCCTTCTGTAGCTGCTCTATTGCTGTTTGAAGGCATAGTCACATAGGGATGCTATCTCTCAGTGGGATGCCTCCCTGTTTCAGACGGAGTGGGGATGTGTGCTTGTGCAGACATTTCCACATCTGCCTGCCATTTTTAATGGGAGAGTTTAGCAGTAAAAGCCTGTGTATGTGCATGTTTTACTGCGAATGACCACATTGACTTTAAGAAACGGACTATTTGTAAAGAGATATGTATCTTACATGAGAATTCCAGAACAGTGCCCCTACGCCATTCACTCTGGGACATTTGAAAGCGAGGACATGCTTTTTGAAGTTTTTGCAAATTATACAGTTGCAGTATGTTGATCATTTTAGCAATGGAATGCAACCAGTCCATCAGCACAGGACAGAAGGAGATACACATTTGAAGGTGGTCCATGGTTCCCAAGCTGTAGTAGACAGTAGGACTACCTGGGTGCTGGTGATTTATTTCAGTGTGTCTGAGCTAGGACTCAGAAATCTATGTTTTTAGAAAAGCTCCTTTGATGAGTCAAATTTGGGTTCCATAGATTTTCATGTATGTTCTAGAAGTCAGGGGGTCATCCATACTATTCCACCATCAGGAGTAACTGGATCCTAATTGTTTTAGAGCAGCGTTCCTCATCTCTTGGTGTACATAGGGATCAGGTGTGCATTTTGTTAAAGTGTAGATGCTGACTTATTGGGGCTGGGCTGGAGCCTGGGACCCTACATCTTTTACAGGCTTCCAGGTGGTGCACGTCCAGGCCACACTCCAAACACCAGGGTTCAGTCGGTTTTTTGTTTTTATATAGTGCAGAGTTTTTGAAAAGAAAGAAAAAATTTGAAAGCAACTCTGGGTGCTTTTTGTCTCTGTGGTTTTCTATTGAACACCCGTGTCCCTCTCTCTCTCTCTCTCTCTCTGCCTCAGCTCCTGCTTCAGTATATAACCACGTCTGTGAACATTAAGGAGCATTTTCACAAAAAGTGAAAATACAGATGATACTCCTCATGTGTGTGGAGGCACAAAGATTCTAAATTCGCCCTGATGACCGGCTCCGATCGCCCTGTAGGAACACAGCTCTCTCAGCTGGATGGAGGGGCAGGGAAGATTCTTTTGAGCCACTTTCTCTTACCCCTTCTGCAGCTGCTATTATGTAACAAAACAGAAATGTAGTTCTAAACTCCAGGGTCACTGAAGAGGGACATTTGCAAAGGGAGGTGGGAGAAAGAACAATGTAGCTCAGGATTTTCCTGCTAAAGCATAAATATTTACTTTGTAAAGGATTTGACAGCAGAAGAGATGGTTTGGTGGAAATACTCAAAGTCATGCCAGCTCTATTTCAGAGTTACACCGCTGTCAAGCTTGATCTGTTCCTTGTCTTAAGCACAGATGCCTAGGTCTTAATGAGATTTTAGGACTTTATCTCCTTGCACGAAAAGGGATGAGATGAATCTTTACTTGAAGACTTTATATTTTGGACCGTAGAAGGCAGAGGCTATTAGGATGTTGGTGTCTGAGCTTGGTACGTATTCATGAATTCCCTTTAAACTTGGGCTCTTCAGAAGAGGAGCATGACCAGTGGGCTCTGCTCTAAATTTCATCAGCATTTTGTTGTATGTATGGTATTTCTTCCAGGAGAATAGGATTCTAGATCCTGAAGGAGATAGTGCGTCAGTAACTTTGGCAGGATATCTGGGCTGGGGGGTGGTGAGGTTGGCTTCATTGTTAAAAAGCAGGAGTTAGACTTAAATGAGTTCTATGAGTCCATCAGCACCTTGTGTTGAAATCCTATTACAACTGACCCTTTGATTCAGCCTATGGGGCTGCCGGGATCACACTGTGAATCAATCTCCTTTAGCTCTTAGGATAACCAAGGTAACCAGTCCTCAAAATATCCATTTGTATGCATCATTCAGCTTGAAGAATGTATCTGATAATGTACGTTTTGAACCAATAATCCCCTTACCCAGTAGACATTAGGAAACTGGGGGTTGACGGGGATGAGGTAGGGCAGAGTAGGGGACCCCTGCTTGATTCTTTTTGTCTGTGTTTGTTTGTCTGATGTTGGCATTTATCATGAAGCTGTACAGATCCATATTCTCTTTATTCCCCCTTTAGGAAGTTAAGAAGTAGGCAGAGTGGGAACATTGGCTGATATTGGCTCAGATATCACTGAGTGTGATAGGGTTGTGGGATTATGGTACGTGAGGTAGCCTTGTGCTTCAGGAGTCGCAAACACAAATTACACAAGAAATTTGAAAAAAGAAAGCAGGTTGGGTAGGGAGAGCGGAAAACCGGATAACATGGCCGCTCTACTCCATCCCATTGTTGCCAGAACTTTGGGCCGTATTGTCTGATCTTCTGGGTTTTCCAGATGCCAGGAAGCGGAGTGGCCGCTTAGAAGTCCACTCTGGTAAGTAGTAAGCGTGGCCGTCAATTGTCTTGGAGATTTGTTCGTTTTATCCATCAGGACTCCACTGTGTGAAAGGGGAAGGGAGGGAGGGAGGCAAGCGTGTGGAATACATTTCCATTTTCTGGGAATACCAGAGGATTTTCTCAGCAAGTGAAAAGCTATCAAACAATAACATTTCATTGCAGTTGACTTGGGAGGGAAGCAGGCACTCCTGCTTTGTGACCATCAAAGAATGATGGATCTTGACCAAAGCCGTGTCCACATTAAAAAATGTATGCCTCATCCCTGGAAGTTCAGTCCTCTCAGATATTAAAATATAACAAGAGCCTCCTTTGGGTCAGTGAACCTGAACCTCAGCATTTATCCCAGAGAGAATTAAATTTTATCTAGAGACTCATTCATGGTTGTGCCAACTCTGAATTTTCCCTATCTTGCCTTGATTCTTTAGGTCTCCCTGTGTTATTAAAAAAATAAGGTATTATTCATGTGGTTTTCCAAGCTGTTGCCTACAAACGTAGATGCAGCAAAATATGTATCTTTACATTTGGCTCGGGGTTAGGGGTTAACTCCCGAGTCTTGAGACTAATTTCTGTAGTGTGTGAGAAGTTTCCGTATGAGAGCTTTTCATGTTCCCTGTAGACCGTTTCATTTCATGACATTATTTCGGAAGACACACGGTGATAGGTATTAGAAATGGATATAAATTCACCTTTTAGGCGCTCCAAGGTGTTTAATTTTAGAGCCCTCGCAGGAAAAATGTTGGCAATTGCATGTACCCTTCACTGTTGGCACCGACTTTTGCCACAGAGAGGCATATGACGACTGACACAGGAGGGACACTGGAGGGGAACGCCTTCATAAGTGAGAAAGGGGCAGTTCTTCCCCCTGGAAAGTTGCACCCTAGGAAGCTGTTGTTTTCCCCACAGGATAATTTGGGATGACCCACCTGATGGTAGCTTGGAGTTAGATATTTCTGTTTGGGGTTTTGGCAATTCCTCTTCTAGGTAGGCCATTATTTCCATTTGACAACGGCTGGGTAATTTAACACCTACACAAATGGAACCCAGTTTTGTCTTCCTCTGTGCTGCCAGTATGTTCTCTTCATTTTCGTTTGTTTGTTTTTAAAATAGGGGACAGTCTCTTGAAGTGTTAGTCCCAGTGTTAAAAAGATGGTGCACCCCGGATGCCATTTCTCGATTGCTGTGCCTTACCCAAGCTTATCAGGCGCATTTCCAAACCACTAGTGTTTTAATTACTGTATTGTTCATCAGGTTAAATTGTATTTAATTGGCTTTGTGTTTTGCCTTTTTGTTTTGATGAAAGAGGACTGTTGGGGGTATAAACAAAAAGCCCATTTGAATGAACCTCCAGCATTTAAAACACATATAAAAATTTTCTCAGATGTCTTTCATTCCAGATTTTTGTATCTCCCTTCCTGAGCTTAGTGCACTTTGAGGTCGATCTTTGTTTTCTGTGCGGGAGCCCCATGCTTACCATTGAGCCCCTTGGAGCTGCGTTTCTTGGGCTTGCACAGTCCTCTCATGAAGAGACTGATCTGCTAACATCTCCTGGCTTCGATCTCGCAGACAGGATGTTCTTCCACACAGAGAAGTGTGCCCGTCTCTCCAGCCAGCCCGTGAGTGAGTGATTTCAGGCCTGGTGGGCAGGACTGAGTCCACACGCAGCACAGCCCGGCCACAGTAGTAGGCAGCTGCATGTAATTTTGAACTCCACTCATTGAACTGTAATAAAACAATATAAGCACTGCTTGGGGGGAAGATTGGATGCAGTTATCCTTACACAAGGCTTGGGCATATGAAAGCAGTGCTGGCTGACAAGAGGATTTTGAGATTTGATTTTGATTGAATTGCAGAATTGAACAGGCCAGGAATGTCAGTGGAAGGCTAAACGCCTGTAGTGCCATAAAGTTTTATTCATGTGAGGCTTTCCAATATCAAGTAGATGGATTATTGGAAAAGGTGTCAGGGGACATGAAATGGAAGGGCCCAAAACATAAAATGGAGGCAGGAGGCAAAAATTATTTCTTGCTTAGTATATAATTAGGTCTCAAAAAAACCCCACAAAAAAACCCACAAGAAAATGAGAGAGAATATTCAATAAAATTGTTTATTTTTCCTCTTTAAAGAAATTGAAATGACCAACTCATCATATCGCTTATTTTATCCCTTTCAGGTAAATTGAATTTAGCAGTATTTAGACAGGAGCTTCTGTTACGCCATTCTTTAATTGTGTTCAAAGTTAACGTAGAGTGATAGGCTGTCTTGACGAGAGGGGAAGGTGAGCCAAGGTGCATCACGGCGCACTTGGCACCACTGACATGATGTTCAGAACTAGAGGGCAGCATGGGCTCATGCACCCTGACACATTGACTCACGACATGGCTCAGCCGTGCGCGTCGGCATTGGGTGGCTGATGGCAAGACCTGTGTGGCAGTAGAGAGTGGCATTCATTGGCGCCGAGCTAGCGGTTCCAAGGTGAGGTCCTGGAAAAGGCTGGAATGGGAAGAGCCACGTTTGTTACATTCTCTGGCCTGGTTCTTTATCTGTGTGCAGTGTTTCTGCTTGGATTGTTAGTGAAGCTCGTTGCCAGCGTGGATTTAAAGAAACACCAGTAAATAGTCAGTTTTGAATCTATTTGTGTAGCATTTCTAACCAAAGTGGTTTCGGTTTAATAATCAAAATTAGGAATATACACACTTTTGACTCTGTATGCAGGTGTGTTTTTCCTTTGTTCTCCTCGTCATCCTCCTTGTTCTAATGTTATGTGTTTAGAAACATGTTTATTTGTAAACGAGGTTCTGTGAGGTTAAAATGGAAAACCAGAAAGGAAAATTGAACATTGAAGGCCGAATGTTTTTAAAGCCCGCTCTCCTTTTACTGCTTAATTTGGAAGAAATGGTATGCCTTGGTTGAAGTTACCTCTCTGGGGCTTATAAAACTTTTTTTAACTCTGTGTTCCATAGATCTATGTTAGAACGTGAGTAGATACACTTTATTATTGTTCAGTTTTTCTAAAAATAAGCTCTGTGAATATTTAACCAAACAATGATTCATTAACAAGAGGCCCTTGAAAAGAAAAAGGAGTCTTCAGTTTGAGTGCTGAGGTGGCATGGTCAGCAAATCGTCTTTTAATTTGAAATTGCATCACCTCCTTTCGGTTTAGGTAAAAATGTTGTCTGAGAAGAAATATTTTGCTGTTTTGGAATTAATCCGAATTTGCATGGGAGAGGATGGGAAGAGGTCAATTAGGAAATGCTCACAAAGGTGCAAAGGGCTGCCTTTGATCTTGATAAGAATGGAGGAAATTGTCCCTTGCCCATGCTGCTCTCAGCCATGGAATTCTGGTCTAGAAGGCAGAGACTGTTATGTTACTCATCAGTTTACATCTTGGTGCCTTGTCGCAAGGTACTGCCACACACACAAATGCATGAAAATCACATTTGCTTCCATCTCCCTTTACCAGTGGACTAAGACAAGACAAGCTCGGTGCCTGGGTGCATAAATTTAAGGAGGTACTCTTAGGTGCCAACCTTGTACTGACCACGCTGAGAGTGAGTGCCTCCTTAAATTTGCACCATAGGCTCCTTGCTTCCTTCCCCTAGTTCTGGACCTGGCTGGAAGACTTTTGGAAGATTGTATTTGGTCTGCATTTTTGCAAGAGAAAAAAAATCCTTGACCTATGTGAAGCACACCCACTGCTTTGCTATTTCTGAAACCTATCCTGTGTTTCTTACAGAAATTAAAAAATTCCAATGAATGTGATTATACAATATTGTTTGATTACGGTTTCCATTCAGCTTCTCTGAATTGGCAGACATTCTGTATCTGAACTCAAGAAATTGTGCATTAGGTCTGGTCACAACATGTGTTCTTTTCTTTGATCCCCTGGAGCTGGTGTTTGACATTAGCTAACAAACTTCGCATGCCACACACCTTCTTAAGTTGTACAGTTGCAAGTGCCCTCCGTTAAAAAGCCATGTGCTGGCATTACCAGGTTGAAGATTGCTCAGCCAGTTTCCAAGAATTAGTATTTGGCAACTGTTTGGCTCTGAAATTGTGGAAATGGTACTTTGGTGTTCAAAGCAAAAAAGTTTGTAATGGGCATCTTAATTTGGGGCTGGAAAGCAGCTGACAGGAGGGATTGTTGTTTCTGACATTACAACCACCACCTACTTCTTGTTATGGTTGTCGGGGGGAGGGGGTGCTGTCTTTGAATTCATCTCATTTCATCCTCAGCAAAACCCAGTTTGGCAGGTACCATTATTACCGACTGGTTTACAGATGAGGGAATTGCTGCTTGGAGAAATGAAATCATTTGCCCAAGTTCACAGCTCAAAAACAACAGAGCCTGACCCTTGAGCTCTTACTGCCACTGCTCTTAACCACTACAGAACTCTCCCACTTGTTTGGGGACATTATTAAAGGTGCATCTGCCTTTTGGGAAAGGTACTAGGATTTCCTTCTTGAGTATTGCTTATACCTTACAAGTCAACAGCCTTCATTTGCAGAACTGTTAAAGCATTAAGTGCCCGTAACAAGTTTTTGCAGACTTACTGGAGCAGGATTTTGTCCATTTCTTTGTGGAAGCCATTCCGAGGAGTGTGTAAAGGGAAGAGAGGCAGTGGGAATCCTTAAGACTGGTCAGGGGAGAAAGTGACAGAACAGGAGGTGACTGTCGATCATTATGGCTGAAGTCTCAGAAAGCTTTCATTTCTGAGCTGGGGTTCCCTTCCCAAGGCTGGCAGCATTCATGTTCCTTAGCAGGGAAGTGTTTGGATCCATCCACCCGTGAGGGGTTCCATGAGGTCTGGCATCGTCTGATGTGTGGTGTGTATGAATGAAGCCTCTCTCCTAAAAGCTGAAATCGGTTTAAGAAAACTGGAAGAATGAGTCATTTCAGGTTCTTCTCTCGGAACATGTCTACACTTGTCACGGGCTGATTCTAAAGCACTGAAATTTCTTTGTGATCCTGAGTAGGACAAAAGGGAGAAAAGCGGGTATCTACCTTCCCCCGCTATGGTAAGTATGCAGATTTAATAAAAATATATTTAAAAGGCTAGATTCTTTTAGAAGGATCCTGCTTCTATCTGTTATCACCTGTGTCTTAACAGGTAAAGCACTTTGAACATGGATGGCCTACCTTTATTAAGCTTGCTGTTAGCGTGAGGTCTTATCCACGCTTTTCCTTAGTAGCTCCTCTCAATTCCTGTGTGCTGACTGGAACAGAGATCTTGAGCGTTTCGTGTCCCCACGAGGGAAATGCGTGATGGGCAGTGGAGAGAAGTGGCATTGTGACACGGGAACCCAGCCACAGTCGCCCCCATCTGAATCCCGCTCCAACCCCAGGGCGGCTGGTTGCCTGTCACTGGCCAGGTATCTTCTGCCTCACTTTGTTCATCTGTTAAGTAGGTGTTACTCTTGGTAAGCTCTTTGGGGAACCTCGTGAACTAGTTAATGTTTGATGCAAAGGGCCTGGTTATACGGTGCCTAAATTTGAATAGCAACCATTATTGGTTATATGTATAGACATATGTATAGACAAAGGTATTCAGGCCACAAATATGTTTTATTTGACTTATATAATGTTCTAAATAAAATATTTGAATTTACCAGTTCTATTTACTGAGATTCCTATGCAAAACCCAGATTTCTGGCTTCTTTTCCCAAATTGAAAGATGTGACAATATCAGGCTCTCTCCCACATTGGGCCCAAAGTGCTCGTGTAGATGGGGCTTGTCAAGCTCGTCAGTTAGGATGCTTCCCACACTCCCTGGTGCCTCAACCATTTAAGCCACTGCCTGGCCCTGTGGGCCTTTGAGTGTGCAGTCCCAATAGAAGTGTGTCCTGGAGTACACGTACCTGTGTACACACGTGTGCAGATATAGTCGGCATGGACAGCTGCTCCCACTGAGGAATGTGCAGCTAGATTTCTGAAAGTGCCAGTTTTTTAATCCCTTAAATGATTTAAACTTTCTGGAAGCCGTGCATCTCATGTAAACAATGGGATCCATAGAAAAACACACTCCTTGGAGAATTATGAGGCATATAATTTTGTCTTTAAATCTTACGAGTGAATTGTAAGAACATGACTTCATAGGAACCTCTGAGACATTACAGCGTTTTAATAACACTTTGCTGCTGCCTGTGATGCTTCATTTGTACTTTTATTAATTCCTTCCCTCCCCCCAATGTGCGGCAGTGAGTGCCCTGGGCACCTCGGTTCATCTCCAGCTCCATCCTTATCTGCCCTGGGGAAGCGCCTGGTTTCCTCCCTCCCTAGGGCAGAGGCTCCAGGGGCATGTCCTGTCTGCGAAGAGTTTATGAGCTTTCACTCAGTCCTTCATCCTTGAACATGCTTTTCCCCTGCCCATTATCCTCCCTGCTTCCTGTGGGGCTGCCAACACCGCTGTGTGTTACCCCTGTGCAACAAGACTGTTCCCACCACTGTGCCTGAGCCTGCGTTTCCACAGTCATTAAACAGACCACTGGGTGTCCATGAATGCCAGCAGCGTTCATAGAGGCTGGTCTCAGCAGGACGCCAGAGCCCCATTTCTCCCTGCTGCCACCTGTGATGTTCGGGCCAGTCTTCCCAGAAAAGGGCATGCTGCCTTCTGTTGCCGTCCCGTGGCAACCAATACTTCTCCTCAGACACCTGATTTCATTCACTCCTTCGTTCGTTCATTCATTCATCCGCCCAGGAGTTCTTTTCAGTACATATTTATTGAGTGCCTATGATGTGCTAAGTAGTGGCACTTTCAGTAGTCTATGAAAGCAGATTTCCAGCCTGATACTGTAACAGACACAAAATGAAATTAGAATTATAGGAATGCAACAAAGAAAATCCCTTGAAAAAGGGTGAATAGACTTTGGTGAATGCCAGGGAGTTCAAACAACGTTAGAATCTTACAACTTCTTGAGACGCACTGTGGGTGGCGCTCATTTTCATTTTTCAGAAACTGGGAGGCAGTATAGTATATACATGGCCTTCTCTATGAGCCCTGTTCTGGCTCCAGGCCAGACACGGGGGCTGCCATTTGCATTGCTGGTGACGTGACACCTTGCGCATTGTGCACTACATTCCCGGATTCGGACAGAACTCAGTTTGAGTCTTGTTTTTTTACCAGTTTGTGAACCAACAGGTGTTTTTTTTTTCAGCTCTCCCAAATTTGGTTTTCTCATCTGTAAAACGGGTTATGGAATCTGCCTCAGTTACCACAGGAGGACTGAGGGGAGGAGTCTCCTTAAAGGCCTTTGTTTCGTGCCTGCCACACGTTCTGTACTCAAGAAATAGTCGCATTGCTGTTAATGACACGAATGATCTCCTTTTGCACATCTTTCCGCCCGCCTCCAGCCACATGGCACACTTTAAAGAGGATATCCTTCACCTTCATTTTCCAGAAAATTGAGGTCACTGTCTTGTTTCCTTCTTGAACCCTCCACCCTCTGGTCCCACGGCCAGCCCTCTCCCCCGCTCCCTTGGGCTAAGTCATGACAGAGGCCTGGACGGGCACCCCTCAGCAGTGTCAGCTGCCTGCCTTTCTGTCTGTGTGCAGCGGCCTGTTTGATTTGGCTGCTTATCTGATCCAGGGAGAAGCTGCACCCCTCAGCCTTGAGTAGGCCAGTTGTGGGCTGGCCCGGAATAATACGATTATGAAGGTTAACAGGAAAAAGTGGGCTCCAGGAGCAATTCCAGGCAGCTGGCAGTCCTGCTGAATTAGAAGCGCCCCACCAATGAAAACTGCAGCAAGAAGCAAATTAAACGTCCTATCTGCCATCTCACTCTCTTTTCTCCCCTTTCCTGTTTGGACTTGAAAGGCGATTGGAGCCAGAGCCCTGACAGTTGACGGAAGTGCTGCAAGGAGAGAGTATTTATTTACAGTGAGTCGTGGCGATGCTTGTTCAGGATGCGGTTTCTTGCAGGAAGTTCTGTCCCCACCCCCGGGTTTGATCATTTCTCCAAAAAAAAAAAAAAAAAATCCTTGATTGTTTGAGGCCTCTGCTCTGACATGGAGCAGCACTGTGTAACCTGTCTGTACTTGGAGGGTTTGCTGAGTGTGCCCGTGGAGGAGGGCCTGGAATGGGGCAAGAGGCAGCCGGCGGGCCCAGCTCCCTCCAGATGTGTTCCGACACAGCAATAATCATTAGGCATTTAAAATAGGGAAGTAGGCCGAATGCTCGCGCTGTAAGCTGTGGTGGGTGCGGGCCATTCTGCTTCTTAACAGAAACCAGTGCCAGCTGAGGTTGTTGTAGCGGGTGTTTCAGAGAGAACTCACTTTGTGGCGAAGTCAGAAGCCACTCAGTGCTCAGGTAGCACATTGCCTGAGTTGTAACCAGGCTGCCGGGGCTGGCTAAGTGCCGAACTGCTGGTTCAGCGTTCAGGGTGCCTTCTGCCTTTGGGGTCTTGCAGAATGGTGGGAGGGAAGGGTGAAAGGGCAATTGCCTTCTGTTGAAGAGTTTATTTTGGTATTTTCTTAAATTGTCAGATGATAATACAATAGAATTTTCTCATAAACAGAAATAGTCTGTTACTTATTTAAAATATACACAAAGTGAGAAAAAATTGCAAAAGATGTAATATGGAAATGAAATCTCCCTCTGCCACATAACTACCCTCCTCTGAAGTTTCGTAAGTCCTCAGGGACCACCACCACCACCACCACCACCACCACCATCATCATTGGGGAGCTTGTTAGAGATGCAAGTTCTGGGTCCCCAGAGGAGACCAATAGAATCAGAAAACCCGGGGTGGGGCCTGGAAGTCTGTCTTTTAACAAATCATTCACGTAATTCTGATGGCCACTAATATTTGAGATGCACAGACTTAAGGCAGTGAGTTTCAAACATGAAAAAGTCTCAGATCACCTGGAGGACTGGCTTGTTAAAGATAGGTGATTGAGCCACATCCCCAGAGATTCTGATTCGGTAGCTTGCCAGTGGAACCTGAGAATCTATATTCTTTCTATTTTTTGCCAAGCATTCCTGCCCACCATTCCCCTCCCCCAGTGGTTCTGCTACCGTGATCCTCGACCTTTGATAAACTGACTTTGGGAGTGGCTGTGATCTTTGTTAAAAAACTAATACAAAACAAAAACCAAAATCATTCAATGGAGGAAGTGTCCTTTATTTGTGGAAGTGTCCCGCTAATTTGCTGCGTGACGATACTGACAATAACGAGGACCTTGGCACCCATGTAAGTTTCCCCAGATGTCCCAAATGCCAAACTCATTGCAAGAGACTTTGTGACTAATTTCCGCAACTAAGGAATTCATCACTCCTTTTGAGAAACTCTTGTTAAGTCTGCCAAAATCACTTGGATTCAGAGGAAATTGCACATGTCCTCCTATAGGTATCTTCCCCAATGTTTTACTTGATATCTTAATAATATTTTTTTTTTTTTGGCTTTTAAAGGTGCTAGTAGTTGGATATAATTTTTAGCTAATTGGCTTTACTTGTAGAATATCACAGACAAAGGTGACAGGCTTTATTTCCCATTCCGTCGAGGGTCTGTTGTAATAGACATTGTATACAGAAACACGTAAGACATACGCAGTCCATGTGTGAAGGAGCTTACCGTCTGGTTGGCTAACAGTTAATGTAGAGAAGTATAAGTAGGATAAAAGTATGTTACAGTATAAACTGGTGTGGAAGGAATGACAAACTGTGAGGCATATGGGAAAACTCCACAGACGTGGTACACGAAGCTTGAACAGGGTTTTGAAGGATGAATAGGAGTTGCTCCAGATGGTTCAGAGGAAGACTATCATTATAGGCGAGTCGGTAGCTAAGGATGTTCCCAGCTCTACCTCCAGAGGTGTGTAATGTTTGGGTCTTCTTCAAAGTTGTTTACGAGTGACTTCTGAATTGGAAGATTCTGATGAACTTAGATGTTAAGATCCTCTTGAAGCAAATAACTTTGGGAAGAATGGAAGATTTTTATAATGTACAAAGGACAGTGACCTTTATAACATATAGAAAATAATTTTTCCTGAAATATGCCCCCCTGAACCCGAAAGTTCTTCCATAGTTTGTGTGGGGTTGCCAGGCTGCCAAGGTGCTTAACGGACTCCGGTGGAGATAGGAATTGCCTGGTTTAATGGTTCCCCACACCAGCATTCTCCACAGTGTGTCCTATTGAACATTAGTACGTTGATGTTGATGTTTCTCACTGCGTCCTGGAACATCAGGAGTTAGGAAGTAGAGGTCAGAGTGCTACTCTGAGCTCTGCAGAGCTTACTCAGAATCCCTCCAGTGGCCCTGACTTGGGACAAATTCTTGACCTCTCCAAATGTGTTTTCCCCAGTCAAACTGGGGTCACTCTTCTAAGAGTGAGAGGACTGGATGAAGTAATGCATAGAGAGCATTTCACATGGTGTGTGGCAGGTTAATAACTGTTCACTCTACTGGTTGCTCAAAGGCATGTGTAAAAGAAAGAACGAAACCTACCACAGACCTGCCCTCTGAATCCCTAGGTCGATAAAGAGCAGTTTTTCAACCTTGGCACTATTGACATTTAGGGCCAGAAAGTTCTTTGTTGTGTGTGTGTGTGTGGGGGGGTGCTGTACATTGTGGGATGCGTAGCAGTAGCCCTGCCCCTCCCCACTAGGTGCTAGCAGCATTTCCTACCCGCCCCCCAACCCCAACCCAAACTGTCTTCAGACATTTTCGCATGTCCCCTTGTGGGACAGTCATGCCTGATCTAGATTGCAGTGCATCTAGGCGTCGGCCATAATTTGGAAATGTATTTATCCTGATTGAGGCACTGCTAACTAGGTCTCAAATGTAGAATGTGGAAAAAGAATACACAAGGGGCAGCTTAAAGATGGTTTTATGCCGTTTGTAACAGAGAGTGCAGTTGGCTTTTAAAGCAGTCAACCAGTACTAAAGGTGTTGTCGTATACCACATCCCGACATACATGTGTGCACTTGCACGGCTTTTCATTTCATTCTAATTTCACTTAAAAATACAAGGACCAAGGTCTTCAGGCTGTTTGTCTTTCCAAGACTTTTTTTCTTCTTTTAAAATAATTTTAATTACGTCAAATACACATAACATGAAATTTGGCATTTAACCGTTGTGAATTATATAGTTCAGTAGTGTTGAGTGTATTTACACTGGTGTGCAACCGGTCTCCAGAACTTTTCATCTTGCAAAACTGAAACTCTGTACCCATTAAACGAGCCCATTCCCTCCTCCGTCTAGCTCTTGGCAACCCCATTGTACTCCCTTGTCTCTATGAATGTGACTACTCTCCGTGCCTTATCTAAGTGGAGTCACACAGTATTCGTCCTGTTGTGATTGGCTCATTGTTCTTAGGTTCATGGCCTCAAGGTCCATCCATGTTGCAACATGTGTCAGAACGTCCTTCCTTTTAAGGGCTAAATGATATTCCATTGTATGTACATACCACATTTTCTTTATCCATTCATCTGTCTTGGACACTTGGGTTGCTTCCACCTTCTGGCTCTTATGAATAATGGTGCTGTGAACATGGGTGTGCAAATATCGTTCCAAGTCCCTGCTTTCATTCTTGGCTACATACCCAGAAGTGGAATTGCTGGGTCCTGTGGTGATTCTATTTTTTCTTGCCCTTTCTTCACTGATGGAAATGGACCCCACTGTCCTTCAGATCCGTTTCCACCTTTTCGCGAAGGTTTTCATTAACACCCCTGCTGCCCCTCATGCTCTGTCCTCCTCTTCACGCATGTGGACACACTCGGAGGTTGGCAGCCGTTTGTATCCATGAGCTTGTGCTTCTACACTCTGTCCCTGGGACTCACGCAGCTGGCCCGAGACCTGCACCTAGAAGCGCCAGGCCTGGCCCCTCTTTGCCTGGGTGCCACCTGCACAGACAGTCACGTCCTCCTCATGCCGTTTGTGAAGCTCTGAAGAGGAAGGTGTGCTGTGAGAAGGACCAGCCGGTGTCTTCTTCCTAGGCGTGCTTTGGACAGGATGTTGCAGCTCCAGCCTTAAGTAAAGCTCCACTCATTGCTTGCGTCTGAAGAGCTCTGTATCCCAGCTCCCTTCCACGCTGCCCAGTGGCCTTCAGACTTTCCAGCTGGGTGTTACCAGTCAGGGTGTGGAGGAAGAGGTGGAATGTGTAAGTATTCTGGTTTTGCATTGACATTTTCAGTGTAAGGAAACAGGAAAGGAGAAAAGCAATATGTTGAAAAGCTTGTATCTATGGAGACTGCTTTCTTCTGCCTATTTTCTCTTCCAATGAAACTGAAACCTCCCTAAATCTTTGTATTCTTTTTGAGGAATGGGCCTCCCAAGCCTTGTGCCTGAGGACTAGATTATGGCCATCAACACCTGGGGTGTATAAGCAAGGTCCAAAAGGCCCACTGGAGGGACACGCTCAGTATTTGCAGATCAAAACGATGGAAGTGGAGATGACCCTGAAGAAGGTGGCCAGAAGTCAGAGTCGCTTCTGTGCTGCCACATTCAGTCCCTTTGTGAGTCTGGGCTTCCTCTGCTGATGGCCCGGAGGATGGAGTCAGCAGAGGTAGTACAACACACAGGTTACTCTTAAAGGTAGATAGGTAAGTGGGAACTAGTCTTGTTGTGTCACATTTTTAAAAGTAATCCAAAAAACCAGTTCTTTCAAGCCAGTGTAGCTCATATTAAACTAGGTTGCCAGAAAGGGAAGGATATGGGGCAAGATTCATTCATTCAGAAATAGGTTTCTTAAGAGCCAAGAATCCAGTGCTGAGCAAAACCAGACACACTCTAAAGAGGCTTCATGTTATTGCCTCCCCTAATTCTTGTGTGGAACTAAGCAGGTTAGATGCATACATTTTTCTGAAGTTAATAAAGTGTCCTGTTATTTTTTCTTCCTTTTATCCCATTTTTGGTAGTGATATTGGAGATAGGTTCCAGTGCTGGAATGACACAAAAACAAGTTTCTTCTGAAAATAAGCCACTGTTGTTTTAATTCATTTTCACTTTCTACCCCTCCCTCAGAGGATCATGGGAACGTTCCTAGGGTTCCCTTTCGCTCAGTGTCTTATACAGAGCTTTTCACCTCTTGGGACCCAGCTTTTCTTTTTCTTTTCTTTTCTTTCTTTTTTCTTTCTTTTTTTTTTGACGGCAGGCTAACCCTATCCCTTTGGGCAGCTCTTTTTTTCTTTGATCACCTTTTTGGGTTGGTTCTCCTGTGCCACAGCCAGACAGGTCATTCCCAGTGTAGCAAGGTTTCTGTCTTTTTGTTCCTAAAGGTCGCACTGGGATGCTTCTGTGAGCAGATGTGAAGTTCATGCCCCCTCACACTTGGGCCTCAGTGTTCTGCTGGGCTGACAGAGATGGGTGGCAGGCCGTTGCAGAGCTGTGACGTGCCCTCCCCTTTGGAGAACACCCAGAGAAACCTGGGGTTGGGGGGTATGCCTCGCTCTGTGCCTCTGCCATGCTTCCTGAGTTGGGGGAGCCCAAGTAGAGAGTTGCTGTGGGTTGTTTTACCCCTGAAATTTCTGTGTGTTCACGATTTGTTTTCATTTTCATGCATTCTTAGAAGTGGAAGTGTTGCATTAGAGAGACTGTAAAATTTTAATGCCAGCATTCCGTTTTTCAGAATGGTAATGCCACGTTTGTCTCCTATCTGCTTTGTATGTGAAGACCCATTTCCCTAAATAGCACTAATCGAGGGTATTCTGTATGAAAATAACCCCTATCTTGATAGGTGAAAATATGGTATTGTGTTAATTGGCATTGTTTTGATTGGCACTGGGGCTTAAATTTTTGTTTCCTGTGTTTAGATAGGAGTCAAAGTTCTATAACGTTAGAGTCTAGGCCTTGTGCGTCATCCCTATTACCCGTACAGGTCTACACTTGGGTAGATAGACACTCCAAAGCAGAATTTGTTTTTCCAGGTGTTTTGATGTATAATTGTTACCGCTCTGTGAGAACGGGGTCTAGATTTGGCTTATGACTGCAGTTGGTTTAATGCCATTGGGTTGATGAAGTTAACTCTTGAAATTTTTCTGTTCTCTTCTTAGTATTACAAGGGGTTATGTGAATCGATTCATAAGGGTTTATGGAAATCCATGGCATTGTAACAGGGACCATATTTTATGAAACTAACACGAGGATTTCTGATTTTATGAGAAGGAGTCATCTATGGGGACAATGGAATGAGCTGGATGTGGACTGCAGTGTTAAATCCAGAAGATACTATCATTATAAGAGCCAGGGTGTGCTCTGTGCCCCTCAGACCACGGGCTCCTCCCCGATTAATCCGCTCCATGCAGAAACTATCCTATGGTTAAAATAACCCTGGGAACACTGGCTTATACCAAGCTGACTCTCTAAAGTTTGTTTTAACTCTAGGACTTCTCGACTTTTGTACAGTAGTGTGCACTGTCGATCTCAGTGCGTATGTAGAGTTTCCCAAAGTGAATGTTCTTCAGTGGTGGTGGGGAGGGCGTCGAGGGACAATGCCCCTTGGTGTATTGAAGAACCCAGACCAGGAATACAGACTGAAAATGCTTCATTGAAATAATGATAAATTCCAATGGCATAAACCCACACTCCCTGGGGGTTAAAACCCAGAAATGTTTTGTAAGTTGTGGAACAAAGTGTGTTAATATAGGTGGAGGGTTTCTCATTCCTTTCCCTTCTTTCTTTTCTTTCCCTTTTCTTTTGGTCTTAAAGTCTATTACTTTAAGCTCTTAAGAGAAAAATAACGACATAACTGAAAAGTTGTGTGTGTGTGTTTGTGTGTGTGCATGTACGCCCACGACATAATTCTTGCTGTGGAAATGAATATTTACTCCTTTTGAGGACAGTCCCCCCCCCCCCCCCCCCGTGGAAGGTAGCGAAACCAGTCTTATTGCTACATTTTGTGTAATGTTTCCTAGTCTTAAATGTTGCTTAATAACACTGGTTTATTGACTGTTTTGTGGGAGACAGTGAACTGATAAAGGAGGACAGATTGAAGTTAAGTTTCTTGGCCTCAAAAAATTTATACTTCAGTTGAAGAGGAGAAAGAAAAACAGTGAAAACTAAAGAGATATTTACTTTTAATAATTTAAAAACTGAAGTGAATTTGTCATCGAATGCCTGGCTACAGCAGACCAAAGGAGAGAGAAGTGGAGGCGACAGGAGCCTGTAAATTGAGGGTTTTAAACTAGTTGGGGGGTCATGAGCCCCTTTATGAAACTGAACAATCTCTGAGTCCCCCTATGTGTGTATATAAAACAAACATCTGCTTTGTTTAAAACAGAATTAGTAACTTCTGACTGGTGATACTCACGTCTCTGCACTCTATATTACTTTTAAGAAATAAATATTCTAACCCTGCAGTTGAGATCTGATTCCCCGTCTGCAGCCCTCCCCCCCCATTCCCTCCACTCCATAATATAGCATCTTCCTGTGTTATGCACTCACGTCCATCGGGACCATGTAGAGCTTTTGTGTACACCTCTCATTTGCACAAATGGCGTCCTAACGTGCACATGCATACCATTTTTTAACGCATGGCCCCGGGGCACTTCCTGGACCCTGGAAGCCCGGCTCTAGACTCCTGTTTTAGAGGAAGTTGTGACTTGAGCAGAGAAGGCTCCAGAAGGTGCAGTGGCAGGTGGATTCACTGGAGCAGGAGCAGACGCGAGTGGTCTCCTGAGGCTGTGTCCTGCCTGGGGGTAGTGGAAGGGGGTAGTAAAGCCCCCCAGGGCCTTAGAATCCAGTTCCTAGCCATCACTTTTCTGGATCTGTCTTTTGGCGTTTAACACATACTTCCTCAGAATTACTTACCATTTTAGAGGTGTGTGTCCTGTTTCTTCACCTGGACTGTAAACTCCTTATGAGTCAGACTCTGATTCTTGATCTTTTTGCTCTCCTTCTTGGTACCTTATCTAAGAAATACTTTGTAATTTTTTTTATGTATAGTGTAATAGAAATATTCATTATGATGTTAAGTCTTTAAATAATCTTTAGAAACAAAATTTGCGGCAGATGAAGATAATGATTGTAATTTTTAAGCTAGCTGGGGAGCTATAACTTGGGCTTGGGCTCTCATTTGGCGTGAATCTGTACCTGAGAACATCTAGGCTTCCTGACTGCCATCAGGGAATGGAAGACAGTGCAGGTAAGTGCAAACACACCTCTGCTTACCTGCACACCAGAGGCGTTCACACTCGTTCAGCCAGCAAGTCAGGGAAGAGAGAACTCCCCGGGCACCTGGAAAGGCTGGAAGCTGCTCCTTGGGTGCTGGGGAGAAATGGGCCAACAGGGACCCAGGAAAAACAGCCAGCTGGGAAGAGCTTGTCTCACCAGGGAGGAAAATATAACCCTGTTAACCTGTTTTATATTCTGTTTGAACAGCATTACATTTGTAATGTGTGGTTTTATTTTAGTTTACAGGCCTTTCTCTCCCGTGTAACAGATTATTCCAAGTCTCCCCGGCCTGCCCTCTCTCTTAGTGTGATGTCAGCTACTAGAAGTCTTGGGGAGCCTTTGAACATTTTTATTTCTTCTGGTTGACCCCATAACGTTGTTTCCCTGATGGATTGTGTGTGTGCGATGGTAACAAAACAAACGTGAGACATTGTTGCTCTGTTCTGATGGGCACATCTCAAGTCTTTGTATATTTAGAGAAACTGGGATATATCAAAAGTCTGGCACCTGCTCTTTGATTTCATAGTTTTAAAAACAATGCCTACAGTGGTTGAGCTGATTTAGGCTGATTTGCTTTATTTTATTCAGGGTGCTTGTATGTTCACAGTTTATGACTTGACTTGCACCATTTGATGGGTGAGTTATTGCATATAAATCTACCATCATCACTGATTTGCTCTTTTTATGTCAGAGGGTGGGGGGCTTAAAGACTAAGCAATTCACTCTTGTCATGAGTTTTTTATTTTTTAAATACCTATGCGTCTACAATCACCACTGCAGGTACAAGGTGAGCAGGGTGTTCTGACCATCAGAATCATTCCAACCAAGGGTTTCTTTCTCCATCGTACAGCTCACACTCTGGGACTTCCTGGGAAACATTGCAAAGAAGAACACCTCAGCCAAATCATGTTAAAAAATTCTTTTTTACATGTTTACATTTCCTGTCAGAGTTGAGTGTTGAATTGCTTTGAAGGCTAGACTTAGGAATAAGCTGCACACTTAAGCCTGAAAATGAATGTAAATGCTGCAAATTCTGATTTTTTTTTTGAGGGCGGGGCGCAGTGCTTGAGGATGGGAGTGAGATGCTGAGGAGCAGGTCTGCGTGCAGCGCTGCATGGGCTGGGTGCTGACCAGCTGGACCCAGAGCTGAGGTGCCAGGGCCAGCTCAGGCCCTGCCTGGGAGGTGGAGCACAGCCCCAGGAGTCCCATGGGACAGGAGCAGATTATTAGCCAGGGAGGGGCAGGAAAAGGAAGCTTCCAGAGGGAGAAGAATGAGGGTCATTGGGCCAGGGCTCGGGAGGGGCTCACCATTGTACTCTGAAGGCAGGGAGGGGTGCAGGGTCAGAATCTGCTCTGGGTGGAGAGGTAGGGCCAGCGAAAGGAAAATGCTCTGCAGTGTTTGGGAGGAGAAGGGAAAAGCACTAAGTCAGTGCAGGGGTGGGGCTGGGGGGGTACTGAGGCCCTCTGGACTGGCTGTGCACACACAGCTCTCCGTGCTCTGCACTTCCCAGGTGCCCCTCTCACTGCTCTGTGGGGACGGAGGCGCCATGAGGACAGGATCCAAGTGCCATGTCCTCTGTGGAGTCTCTCTGACACATGGGTCAGCCCCGAGAAATAGTTGATGCAATAGGTTATGTAAGACTAGCACCCTGGGGGACGCCGTGACTTAGGTTCTCGCAGCCTCTCAGCAGCTCAGGGGATGCTGCCCGGTGCTGACAAGGGAGCAGGTATTACTGGGCGACGGGCTTTAAATGGAGTCTTTTTCCTTCCCTCCATGGTTTGGGCTTCCCACGTTCCATGCACAGCAAAGTCAGAGTACACACATGGAAAGAAAAGGTTGCTGGGAAAAGGCCGGGAGCTTTGGGGTCTGAATATGACCCAAGGTTATAGGGAGGCTTCGTGGAAGAGTCAGTCTCCATTTCTCCTTGGGTGTGTTTGTTACCCAAGGAGATGACAAAGTGAAGTGAAGACTTTGCAGGAAGGAAGTCTTAAGTTTCTATTAACCTTAGTAAATACCTATGAAAAATGTGTTTGGTTTAAATAACCACCTGAACCAGACAGTAGGGTCACCTGGGACCAGATGGGCCAGGGTTCGAATCCCTACTTACCATTTCTAGGTTGGTGAGTCCAGCAAGTTACCTTATACCTCTGAACCTCAGATTTTCCATCTGTAAAATGGGAGTCACTGTGAGGATTGCATGCGTGAAGCTCACAATTCAGCCCAGTGCCTAGTGCAGTGTGAACACTGAGTTACCGTGTCAGCTCTTATTAGTGAACTGTACTCTGCTGGCGTGAAACCTAAGTCACAAAAATGTTAGCCACACAGGTACTTCTGGGCAAGCATATCCTAGCACGTCGCTTCTTATTCTTCATGGGTTTTCCTTTTCTTGAAACCTTTTTTGATCCTACTCACCAACCAGAGGAATTCTCTGAACTCTGCTCCCACTGGATGTTGGTTAGGCTACTCAGGAGCTTTCTTCCCCTCTGTCCCCTCTTTCCATGGCTCATTGTCCACATACCTCTCCAGATAACCTTAGCCACTTGAAGGCAAGGGCCTTGTCTACTGGGTCCCTTCTCTAGCACTCATCTCCCTGCAGGCTTCCTCCCGCCATGCATCTTCTAAGTGTTTTGTTGAAATGAGATGAAAGTCTTGGGGGAGAATGTCTGGGAAGGGGTTTCAAGTAAATAGGAACACGCCCTCTTCACCCCCCCACCCCCGCTTGCACAGGCCCGGTGTCTGTGCCGGGTATGTTCTCTGGCGGTTGTGGCTACTTAGTTACTCATAGGCAGCGGGGCCCTGACCTGTAGGCATCCCCCTCTGGACATCCTTGCCCCAGAAACATGTGGCTCCCTCCCCCGCCGCCCAGCGAGCTTGGGTAACAGACAGACGCCATAAGGCAGAGTTCGAGCCTCTCTTCCACAGTGACAGAATGCAGTGCTTTCTGTCTCCCTGGAATCAGAGCAGGTAGTTTTCATCATCAACATAAGTCTGAGAGCTGCAAGTATAGAAAACCCTGAGATGGAAAATTAAAAATGCTGTCTTTTAAATAAAAGTCTGTTAAATAAGGAACTAAATAATTTCTATGGTAAATAGTAAAGGATAGATCCTGCCATGGGTGAAATAGTGTGCAGTTAACTATTCCTGTTTTCTCCCCTTGAACTTGGGATCCCTGTGTATCACAGATAACGCATCAAAGCCCAAGATTCAAATCTGTTACTGAATACATTCCAGAAAAGCAGGGAAAAGCTACCAATTTGTCATCTGTTCTAAAATTTCATAACCTTTCTTTTTTCTGGTATTTTTGTGCTATTATTCACTCGGCGTGCAATACTGTGCCAGATTTGCGCCTGCTCATTTTACTATGTGTGCATGGCTGTGGTCTTTATTTTTAAGTAAGGACTGACGGGTTGAGTTAGTAATGCCGAAATCGCTCACACTGCAAAGTTCTCGAGTCAGGCTTTCCGTGGTTTGAGGCTGGCTATTTTGGGGTATGGTCAGGAGGGAGCCAGTTACAAATATGAATTGCCTCATTCTCAGGGTGGTCTTTCCCTGTCGAGATTGTGGTCAGTGTAGCAGGGCAATTTCAACAAACCTCTCATGTCACTTCCTGTGTAAGCTGGATAGAAAAGAAAGAGGAATCTTCATTTCCCCAAGTTGCCAGTTTTTATAGCTTCCCAGTAGAGCAGAAGTAGCTTGGAAAGATTTTGAATTTTGTTTTTCACTGGATATGCAAATATGTATTGAGGAATGCTGGTAATGAGCTTTTCTTGGGGTTTTGAAATGAGGAATAAACTACACATAATTTTGTACTTTCTTTAATAATGTGAATGAAAAGGCCATCTTAGGTGAGTCATATAGGGCACCACGGAGTTATTTAGCTGTCGTTAGATGACAATGATTCTTGAAGACAACGGCTTCCTGGAAGGTCTTATTTTTAGGGTTTCACCAAATTTTAGCTCAATATTTAGTTAACACAGACGAATCATTATGGAACATGTTAATTCTGTTTTTCCATTTTTATACAATTAGTCTAACATTTCCTTTTCAAATACAATACTTGTTCAGGTTTTGCTCTTAAGCATTTTTTGCTCTTTGCATTTTTCTGACTTTCCATTTCTATTTCACTATCTTCTGCTGCCCAGACGTCACCAGACGGACAGGGACATTTCAGTACCACCCTCCTCCCACCCCTACCCCCAAGCTCTCATGAGCCACACACACAAGTACCAAGTTCCGCCCGGCTGCACGCTTCTTGGCACAGGCCCGTTATTCCTGAAATGCTCAGAGCAGACAAAAAAAGAAAAAAAAAGTGTTTCTCAGGTAAGCCTGTCCAAGAATGGCTTTTTTCCTTAAAAAATCATTTCCTGCTGCTCCCCCCCGCCCCCAATGTGATGAAGGCAGATGTAATTCAGACTTCTACAGCTTTTCCTCAATGTTCCCTTAGGAATGACACCTCCTCCTTGGTATGGGCGAGGTTGCTGGGAATACTTGGACCACATAATGCTCGGGGCAGCCGTGTGCAGCCAGACCTCACATCTACCTTCTTGCCCAGCCATGCTTTAGTTTTGATGTCTTCTCCTCAGGTTTGCTGGCGGTAATAACGGAAATAGCAAAAAATGTCAGCCGACTACTGTGTGCATGTCGGCACTAGTCCAGGGAGTTTCAAAGAGATGCTTTATTGATTCTGTAATTGCACAGGAGAATGGACAAGTTGGGCTGAACTTCAGGGCCAGGAAAGCCCCTGCTCCACCAGCAGCTCCCAGACGAGCCAAGCTTTGAGTAAGAGCTCCTGGAGCAGTTGCAACTCAAGGTGAAGTGTGCACTTAACCCTTTCTTGGACGTGCCGCTCCAAGTTTTCTGTGTGTGTACGTGTGTCCAGGCCACATCTCGTTGTTTAATTTCCTTTGAATCTCATGACCTGTCCTATTATTGTTTTATGGCTCTTCCTCTCAGTGACAGCTGTTATCAAACCTTGGGTGTGAAAGACAGTTCATACAGAAGCTTTTAGAACAATGGACTCTCAGTAGGAACGTGTCAAGAAATAAGATCTATAAAGCAGGCCTCAGAACAGGACTTGTTAGGACACAGTAGCCCGTTCTCTGCTACTAAGCTGATTGCTTTCCAGACCTGAAGGGGTGGGCCAAGCTGTTTTGCCAAAACAATTGAAAATTAGCTCTGTAAACTTTTACTGTTGCCATATTTTGCACTGGCATTTGTGTGTGTACTGTTCCATTAATTTGGTTAGAGCAGGAAATAATTGGAACAAGGGCATTTTTAAAACCAAACAGAAATTAGAGAGGACTTGACAAGAGTATCTCCCTCTGAGGTGGGCTGGAGACATCTGACAATTTTCAAAATTGCTTCATAAGAACTCCCTGATGACCGCGGCCCTCTTGGATCGGACTGGTCAGTCTTTGGCTTCTGTGTTCTCCTTTCCTAGGGGATGAAGCCTTGGAATACAGATGGGACAGTCTCACTTTCCTGCGGGAGGAAAGAGGCTACTCCCCCTCCACACAGTATTTGTCAACTTGGTTAAAGCCACGGGACTGGTGCCTGAAGGCTCAAAGCCATGATACTGGTGCCTGAAGGTGGGACTTTCTCCGACTTAATGGACCCTCTAGGCAGTCCCCTCCTCTGATGGCGCGACTCTTCACCTCCACATGGAAGACTCCAAGGTATCCCCATGGAAAAAAAGATGTCCCTCTTTTTTGGGACTCCAGGCACTTTTTTAAAGGTTCCTGGAAGACACTTTCACAAAGATTTTCCCCTTGCTCCCAGATCTCTGAATCGGCATTTCTGAAATGGAATTTCTCATCTTTTCTCCTGTGCCTGCTCATCCTTCTTTCTGTCCTGTAACTGTTAGTTCTGTCACCACCCTTCCCGTGCCTTGTGCCTAAAACCAAGGAGTCCTCTTCTGCCCCTTACTCTTTGTGTCCCCTTAGTTGCTAAATTCTGTAACTTGGATCTGCCCTTTATCATCATTTCCTTGCATTCTTGCTGGAGTTTTCCTCTCATTCAGGCCTTCTGTATGTTTTCTCCATATTATTGTGGTAGCGCATGGCTGACAATTCTGCCTCTATACGTTCCTTTTGGAACCACGTGAATCATTTATACGTGTTTGTTGAGAACACTCAGCAGCTCCTTTTATCGGCAGAAGAGCCCAGACACTTGAGCTTGGCATTCCAGAACTTCTGTTACCTCCCGGAACACTTGCTCTGCCGCGTGGTTTCCGGTTCTCCTTCGCCCCTTAGCCTCTTCTCCAGCCAGACCCTTTGCCCAGCGCCCATCTAACACCACTCACACTTTCCTGTCAGGGGGTTGCTGCTCTTCTCTCTCTTTGTGAAATGCTGGTTCTCCCTTCTTTATTTTCTATCCATTTATCAGTTCACGTGTTCTGCAGTCATGGGTGGAGTCCTATCTTTGTGCCAGAGCCTGGCCTACATATTACATATATGGAGATGACACAGACAGTTGTGGTTCCTGCCTTGATGGTCTTTCAAGGGAAGACTCAGGTAATGAATACCCAGGAAACATATATGTATAAATTATGGTGATTATATGAAAAAGAACTGCATGTGATGTTTTAAGAGACAGTGAAAGAAGGGAGGCACTTTTAGAGTTGTATGGTCAGAGAAGGACTTTCCAAGGAGGTGATAGTTTTGTGAAGGGTTGGAGGATGAGAAGGAGACCCCCATACACAGAGCTGGGAAAGAACCTTCTCAGCAGATAGGACAGCATGTATGAAGGCCCAGAAGTAGGGTAAGCGTAAGTCTTACATGAGCTGAAAGACTCTGGGCCTTCATCTCTTGAAGTTTTCATTTTCTTTTCACGTGCCCACTATAGAAGCTGGCTCAGCTGGATTCATCTCTACCCGCCTGTGTCAGTGTCAGTACCACTCTTGCGTTCCTTTTGAACACGTCTCCATTTGGCCTCATACTGAACTTATTGACTGAATAGCCTCTGAATTCTTTGAGAAAAGTGACTGTACACCATACATTTTCATTTTTCTTCCTGACATCTTCCAAAGCAGAGACTCATAGCTAACAAGAATTTACAGACGATTTGATGAACGATTTATTGATGTCGCCAATATAATTTAGACTATGGCTTTCCTTCAGCCCACAGTGGAACTTGTATTGTCGACTGCCGCCCCTGACTCATTTGCCCGACCCTCCTGGACTTCACAGACTCTTTCAGTCCTCAGACCTACCTGCTTTTTCAGAGAGTGCCTGTTGTCCAGCTCTTAGGCCTAGAGGAGTTGGTGGTAGTTAATATTCTCTTTCAACTTCCCGTGGGATCGGGGAGCTGGCATGTCTGAGGCTCCCGCCTAGAGCTTGGAGTTTATGTTAGGGTTTTTCCAGTTCTAGGCAGAAACTTGGGTGAACCAGTGTGCTGGTCAAACCCAGCTGGCCCGCGGGCTATGGTCTTGAACAGGCCACAATACTGACTGATGTGGTTCAGCAGTACGTGGTTGGCTGAATGTGGTTGTGACCCTGGAAATTTGTTAAGAGTTTGAACAGCCCAATTTAGTGGCTGTTCGTGTTGGATGAATGTCGTGGTAGAGCAAGAAATGAGGATGAATGTGGAGATATTCATAAATCTCGTGTCTTTTTTTGGTTCTTTTCTTTTTTTTCCTTTTTTTTAGTGGTTTGGCTCTCTTGCCTAAATGAAACTTTACTTGGAGCCCCCCCTTAAAATAAACAAAAGTTGAGTTCTAATGCTCGACTAGGGGTATGAGTTCAAAGCTCCTTCTTCTTGTTTTTTCATTCAGCAAATACTTATTAAGCACTTATTTTGCCAAGGACTCTGCTAGGAGCTGAGGAGACAGTTATACACTAGGAAGTTGAGTGACTTCCAGCTCAGAGCAGCTGGTCTCTGCTCCCCACCTTCCTACACCGCAGGGGCCTCTTGGAACAGTTTGAAAACCACAGTCTATAGTAAGAACAGTAAACTGAGGACACCTTATAGTTGATTATCTGACATTTACAAGTTAGTATATTCCCAGTATAGAAAAACAATTCAAACTAGTGCTTTTTATCAGTAAATACTAGAGTATAGTAGCTGCCATATGCATTTTCTTCTGCCTAGAAAAGTGTCCCTTTTCTTCTCAATCCCTACTTACCTCTTATGTTTGACTGGAACCTTCCTTTTGTTCCCAGCCTGGAAGTTGTTTCATGGGACTGTTTTGTTTCTCCAGTTGTATCATTGGTTTTTTTGAAGGAAGAGGCTATTACTGCTCCTTCTGTTCGACAGAGCAAGCGCAGTGGAAGCTCGGTGGAGCCCGAGGGTCACTCCTCCTGCTGGGCGCTGATACCTCATTCAGTTTGGTGGTTCTCCTAGCACGTGTAGGAAGGAAATCAGTGGCAAATTGCGCTACAGGTTTTCGAGGGATTTAAAAACTTTCTGCTCATTTTAGATTCCAATTAAGATTTCACTGGGATTTAGCAGCTGTTTATGATCCCCACCGATGTTATCTAAGCCCCCAGCACCCATGGTGTGGGGTGCTAGAAATGCTGTGAACCCCGAATCAAGAGAACCAGGCATTGAATTCCCTTCTGCCTGGCTGTGGGCATGGGCAAGGTGCCATCTCGGTTTCTTTTCTCCCATTAACATTGCAAGGTCGTGGTGAGAACTGTGAATGAGAATGGTATGTGCCCCCAGCCAATACCTGTGGCATAGCCAGAGGTTACAAAACATGGACATCTTCCTTGTTGTGACTTGAAATCCCAAGAGAGAATTTAGGATATTCACAGTTTGACTGCAGAGGGGGTGGTGCTTCTCTGTGCCCTGTTTCCAAGACCACTGTCCCTTCATTACCACTGTTGGTCTGACTGTTGTTAAAGCATCTCTCAGCTCTGTCCATCGTTACTCGCTGAAAAAGATGTGTCTTCTGGCAGAGATGTCGGCATCTGTGTTTGCTGGTATGTCTTTATGGACCTGTGGGTACATTTAAGGTTGTGCTTGAAATCCCGTGACCCAGTACAAGCTGATCAGATGTAACTGAAGACGTCTCAGCTCAGTTCGGTCCCCTGCAGGATGCGGGGGCCGTAATTGTCCCTCCCTGCTAGGTTGCAACAGGATTCCGTGAGGGAGGAGACGTGCTCAGGCCATGGGAAATGTCTGTGAAATAGCCACAGGCTGGCCTGGGACGTCCTGGGTTGGCCCCGCAGGCAGCAGCTGGCCCAGCGCTTGTTCCCTTCTTCTTTGTACCCATTTTAGAAACCTGTCTGAGCATGCCAGCCAGCGAGCAGGAGATGCTCATTGTGTTAGCAGAAGCTGTCCAATCCTGGATGGCTTGTTGAGTTGAGCAGTTTGTGAGGGTAGGCAGAGGGCACATTGTTACGACTGATATGCTTTTCCTTGGCAGGATGTCAGGGTGAATCTCTGTCCTCGCCAAAGCAACTCCGCCTCTGGGCCTGTGACTCGGGTGTTCCGAGTGCCGGGTCTGTCTCAGGAACGGGAGCCAGGAGCCTCCCCACACCCAGGGTTGTGTGCTTAGACCTGCCCAGACTATCTGTGTCTCCACTTCCTCATCCGTGCAATGGGGCTAGTACCACCCAGGGAAGCAAGCGTGCAGGGTTTATGTGGATTCATCAAGTCACCCTCAGAAAGTGCTTTGAAGGTGTGCGGCTGTCTCCCGAGGTGTGGTGCTGTGGGAATAGCAGGACCGAGGTGCTGCGGTCTCCGGTCCCTGCTTTGCCCGTTGCAGATGGAGTTGGAGCCTTCTGATCTGGGGCCGCACAGTCGACTTCGGGTTGCACTTCCTTGCTCTTCATCAGGTTGTAGTTTTCTGTGAGAAAACCAGGGCTTGTTGTCTTAGCTTAGACACAATGATGCTTCTTGGAGTTCTGCTTTGCTTTTTTTCCACAGGAAAGAAAGGACAGAGAGAGAGTGAGAGAGTGAGAGTATGAATGAACCATAATCTGTAGTTAACTTATTCAAACAGAAAAGACTTTTGAGACTTGCACAGCCAGAGTCCAGTTGCCAACGGTTGAGTTTGGCCGCTAGAGCCAGCCTTCCCAGAAGTGTGGGAGCCCAATGGCCACATCGATGAGTTGCTTCCACTTCTAATTAGAAGGACTTGCTGCAACTTGGATGATTATTCTTTCTGGTTTTCTTTTTGATTGTTTTTCCACACATTGGGTTCATTTGAAATAGTTTTCAGCCTGGCTCAGGTACAAACCTGTTGTCAACTGTGGGTTCTCCTGACCTTACTGGGAAGCTGAGAGGAGAGGTGGAGGTGAGGAGAGGAGCCCTGTGCTCACACTACAGGCCGGGAGGGCCCTGCGCCGCAGCATCAGCATCACCTGGGTGCTGCTACAAAGGCAGAGCCCTGGGACCCTCGCCTACTGGCTCAGTCTCTCTCTCACCAAGAGCACGAGGTCGTTCGTACCTACAGTAAGGTTTCAAAGCACTAGAACAGTTTAATCTATGTGTGTTTTTCTAATAGCAGTAGGAAGGGGAAGTTGGTGGTTCTAGGTTGAAAAGTTCCTGTTTATGCTGATGCTGTGATAGGCTTCTTTCTTCCAAAGCATCTATGTGATAACTTCCCTTGATTTCTGACTTCCTTTATGTGTTGTCCTTCACTTGTGTTAGAAAGCTGTGAAGTGTGACTGAAACTAGTGGGTGAGTTCATGTGTCTACATCACACACATTCAGATATCGAAATGTCGGAAAGGAGAAGACGCTTAGGACCTATGTGGCTGGATGACTTCAGAACTTGGGCCGGGTGGTGTGAACGTTTCCAAAAGAAGCGTCTCCTGCAATGATGAAGTAGGAGACCAAGGCTTTGTCAAGAGGGGCTGAAATTATGCCTTGTGCTCCTGGTGTGCTCAGGTGGGGGAGCTCCGTCGGCAGTGCCGAGGCAGCTGGGATGCTAATCATAGGCAGGTTAGCGCTGTGTGGTTTTGGGCAAGAGAAGTATGGGCGGTGCTGACAGTTTTCAGAGTAAGTCTGCCATTCCAAGAGAGGGCTTTGTCCAGTGGCTTTCTGACATCATCGCACTTAGATGAAAGAAGACTCATGGCAGCCTTTCTTTGGGCAGGAGATCCTGAGACCAGCAAACTCTCTGTTTCTAGGGTGAACCATTCATTATGCAGGTGTCTGTGTCCTGGCTGGTGACTGACGTCTGCATATTGAGGTTATCCTAAAATAGGGTGGACTGCTGTAATGTATTATCATATAGTGGGGAGATGCCCTCAGACAATTTATGCTTCTTTGTAAAAAAAGTCAAATTGTATAAATTCAAGATTATTTAGGAAACACATGCAATTTTGGTCATCTTATTGAATAAAAAGATAACTAGATTGCCTTAGCACAGGAAAAAATTTGAAACCATGCAGCATAGCTTTATTCCTTTTTTCTGAAATTAAGAACAGGGCACGAATTTACCTGAGGGTAGAAGATGGCATCACCTAGCTGAAATCACCTCTAATTTGTTTAATTTTTTTATCCTGATGTCAGAATTGAGGAAGATTATATTTATTCACTTTCTCCTGCAGTTTAATTCTTCCTTTGCTTGTTCTTATGGGATTTTACCCAAAGACTGCATTGCATAGGAGATACCTGGCTTTGGGAATGATGGTGACAAGTGTTCCTTTTGTATGTCTGTCCCTTTCAGAATGGTGGCATTCCTTGTGATGTGGGCATTTCTAGGGCCATCTCATTCCCTTAGGGCGAGGCTTCCTGGAGAACTGACATCCTACAGCCAGATGGCACTGTAAGGACTCCTAGTCCTGAGGTTTCATTCCGTGGGACAGGAAGTAGGAACTCAGGAAAGCTGTATCAGGCAGGGAAGGTTACTGTAATCACAGTTGGTTACTGTAATCACAGGTGGCTGTAATCACAGCTCCCCGATCAACCACCGGCTTTGGTAGGGTCTTGTTTTCCATCCGTGTACATGCGTAGGTATTTATAGTATATGTACGAGTGTGTGCACATTTATGTGTCCAGGTTGGTGTGTATGTATCTGTGTGTGTGTGTGTGTGTGTGTGTGTGTATGGTCTTTAGAGACATATGCAGACATGAACCTTTGGAGACATTTATGTATATGTCACTGTGTCTATGCATTTTTAGAAAACAATTTAGGGAGTATCATGATAGAAATACTTGGGATCCAAATATTTAATCTACTACACAGATGAGGACACTGAAGCTGAGAGCAGTAAAGTGGTAAATGTAGCATCCTGGTGGAATTAGATATCAGGCCTCTGCTTTCCTTCTATTTGCTCTAATGTGGATTGTCACCTTCCCTGTCACCTCTTTGTGCAGCTGTGTGATTGGTTATCAAACTCAACACTCTTGTTTTTGTCTTATCTTTTATTTATTTGGAACATATACTTAATACTTTTCCTTTAAGTTTCTATAAAAATATTTATTTATTTATTCATTTATTTACAAAGTTTTAGTTAATTTTTTTTTTTTATAAAAGACACTTTAGAATTTGTCCATTATTGAAAAATCAGTATGATGGTGAACTGTAAAGGAAAGAAAACTATTAAAAAAACAAACACCCAGCTATTAAATATATCTGTCTATGTGTATATGCGTGTGTGTATGTATGCATGTATATCTTCACTTATCACTTAAAACCATCCCATGTACCTCTCATGGTAGTTGCAGGATACTTTGGGAAATACTGTGTTAGACCAGAAGCCTCTATATCGGTTTGCAAATGTTACGGCAATTGAGAGACTGGTCTCTAAAAATCATTGTCCATAATATGCTTCTGGTTCAGGCAAAAAATGTTGCTGTAGCTCTAGTTTCTCTCTTACTTTTTGATAGCAGGTGTTGGGTACAAACTTGAGTAAGACTGTACAGTCCAGGACATGTAATGTCTGTAAACATCTCCTTTTTAAAAAATCTTTTTAAAAAAGATTTTTATTAAAATAAAGCTAATGCAACATTATATGAGTTTCAGGTGTACACCATGGTTATTCAACATTTGTACACTTAATGAAATGGCCACCATGAGTCCAGCCACCACGCTATCACGATATTACTGACTGGACTCCCTATGCTGCCCATTACATCCCAATGACTTACTTGTTTTATACCTGGAAATTTGGACCTCTTATTCCCCTTCACCTTTTCCCTCCCTTTAAAAATTTTTCAATTACAGTTGACATTCAGTATTGTTTTATATTAATTTCAGATGTACAGCATAGTGGTTAGACATTTACATAATTTAACATGTGATCCCACTGACTAGTCTAGTACCCACCTGGCACTATACATAGTTATTACCATATTATTGACTATATTCCTGATGCTTTACCTTATATCCTCATGACTATTATGTAGCTACCAATTTGTACTTTTTCATCCCTTCACCCTGCCCCAAATCCTCCTCCCATTTATCATGCCAACAAATCTAGTATCCATCTGATACCATACATACTTATTACAATATTATTGACTATATTCCTTATGCTATACCCTACATCCACATAACTACTTTGTAACAACCAGTTTGTAATTCTTAATCCCTTCCCATTTTTTCACCCACTCCCAGCCCCCCTCCCATCTTGCAACTATCAAAATGTTCTCTGTATTTATGAATTATATCTATTTTGTTTACTTTGTTGTATAGATCCCAAATATAAGTGAAATCGCATTAAATCTGTCTTTCCCTGTCTGACATAGTTCACTTAGCACAATACCCTACAGGTCCATCCACGCTGCTGTAGATGGCAAGGACTCATTCCCTTCCATGGCTGAGCAATATTCCATTGTATATACGTGCCACCTCTTCTTTATCCATTCTTCCATCGATGGACACCCAGGCTGCCTCCACATCTTGGCCATTGGAAACAATCCTACGATGAACATGTGGAGGCACACATCCCCTCGAAGTAGCATTTGGGTTTCTTTGGATAAATGCCCTCAAGTGGGATTACTGGGTCGTTCTTTGTCTCTTGTTATAACCCTTATTTTAAAGTCTGTTTTTTTTGTCTGATGTAAGTACTGCTACTCCAGATTTTTGTTTGTTTGTTTGTTTCCATTTTCATGAAAGATCTTTTTCCCATCCCTTTACTTTGTCTGTGTGTATCCTTCCATCTGAAGTCAGTCTCTTCTAGACAGAATATGTAAGATCTTGTTTTCTTAAGCATTCAGCCTATCTTTTGATCAGAACATTTAATCTATTTATATTTCAAGTAATTATTGATAGATATGTAGTTATTGCCATTGTATTCATATTTTTTATCTTTCTTTTTCTTCATCTTCTTAAAGAAATCTCTCTAACATTTCTTGTAATACTGGTTTGGCGGTGATGAACTCCTTTAGCTTTTTCTTGTCTGGGAAGCTCTTTATGTGTCCTTCAATTCTAAACAATGTCTTTGCTGGGTAGAGTAATCTTGGTTACACATCCTTGCTTTTCATCACTTTGAATATTTTGTGCCAATTTCTTCTTGCCTGGAAGGTTTCTGTTGAGAAATCAGGTGACAGTCTTATGGGAGCTCCCTTGTAGGTAACTAACTGCTTTTCTCTTGCTGCTTTTAATATTCTCTTTTTGTCTTTAACCTTCGGCATTTTAATAATCATGTGTCTTGGTGTGGGCCTCTTTGGATTCATCTTGTTTGGGAATCTGCGCCTCCTGGGCTTGTATGTCTATTTCCTTCACCAGGTTAGGGAAGTTTTCAGTCATTATTTCTTCAAATAGGTTTTCAATTCCTTGCTCTCTTCTCCTTCTGGGACACCTATGATGCAAATGTTGGCATGCTTAATGTTGTCCCAGAGGCCCCTTAAACTCTCCTCATTCTTTGGATTCCTTTCTCTTTTTGCCATTCTGATTGGGTGTTTTCTGCTACCATATCTTCCAAATTGCTGATTCATCTGTTCTACTGTTGATATCCTCTAATGTAGTCTTCATTTTAGTTATTGTAGTCTTTATTTTCAACTAGTTCTTTTTTGTGTTTTCTATCTCCATTTTTATGTGTCCTATCTCTTTGTTGAAGTTCTCACTGAGATCACTGAGCTTCCTTATAGCCAGTGTTTTGAACTCTGTGTCTGGTAGATTGCTTCTTTCTGTTTTGTTTGGTTCTTTTCCTGGAGCTTTGTTCTGTTATTTTGTTTGGGACGTGTGTCTTTGTCTCCCCATTTTGGCTGCCCCCCTGTGTTTGTTTCTATGTATTATTAGGTAGGACTGCTATGTCTCCTGTCTTAGTAGAGTGGCCTTCTGTAGCAGATGTGCTGTGGGACCCAGCGGTGCAGTCTTCCTGGTCACGTGAGCTAGGTGCTCAGGTGTATTTCTTGTGTGGATTGTGTGTGCCCTTCTGTTGTAGTTGAGCCTTGGTTGCTGTTTGCACATGAATGGGAGGGGTTGACCCTTGGTTGTGAGGACTGATCCCGACTACATTGGAGGAGCTGTTGTTCAGGGACTGACCCTACAGACCCCTACTGACCCCTGCTTTAGCAGGGCTCTGGTGCCTGCCAAGCCTGCTCTTTTGGTGTGTTGTTCCCTGAGGCAGCTTGGTAATGCTCTGACTGGTTCTGAAACTGGCCACTGGGCATGTCAGCCTCAGGGCCTTCTGTGAGGGGCCCACTGTAAGTCAAGTTCAGCCACAGCCTGTGCCCATGACATGAGCTACAAAGCAACCCGCAGATGGCTGCCGCCCGCACTAATCTTGGAGGTACCTTGAGAGGCCAAGTTGTGAACTGAGGCCTCTATTGTCAGGCCTAGGGTTGCTAGCAAGAAATGCGGGACACACTGAGGTCAAATCCTGCTTGTTTGGGTGTTGTGAACCTTTGAGAGATTTTAGGAATGTTCATAGCATGAGCTAAGACAGACCATTTATACAGAAAAGCCACTGCAAGTGCTTCGGGTGTGCCCAAAAGTTGGGTAGGGCGGGGTCTCAGGTTATCAGGACAAATGAGCAGTGTTAGCCAGATTGATGAAGATTCAGATGTGGTATCCACTTGCCTCTGCATTCTGGGAGAGGGTAGGGCATCTCAAAGAAAGTATGGCTTCTGCCAGCTCCTCTAGCTAGGATAAAAACTGCCCCTCCAGCCCTCACCCTGAAGTCAAACAATTCAGTCCCTTCCACACTCACCCTGCCGTATGTTCCTGGTGCCTTTGGAACTGCTACCCCAGAGCCAGAGCTCAAGTGAGTGATTCTGTCAGTGAGTGAGTCTGTGTGTGGTCCCTTTGTGAGGAACACCTGGAACTCCAGCAGCCCTCTGTCTCACTCAGCCACAATCACCGCTGCTTTTCACAGCCAGAAGTTATGGAGACTTCTCTCCCCGGCACTGGAATCCTGGTCTGGGGAGGAACTGGGACCCCTTGCTCCTCCAGGGGGACCTCCACAGCGGATTTTTAATGGATGTGGGAGCAACCACGTCTCTGCCCCTCCTTCCAGTCTCAAGGTGGTTTCTCTGTATGTCATTAGTGGGAGGACTTTAGTTCAGCTAGACTTCAGGTGATTCTCAGTGATGGCTGTTCTATAGTTTAGCTGTAATTTTGATGTGGTTCGTTTACTATTCTGCCATCTTGACTGGGATCCCTGGACCTGCAAATCTGTAAACATCTACTTTTGATTGCTTTTTTTCTTAGCAGTTCTGCTTCAAGGGTAGAAGCTATAATTTGGGAAAGTGTTTTCTCTTTCATTCCCCTTCTGCTTATGTGCCATTAACTTCTGATTCTTAAATTCATATATTAACCTTTTAAAAAATGTGTAACTGATTGAGTAGATGCTTTCTTTATTCTTCACAGCAATATTGGCCTCGAGTGAATAACTGGAATAAAATATTAAGATTGTGGTTGCCCCAAATTAATCTTTTGGCTTGGAGTTCATATCCTATCTTTGGATTTTTGGATCTGAGTTGGGCATAATAAAATATTGTAGTTCTGAAAATTTCTAATTTCTTTCTCTGTTAGCTCTTTTGAATGGAGGATTTCATTTCTTTTATAACTTTAAAGTAATAATAAAAAAGAACCAGCAGCAAATTAGTATAAGGAAACAAACTATTGTTTTCTGTTCCTGCCATTTGAACCCAGCTTCCTAAAATGAATGGTGCATTAAGTTATAGGGCCCATGAGAGAAAATGCAAGGAAGACTCTGCTTAGCCTGGCTCTGCTATGTTTTGTTTTCTTTGCAGGAGAATATGCAAATTGCCTTTCTGTGGATGCTCCGTCACATCCTTGTAACGGTTCTGTGGGCATTCATGCATCTTGCTGAGTTGAGTCTGGTGCCAGCTTGCAGAGTTTGATTGTTTTTGCTAATAGAGACAGACTTTTGTCATTAGAGATACCCAAGTATGTTGCTGCCTACGTTCTTCTTGAGTGTCCGGTCACAGAAATCCCTTTGGATTTAGGTGCAATTCAGTGGAAACACCCTCCCCCCCCAACACACACACACACACACACACACACACACACACACACACACACCACAAGCACACAGAATTTGACTGTGAAGTTGGCAAGGAAGAAGTGAGCCAAATTTGGCCTGGAGGAATTAACACTGGCAAGTTCGTGATGAAAAATTACATGAAAAGCACTCATGAGGGAAAAAAAGAAGGAAAAAAAATCTAAGATAACAGTGCAACAGACCACATTTTCTACCCAGTCTGTCTTCTTGGGGCTGTTTGTCTAAACAGCATTGCCAGTTTTTCTGAACAGTACTGCTGGTGTCCTCAGTCTTTAATATGGAGTAAACTGACTACATGAACCAAATTCTCACTGAGTTGAGACTTCCTTTATTTGGGTACATTAAACCGAACAACCCAAGTTCTGTTCAAACTTGTGTTAGTCCAGGGCCAGCTAAGATACCCGTCCTTGTTCGTAGATTTGCAGAGAGAAAAAAATGAAATGATAAATTAACTGTTTCCTGTCTTTTAGATGAAAAGAAATTTTAGCTCCAGGTAGATAAAACTCATTTAAGTTTTGTCTCCAAAAGTTGGAAACATAATACTTTGAGATTGTCTCAGACATTTAAAAAAAAAAAATCATAAGTGGCTCTGTGTGGTTTTCTTAGAAGGTAAGTACTAATATGAAAATCTTGTGTGGCTGGTCCATTATTTCCCTCTACCATCCTTACCATCTGCTGCAGAAGGCAGTCAGACACACAGTGCCCATTCTTAGGAGGACAGTTGGAATGGTTTGGGTTTGGGTGCTGGGTCTTAGACATCTTAGTCCACAAGCTCAGATACAGAGATAATTGGAATCTTAAAACAGTAACGATGGAACATAGCCAGTGCGAAACAAATGCTGGAATAAACCATCTGTAAATTCTCTGGTGGGTGGGCTTGGGGCTCACTTCCTGGACCACTGGGCCAGCTACGAGGATACTGTGGGTCTGTACCATTTGCTCTTCGAGCCCTCTTCCTGTGAACCCCAGAGGTACCTGTTATCTTGCGTGTATTTGAAGAACTGCTTTGGGCATTTTGTAAGGACCTTCTCTTTTTTTGCATATAGTGGGAATCCAGTGAATAAGGTTGGACATTTGTTATAGACTGGCCCTCCTCCAGCCTGCCCTCCATTCAGCAGCCTGAGTGATCCTTTCAGAATGCAGATATGATCATGTCCTACTCACCTGTTTACCACGGTGAGGTCCCTTTGCCAGCCTCCTACTACCCTTAGGATAAACACAAAATTCTGCCACGGGATCTGTACAACCCTCGTAGTGTGAGTTCTGCTTCTCATTCTGTGCGGCCTCCTACTCCTTTGTCCCCTACTGCCACCACCCTGGTCATGTCTGTGTCTGCTCTTTGGTGCCACAGGACCTTTGCATGTACTGTGCCCTCTGCCTGGGGTGTGTCTCCTTTTCTCCTTCACCTGGTTACCTCTCAGCTCAAGCAGAATACTCTCCTTGATCTCTCTGTCGACGCCAAGGCCAATTTGTAACTTTGTATTTCTAAGTATGCTCCATGTAACTGGTTTTGGTAGCATTCACCCAGTGTAGTTTATATGTATCTTTGTTTCTATATTGATTAGTGCCAATCTTCTCACCAGCTTCAACAGTTAAGAATACACATTTCTGCGTGTTGTTGTAGTCTGAACACAATGCCTGGCACAAAATAAATATTTTGTAAATATTTCTTCACCAAATGGCTATAGTAGTTGGTCTATTATTCTTGTTTTAAAAGACGCTGAAGTCTCAACCTTCTATTATTTTCAGCCCTTTTGAAGTCCTATTTTAAAACCAAACCAAATGGTTTACTTATAAACCAAGTGGTTACTCTTTAAATGATTTACTTTATCAGTTTTCTAAAGTTGCCTTTGTATCATAGGGCTGAGGTTCTTTTTGGGAGCGGGGTGATTATGTTTGTGGGGTTAAGGGCAGTTTATGGTAATTACTGTTTTATACTTAGGGATCCAAATATTAGATATTAAAGCCTATTATGGATAAACAAACCCAATTTTTGAGTTTTTTCCTGCTTTCGCTTCCAATTCCTAATAATGCAGGACCCCCTCTTTCCCTCCCTCCATCCCCACCTCACCACTTAAACGTCCCCACAACCATGCAAAAGCCATTTTACATCTCTCAGCCTCAGTGTCCTTATCTGTGGAATGAGAGAGTTGGATTACATGATATCTGAGTTCCCTTCTGGTTCTGACAGTCTAGGTTTTATTCATATAAATTTTGGCTCTCACCTCAAGGACCCAGGTTCAACAACATGCTTCTGTGTCTCCATCTTGGAAAGCTTATAGGTTTCATGGAGGTTGGTTACCAATGTGATGACAATTATACTCATAATTTATTGATTAAAATAATCATACTTAAGGATATTAACTTTTTTTAATCACTGGGATCCTTGGTTCCCCATATTTTTTCATGAGACTTTAAATAGGTGATCTGTGAGGAAATAAAAGGTTTTCTTGACAAACCAGTTTGGCTGCACTTAGTTTCTTTCCCAGAGCCTCTGACACACAGGTGCCTTAATGAATCTTCAAGGGTTGGGGTGTGGTATACCCTGTAACTTGAGTACATAGCTCATTCCATGGCAGGGAATGCTGTCCTTTGGAGTACACGCACGTGTGTGCGTGTGTGTGTATGTGTGTGTGTACCCGTGTGTGTGTGTACCCGTGTGTGTGTGTGTGTGTGTGTGTGTGTGTGTACCAGGGGGTGGGGTTGGCACCGATGACTTTAAGATCAGAATGAGAACTTAATGTTGTACTTGCAAATCCCTGGATTTCTCAGAGGGTGTGCTCTACAGTATACTTTGGGAATATTTTTCAATTTTTTTTAATGAATAATAACAACAACAATGAGAAAGTACCAGGAGAATACAGTGTTCTAAATGAGAACGTGGCAGGACTGTTGACCTGAAGCCAGATGCAGGATTTGAAAACTAATCCAGATTGCTGTCAGCATCTGATCCTCGGTCAGCACATGCTGATATGAATTGCCATTTTATTTTCTGGACTTTGCAGTTGTCTTACTATCCCTTTCCTGTGGCATTATCATAGGGACATCCACTCTTTACAGGAAAGGCTACAGAGAGGTAGGCACCTTTGAGACCCAGGCCTCCTGTCTCCTCTTGCTCTGCTCTGTCTGCTTGCGCTCCCCCCCACCCCCCCGCCATCCGAGGGCTGGGGCATTCTAGAAGGCGCCAGGAGCTACCATCAGCATGGTCCTTGGGGCAGAGGAAGTTCCCCTCATTTGTTCCCCTCTTTCAATTATTAGAAATGAGACCTAAGTCTTACCCAGTAAACCCTTAGTTGGCAGCCGGACGTGCTAGTGGAAGGTAAGGACTGGGGCAGAGGAAGTTCCCCTCATTTGTTCCCCTCTTTCAATTATTAGAAATGAGACCTAAGTCTTACCCAGTAAACCCTTAGTTGGCAGCCGGACGTGCTAGTGGAAGGTAAGGACTGGGGTCTCCCTGAGCGATGTGTGAGGTGCAGAAGGTGCTGGAGAGCTGGGCAGTCCTTTTGTGTCAGGTGGTGGTCCTGCAGAGCCGGAGCCCGCGGCCCAGATGGGTGCTGACCACATGCTTTCTGGTGAGGATGAGAAAGGCCCTGACTTGGGTGAGGAGTCCTATTGAACTTGTGTGTTGGAAACCTGATGCTATGGATTGTTTTAGATGGCTGGTACACATGCAACCTCGGGATCAGGAAACCCCCAGTTCCCACCAACAGTCCCAGGGAGGTGATTAGAAATTGTCTTAGAACTCTATCTGAAAAATTGTTACTCTGATGTGAAACGACTTGGATGGCCAGCAGGACTGACTTTGGGTGACTTCTCTGGTGCCTATCTAGGCCCCTCATGGCAAACAGCCCAGGGATCGTTTGAGCATATAGCTTCTCACAGAGTTGCCACTGCCTAGGGGGTGACATGTTGATGGCTTCGAGTATTTTCTCTAGGCCCTATATCCTTTCTACCTGCCTGCCTTCCTCTTCTCATCCTTGAATTCCTCTTCTCATCCTTGTCTTCTTACCTTAGTTATCTAGCTATTTATGTCACAGGGAATAAATTGCTCAAAAAAATTTTAAAAGAGAGAAAAAAATGCATATAGGTAATGAGGAAAACAAGATACCAAAATTTTTACTAGTAACATTTTGTGGTATTTCCTTCCATTGTTTTTTTTTGAGGCATGTAAATGCATCCACCCATATATATTTTCAAAAATGAGATCATACTGTACATGTGGCGTGATAGTTTGTCTTTTCCATTTAAAATATATTCTGGAACTTAACTCTGATGTGCATCAAAAAATAAAATCGATGGATAGAGACCTACGGTGAACCACTAATGGAGCGAAATGTTAGCACGCAGCGTTTAGGAGGCGGGCACGTGGGCCTGAAACGGGTAGTCTTCTCAACTCTTCTGGGTGGTTGCACATTTTCATGAAAAAATGTTGGGGAGAAATCCAGTGAGGGACAAGAAGACAAATTAAACAAGTGATAAAAGTACAGTAGATAGAGTGGACGTCGTTAAACACAGACGTAATCGTGTCATACATGTTCGTGGCAGCACAACATGGTGCTATGTAATGCATTACCATTTATTCAGCCACTTCCTTATTGGTTGGCTATGTAGTGTGTGTGTGTGCGTGCGTGCTTATGTGCCTGTGTGTGTTAATTAGCTGAATAGCTTGTTGACTCTTTCACGCCCTCCCCCATCTCCCTGTGTTATCAAAGGGATGAAGCTGCTGTGTGTGAGTCTGGGCAGTCATTTTATACATCAGGAGACAAAGCACCTATTGAAATTCCTACTTTCAGTTTTGACTCTTACTAGGTATATGGACAGGTGGCACAGTAATTCTCTAGTTGGTCTGCCTGTATTAAACAGGACTGTGTATGTATATTTTTAAGATTTTATTGGGGAAGGGGAACAGGACTTTATTGGGGAACAGTGTGTACTTCCAGGACTTTTTTTTCCAAGTCAAGTTGTCGTCCTTTCAATATTAGTTGTGGAGGGCGCAGCTCAGCTTCAAGTTGTTGTCCTTTCAGTCTTAGTTGTGGAGGGCGCAGCTCAGCTCCAGGTCCAGTTGCCATTTCTAGTTGCAGGGGGCGCAGCCCACCATCCCTTGCGGGACTTGAGGCGTTGAACTGGCAACCTTGTGGTTGACAGCCCACTGGCCCATGTGGGAATCCAACCGGCAGCCTTCGGAGTTAGGAACATGGAGCTCTAACCGCCTGAGCTACCGGGCCGGTCCAAACAGGACAATATTTTTAATTAGACAAACATACGAGGTTTGACAATTAAGTTTGTGAACTCATCCTAGAAAAAGTGCTACATACCTCATTGCTGCATATCACTAAGGTCACCTTCGAACTACTCCCCTTGGGAAGCTATGCACTGACGCCAGTGCCTAGTCCGCCCTTCAAAGTAGTTTTGGAACTCTTTTTCTGGAATGGCTATCAGAGTTGTCGTCGTATTACCTTTGATGTCCTGAATGTCATCAAAATGTTTTCCTTTCAGTATTTCCTTTCTCTTTCGGTAAAGAAAGAAGTCATTGGGGGCCAGATCAGGTGAGTAGGGAGCGTGTTACAATACAGTAATTTGTTTACTGGCTAAAAACACCCTCACAGACAGTGCTGCGTGAGCTGGTGCCTTGTCGTGATGCAAGAGCCATGATTGTTGGCGAAAAGTTCTTGCTGTCTAACTTTTTCACACAGCCTTTTCAGCACTTCCAAATAGGAAAGTTGATTAACTGTCCATTTGGTACAAATTCATAATGAATAATCCCTCTGATACCAAAAAAGTTTAGCAAATCATTGCAACAAGTTCACAAACTTAATTGTCACACTTTGTATTTAACCTCAAATGTGTTTATTCTCCCTTGTCAATTGTTTTTTTAAATTTATATTCACCGAGTCAGTTGTAGTTAGCCACACAAGCTGAAAGTGAAGGAGTGGTGGGGTGGGCATAGGGTGGAGTTCACAAGATGTGAAAGAGTGAGCCCAGTCTTGCCTGTGATCCCAACTCCTGTGTGAATGACCATCTTTTCTTTCCAGAGAAGAGTCGGTTGCAGCATTTTGAGTGTTCAGAGAGACTCAGCCCCCTGGATGACATTCCCTTTAGGGGTAGCTGAGCACCGTCCCTCCCCGTTTGCATTACATCCCAGGCCGAGGTCTTGCCCCGTGTGTCAGGAGTGCCGTGCTGCTTCTACTGCCCTAACAGGCATGGCATTGAGAGCGTGCAAGAAAAAGCACTGGGGCCCCTTCGACCAGAAGGTGAAGTGTGACAGCACTCAATCCTATAAACCTGTCCTTCACCCCAATTTGTAAATCTCACAATCTCTGTAAAAGGTGGTTTGGGAGGTAGTTATGTTGAGCCCTTGCCGAGTTTCAGACAAGGCTTTTAAGACTCAGACACATTAAATAACTTGCCCAAGGTTGCCCAGAAGCAAGGACCAAGTCTGGGTGTCCTCAGATCCTGTCGGCTGTGCCGCCTTCTCCTCTAGGTGAGGGTCCCAAGGGTTTTGAATACATTGCCAAACATGGAAAAGATCTGTTTGTCCAGAAAACACAGGTTGTTTCATAGACTATCAGAGAAGGCAGGTGCCCTCAGGGCGAGAGACTGACTGCTCTGTTTAAAAGCACTTCCAATTTCTGTAGTAATAAAAACATTCATTATCATTTTTGAGAATTTCGAGCTTTACACATCAGCCCGTGTTGGGCATGCTGATGAGTGTCCTCGCTCCTTAAGCATCACGATACCTGCTGCCCTTTTCTCAGGTTGTCCCACCTGTGCTCCTCCTGATGCTTCTGGCCAGCATCAGGTGTCAGAAAATATGTAAAAAGGCCATCTAATCTCTCCTGTAACTCCAGGACAGGTGTGTCTGCTCTGGAGCGGGACCTGGAGCAGATACAGAAAATGTAAATAAATGGAGCAAGGGTTTGCCAATTTGTAGATATCCTATATATTGTCTTGTGTCAAAATGTAAACACCGATACTTAATATATGTGAATTTAAAAATTATTTTACATCACGTGGTACCTTTCAGGCAAAAGTGTATCAATTCTATTACATCTTTACATATATCAAATAATGGAGCCCATAAGACAAACCCTAATAATCCTGCATCTCTGGGAGTGAAAGGCTCGTCTGTTTGTCTTGCCTGCTACACACACAAAGCCACATGGAAGGGTCGACATGCCTCCAGGAGGCTTTCAACATGAGCTGTATGTGAAAAATAGACAGGTCCCAGCCCTTCTTACAAAAAGCCATATTAAAGATGTTCGTTCTAGGAAAGAGACATGTATTGCTTTTTTATGCAGAGGACAAAAATAGGATGTGTATTTCAACTTTGAAAAGGTAAGGTGTCAGGAAACAAAATATATTCCAGATTTTTCCCTGATATATTCTCAGAGACATCAGAGGTACAAAAGTGTACATTTGGAGAAATTTTAATAAATTTTATTTTTATTGTATTACAGTGGCGTTTAACGTTCACTTCATAATTCCTATGGGAGTACATATGAAACCCTGATTAGATGTGTATGGGCATTTTTAACACCACACAAATACATATTTGGTACACAGCCTCAAGGAGGCGTCTTTTGGTGAAAGAAGAAAGCAGTGCTGCTTTTGAGTGAAGTGACATCAGGAATTAGAAGCTACAACTGGATGAGTAGCATAACTTCTTGAAACGGAAAAGGAATTGAAACAAAAATAATCCACATGAAATTTATAAATGATATAAATAGCTCAGATGTGGAAACAAACTTTTCGCCTTTTAAAAACAACTGTGGCCAGTTAAGTACGTAAACTGTATCAGAAGACCAACACGCTTTCCTTTCCAGTCTCTCAGTGATTTGCTCTTTTGACATGGGAAAGCGCTCCAGGTACAGCTAGTGATGCCATATGTGCCAGACGCTGTGCTGGTTTGGAGTCCCTGGTTGTAGACCCCGACACAGCGCAACGCCTGCTGCCAACCATGCTTTACAGCTGCGGGAGCTGAGGCTTAGAGAGGAGAAGTCACCTGCTGGGGCCACACCGCTTTTAGGTGGAACAACGGAGACAACCCAAGCAGTCTGACCCCAGAGTTACAGCACCTAACTACTGGGCTCTATTGCTTTTACTTCAATGGTTTTGTTTCAGTTTTCTCACTATTCACCTCAGAATATCCTAATATTTCTTTTTTTTTTTATGGGAACTAAAACTCAGGCCCCTCCTCATTGAAATGATAGGTGAGCCTTCGTTAATTATACTGTTGTATACACATCAATGTGCTTCAGGCCTGTGCCTGCCAAAGAGGACACAGAGCCGTGGGATGGGCACACTCGCTCATTCATTTATTCGCTTGCTTTTTTGTTCACTCAGTAAATATTTTTGTGCTAATTTTATTCCAGATACTGTGTCACACATTGGGCACATAACAGTAGACAGACCCACTCCCTGAGCTCTTGGTGCTTACATCCTAGTAGGGAAGACAGTAACTAAATAAATACATGGTGTGCCTCATGTTGGTAAATGGTTTAGAGAAAATAAATCTGGGTAAGGAAATGGAGAATGAGTGAGGGGTGTGCTGTTTTTACCTAGGAATGTTAAGAAGAAAAGGATAGTGAGACCTGAGGGGGCCACGAGGATATCTGGGGGAAGAACGTTCTGAAGGAAGATAGCGAATGCAAAGGGCCTGTGGTGAGTGCCTGCTCATTAAAAAGGCCTTCCTGTTGGACTATCACATGTTTCTCTAGGGAATGTCAGTGCTGACCTGTGTTAAATGATGTACTACCAAATAACTGCTTCCAAAGGGCCGGCCACTAAACGTGGAATGTGACCCAGAGGATTTGTTCAGTGCTTCCGCCTCTGAGACACACCCTTTCCTAGCCAAGGGAGTGCTTCATTTTTAGTGCGCTGTAGTCTTCTCCTAGGGATTGGAAACCAGGTTCCATAGGTCCTACTATGCAGTGTAGTAATAGGATAAGAGTTTGGTCCCATTGCCTTTGGTTACCCATTTAGAGCAAATAAACAAGATTGCTTGTATCATGTGAAAACGAGTAAAGGTTGCATCATGGCAGGGTAAAACATTCTTGGACTATTTTAATCTCTCATCTAAAACGTTTCACGTTAGTCAAAAAAATATTATCAGATGCTATATTCTTAAAATTCACTTTGTAATATCATTGCAAATTATAGATATCTATATTTTCTTGAGGAAAAGTCTTCTGAAATCCATGATCTTTGGCTGGACATTTAGAGCAAAATGTATATTTAAAACTCTTGTGAATGTATGCATGGTAACAGTTCTGTGAAAGCCTGATTAGCTGGTTTTCAACTTGCTGGATTATTTTAAAAATTTTTTAAACCATCGTTTCTTGTTAAGGAGACTATAAAGACATCAGAAACCCACTCACAGCATTTCATTTCTACTATCCACCAACATGGAATAAACAATTAAACTGATTTGAGTATGAATTGTCCCTGAAATATTTCCTTTATGCTTGGCAGCCCTATGCAGAAATTTCTGCCTGTTGCAAATTGAAAGTCTTCAAGTTGCAGCCCCTTGTCCCTGCCCCCCAAAGAAAGCATTTGATAGTAGGGGCGTTGTCAGACCCTCACCTCTCCTGCACACTGCTGGGAGCCTCCAGCAGACAGTTAATGTGCTTGTCTACAAGGGGGTCCCTGGCAGCAATGAGGATCCCTGAGGAAGAAATGAAGAAAAGGACTGTGATCAAACAGGCTCCCAAAGGAGGTCTCCAACCACCAGGTACCATGGAGAATGGGGCGTACGTGGGCTCCAGGGGAAGCGGGCAAGGGCTCCTGAGTTGGAGAGGGACAGATGATTCTTGTGACCCCCCCCCAACTGTTGAGGGTCCTGGTCCTCAGGGATTAAAGAGTACCTGAGTGTACTCAGGCTAGTTCGAAATGCTGAAATGCAGATTTTTTTGGTCCCTATTTTTGTGCTGTTTATGATCTGCCAGGAGGAATATTTCATGGCATCAAAGACACAGCCAGAAAGCAAAAAGATGTACACACACACACACACACACTCACACACACACACATTTCTGTATCTCACAACCCTGGTGTCACATATGCCTCTGTGGATGGACTGTTGTGTGTTGTTTCGTCTTGGAACTTCTTTCAAAGATAGGATGTCATTTATAATCTTAGGCCATATGTTTATTCAGACTTAAGAAACATGGGCTAATCTTTTTCTATTTTGAGGAGTAATAAATTGAAAAGATAATTACATAATATGGTGCATAATGTAACTCTGGCTTGAGCCATATGTGTTTAATTTTAGAGAAACATGCGTGATGACAGGTTATGAAAGGATGAAACTATTTTAGTCTTTTTAAGGATTAGAAGCATGATTTAAAAAAAAAAAAAAGTCTTTTATTCCTTCCCACACCCCTCCAAAAAACAACCTAATACACAAACCCAATGAAAAAACGCTCTACTGAAAGCAATTTGTTTTTGTGGTGGCCACTGGCAAAGAAAATTCAAGTTAGAGGGCATATTATTTCCAAGCTCTTACAAAATTAGATGCAGGCTTCTCTGTGCTGGGGGAATGGGTGGCATGTAGCTCCTAATGTGAGAGCAGCGTGGACTTGCTGCATTTAGAATCAAGCAGAAATTTCTCATGTGAGTCTCCAATTAGAAACAACACCAGTTCCCTCTCTCCTTATTGAACGTGCTAGCGTATCTGATATAAAATGTTGTGGCGGGAGAAATGGGAGATTCTTTCCTTCTGCAACATCTATTGAGCACCTTTTATGTTCCAGCTACTGTGCTTTGTACCTAAGATACAGCGTCACATAAGACTATTAAGTGAGCAGGAGGCTCATAGACTGAGGTCCACTTTCAGGTCACCTGCAGAACGTGTCACCTTGCCCACGATGCTGGCCTGGAGACAGGATTATCTGGTGTGGTAGGCAGAATAATGCCCCCTGAGGATGTCTATACACTGAAACCCGAACCTGGGAAAACGATATGTCACAGGGCAAAGGGGAATTAAATTTGCAAATAGAATTAAGGTTGCTAATTACCTGATCCTGCATGTGGGGGAGATTATCCCAGTGGACCCCATGTAATCACAGGGTTCTTAAAAGCGGAGGAGGGTGGCTGACAAGCTAGAACCAAAGAGATGGCAGCGAGAGATGGACTCTGCCCAGTGTTGCGGCTTTGGAAATTGAGGGAGGGGCACATGCCATGGGCTGTGGGCTCTTCTGGAAGCTGGAAAAGGCAAGCCAGGAAACTCATTCTCCCCTGGAACTTCGAGGAGGGACACAGCCCTGCCAATACCTTGATGTTAGCCTAGGGAGACCCATTTTGGATTTCTGAGCTCCCAGTTCAAGTTTGTTACAGCAGCAAGAGGAAACTAATACATCAGAGAAGGACCACATATTTGGTGCTATATGGTTCTCAAATGTGGCTGCACAGTAGAATCACCTGGGGAGTTTTAAAAATGCTGATGCCTGGGTTGAAATTCTATTTTAATAGGTCTGGAGGGTGGACTGGACATTGGGATTTTGAAAGTTCTCCAAGTAAGTCAGAGGTGCAGCCAGAGAGGTGGATCACTGGGTTCGGGGGTCAACTCTGTCATTAGATGAACCTGGCTTCCTAGTCATCATCGGCCTTGGGACGACTGGGCACATGAGCAAGTTAGTGACTCAGCTTCATCTTCTCAGGGGTAACATGGGGACCCCGTGAACTTCCACGTGTGGTAGTCTGATCCTGAAATGTGAAAGGGCACATGTCTCCTGCATGGTAATTGCCCAGTAAATGGTGGCCACGGCTATGACTGTTCTTGTGATGACACTTTGGATGCTCAGAGCTATATTACCTGATGAAATAATACCGTAGGCTAAGAGGCTGGCCGATCCATATACCTGTGTTCACAGCGGCCTTCTGCTGTAGCTTCTGTTGTACCACTCACTCCACGGAGGGTACAGAGGACCAGGGAAGGTAACCGGCTCTTTCATGGTCGCACAGGTTGTCAGCCTAGGGCTTGGACTTGAAGCCGGGTCTCGCTCTGAGTGTAGGAGCTGGGAAGCTGGCGGCTGCGTGCCCCTGAGGCCCCACGGGAGGCGTTTCACAACCGACACCAGTGTCGGTGCTCGGGCTGGGGTGGCATTTGTACCAGACTCAGTCTCTGCACGACACACCACATCGTCCTGTTGCCTGCCGTCAAGGAAAAGGAGGTTGAAAACCACGGGAATGGTGATTCCTAACAGGTACAGGCCATGTGCTTGTGTCTGCCGCTTAATCTAATCTCAGGTTCAGTTGATACTATTGATTAGGTTCTTTTCAAAGCCCTATGTGGCCTGTGGGGCTTCCCTGCGTGCGGTAAAATGTTATTCTTCTCATACGTGAATTGAGAAGAAAAGGTGAAAGTATACAATTAATTTGCCTGCACTTTCTCACAAATTGCATGCTGGATTTCTGTGAAATGCCGTATGGAACAATATTCCAAGCAAATTATTGTTATTTACCATGACTTCCCTGCATATTTAAAGTCAACAATTACGTTTCCTTTCAGTGCTTAATGGCCTTTGTACAACATTTTTAGAAACCTGGTCAAGTGTCACAAAGAAAACCTGATCTTAGAGCCTGTGATTCTGGGGATACAAGTTAACAGTATCAGAAGGAATAACCAAGTCCTGCTCCCAAAGGGTCACCCTCCTCGCCTGTCCTTTCCTGTGACGTGATTCATTGTTTGTAGGCCATTGCCCCAAGTCTCATTTGTTTTAGAAAATATTACATCATTTGTCATCTCTGGTGTCAATATTACTGAAGGCAAATAATCAAATTTAATTTGGTCATCTTAAATTCTTTGCCCTCCACATAGCCTCTGTCTGGATGGGCGTTTCTGTCGTCTTCAAAGTTCGGTGATCCCTTGGGTCCTTTAGAGAGAAAACCCTGCTAAAGGCAGGGCACGTGTGTGTCACCTCAGTGATCTCTGTCGAATCCCAGTCCGAATCTCGAAATGGTGCCCTCATTTTTGTGTTACCCTTACTTCTATGTAGCAGCCATCGACCTGAAGGCTTTTGGTGGTGAGCACATAATTTTTTCGAGGGCTATTTCCAGTGTGGAGGTCCAGGTGAGCTTTGTGTTCTATTGGGGATCCTGGAACCGAGAAGAGCAGCTGTGGTCCGCCACGTGTGAATGTGCTGGGGGTTCATGAATTTGAAGAGGTCCAACTTCATTATTCCCAATTCCCAGATACTTTGGGTTATGATATTTCCACCAAGAAAACAAAACAAAGCAAACAGAAACCCCCCAGTAAACCCCCTCCAACTACACTTCCTCATTTGAGAAACTAATCTGCTTTTGCTTCTAAAAGCTCTTATCTAATGAAGAGTATGCTTGGCCAAGTGTATGTAAAAAGATAGCCTGACTGATTCAGTGATTTTCAAACTATCTTCAAAAGTAAACTGATGGGGTTGGGGGGGAGTTGGCTGAAAGAAGAGTTCAGGACCTGGAACAGTTAGAGGACAGTACAAAGATTAGCAGTTATCTATAATCTATATGTCCTCCACACTGAATGACAGTTGTTAACATTTTGTCCTATTTGCTTGTAGGTGTATTTAAAAGGAACAAAACATTTCAGCTACAGCCAAGATTCTCTCCCATTTCTCAGAAGCGAATTCCATCAGGAGTTTGGGGTGCCTCATTCCATTCCATTTTTATACATTTACTTACATAGGTAGTCTTTTTTGAGAGTGTTTATTTAGATTATAAGTTTAGCATCAAACAATATTGTATCCTAACTACTTAATGCTTTTTTATTCAATCTTGATTTTGAAATAGATATATTGTTAATACCTACAGGTCTAGCTTCCCCTACTAAAAGTCTCCACAGTGTTCTGTCAGTTGACAATGAACTGTGCTCCTTTATTCCAATGTTGCTGAACATTTATGATTTTATTTTTATCCCAATAAGCATCTTTGATATGCACAAGAGTTTCTTTAGAGGAAATGCCCAGAAACAGCATTACTGGGATAATCGATTGCACTACGGTGTACTGCTCCCCAGTTCCGAGTTTGCTACCACCCCATGTTGAGGGAGATGTTACTGTGTCATTCCTTCCCTAAAGAGGCTGGTGAGAAAGTATAGGACAACTCTGTCTGCAAAGAACTGCACATTTCACCTGGACTGTATTGGTGTTCTCATGCGAAGGGAGGAATCTGCGTAGGTCCCTTGTATCTTATAACAGATGCTTCAAGTTGTGTTGTGTTCACTCATTTCATCTGTTCAAAGAGATATCCCACTACATAGATTGACTAGCAAGAGCGTCATCTTCTGTTCCAGGTAGTAACGTGATTTAGAGAAGCAAGGCATCAGCCAATTAATCCAGCAGGAGAGTGCAGATACTTAGAGATGCCCAGAGAAGGCTGTCCTGCACACAAATCTTGTTTTGAACTTTCTCAGCCATCGCTTTCAAGAGGCTAACAGAACCCCAGGGAGGAATGTTTGAAGCAACAGTACACAAAAATAGAATAAAAGAAAAAGAAACATAGAGGAATAAAAGGGAGGAAGGATTTCTGAGTGCACAAGCCTTGCGCTTCTCCTTCTCATCCTGCGGTATGACCTGTAGACCTGTCCTGCCCTTAGACCTACCTGAAAACAGTGGGGACGACACACATTTTCCAGTCAGTATGAGAAATGCCATCCACACCAAGTGATATCCTTCCTTGGCACCTGCTTCACTCTCTATCTTTTATCATTCCTCTTGATTCATCATCTAGAGCATGCTAGAAAGCACGAGAATGTAAGTTCCAAATACGAATTGGTGCCTGTTTTCTGTCTTGGTTTATTTTCAAAAACCTTTTTGAACTTTTGAACTGCTAGTACCCACGGGGCAATGTGCAGGGGAGTTGATAAATAAAGATAATGTTGATATGAGTACATTTCTTTCATATGTAACTAGAGAAGCATGTGAGTTCCAGATAAGCTTTTCTTAGAAAAAATAAAATTATAAATGTCAGAGTTTTTTGAGTCGGGGAAGGGAGGACCCCAGTACAAACAGCCATCCTTAGACCTTGGACCAAGTCAGAGAAAATCAACCTGATCGCATGTTGGTCTGTTTGGCTAAAGGCCCTTCTGTTTTCATGGAATTTAGACTTCTCTCTCCTGTATGTGTTCTCTTAAAACCTCTGTTTATTATTGTAATTTTACTTTCTGTTTTTGTCTGCCGTGGTCACTTTCTGCTTCCCCAGTGTATTGAAAAACGGGTGTCTACATATTACACAGTGTGTGTTATGGATATGGGAATTTGTTCTTTTCATTAACAACTTCTGGGGAAAAATCCGCTTCTGTTGTTTTCCAGGCATTGTTTGAAAACCTTTAGTTTTGTATTCGGATAAAAGTAAGCATGAAGCAGTAATTATAAGTAAACTAAAGAAACAGAAAAGACCTTTGCTTTATAAATACCCAATCTAGTGAAATACCTCGTTTCTGGTTTGCTTATTAAAATTTTGAAGTAAATGAAAAAAATGCATTCGTGCCAATCCTGGGTTGAATCAAACAGCTGATATGGACGTGATTTACCTCAGTATTGAAGACAAGGGTGTAATAGTTCACCTGCTTGCCAAAAATTCTTTAAATTAAATTGCAGTTGATCTACAATAGTCTATCAGTTTCAGGTGTACAACATCATGATTAGGCATTTCTATAACTTACAAGGTGATCAGCCCGTGAGTCTAGTGCCCACCTAACTTATTGACCACATTATTGATAACATTAGTATTCTCTGTGCTGTACGCGACATCGCTGTCATTTCTTTTGTAACTGGAAGTTTGTACCTCTTGTTCCGCTTCACCTTATTCATCCATTCTCCGATTCCACTCACCTCTGGCATCCATCAGTTTGTTCTCTGTATCTTTGTCTCTGTTTTATTGGTTTCTTTGTTTTGTTTTTATAGATTCCACATGTAAGTGAGATCATACGGTATTTGTCTTTCTCTGACTTAACCATATTTTGCCATGTATAATGCGCACCCACGTCTTTGGTCCAAACTTTCAGGGGAAAAAAATGTTTCATTTTAATTTTTTAATTCACATTTTTATTTATTTACAATTAGGTACTTGTATTTTTGTATTATAAAGGAATTTTAGCATTCATTTTTAAACGTGTTATGGTACAAGAAATTTCATGTAACAAATAATTACAAAATACAAAAACAGATCAAGGTACAAGAAATTTTATGTACCGGTAACAAATTTACGGTATTTACACATCATAGAAGGCCAAGAACTTTGTCGGAAATTCAACAAAACTGATTATCGTAATATCGAGTACTAATTTGCGTACGGATATCATTATTGATTTCTAGAGTTACACTTTTAACTTAACTCATAAGCATATATAAAAGAATTAAAAACATTTATATGGATACAGAATTAGTACTACCCATGTATAATACACATCCATATTTTTCCCTGACAAATTCAGGCAAAAAAGTGCACATTATACCCGGCAAAATACGATATTTCACTTAGCATGATATCTGCTAGGTCCATCCATGTTGTCACAAATGGCAGAATTTCATTCTTTTTGTGGCTGAGTAATATTCCATTGTATATATTATGTCTGTGTATATGTGTATATACATATGTGTATACCTCACATCTTCTTTATCCATTTGTCTATCAACGGATACCTAGATTGCTTCTGTATCATGGCTGTTGTGAATAATGCTGCATTGAACGTTGGGATGCATATATCTTTTTGAATTAAGTGTTTTCCTTTTAAGTGCTCAGAAGTGGGATTGCTGGGTCATAAGGTAGTTCTATTTTTAAGTTTTTGAGGAACCTCCACACTGCCTTCCATAGCGGCTGCACCAATCTGCATTCCCACCAGCAGTGTATGAGGGTTCCTTTTTCTCCTCATACTCACCAACATTGTTTGTTGACTTTTTGATGATAGCCATTCTGATTAGGTGAGCAAAAAGATTTTTTTGTTTGTTTGTTTTTTTAAATGAATTCAGCCTCAGACCCTCCCAGGAAAAAATATACTGCCAAGTACAAGGTGAAAACTGAAAGCATACCACATTAAAAAAATTCTGTATCTGGAAATAATGGTCAGAATTTTTAACATTAGATTAATTAGATTTCGCATCAGTGTTTCAACTTTTTGTCACTGTGTCTACATCTTAATTATTTTTTGATTAATAAATCAATATGGAACATAGTAAGACATTTACTAGGTATTTGTTGAATTAACAAACAGGGAAACTTTTTAAATACAGTAGTACCTCGAATACAGTAGTCTCCGTTGACGAACATTTCAGTTTACAAACTCCGTAAACCCAGGAGTAAATGCTTCGAACATGCCTCGGAAGTCGAACATGTCATATGGCTTCAGCTGAGTGCAAGAGCCCGAGGCCTAGCTGTCAGCTGTTTTTTGAACATTTCAGAACTCGGATGGTCTTCTGGAATAGATTACGTTAGAAAACCGAGGTTCCACTGTACTTGATTCAAAATTTACCTCATATAGAGATTTCACAGTAACATGAAGGTCTGTAAGAAGTGCAGAGATCGAAGTGGCTTGGCTGACTGAAATTACATACAGAGGGTGCCAAAAAAATGTATTCACATTTTAAGAAAGCAAAAACTATTAAAATTGTAATACTCAATATATACCGATAACAAACGATGAATACAAATCACGTTTGACTTCTGCAATTACAAAAGGTGCTCAAAGTGGTTACCATCAGTGTAATTTTAATACTTTTTTTCCTTTCTTAAAATGTGTATACTTTTTTGGCATCATCTGTATAAAATGATTTTGTTTTTGCTAAAGTTTAACTACGGTGCCTTCTGATTCATTTTACCTACGTAGCTTAGGTATGTGCATTTCAAAGTTGGAGATGTGGTAAGAGGACATTTCATTGTGTTCCATCTCAGTAGGCTGGAGTCTTTTGAAGGTTTCAGCCCTCACCTACTTCTTCCCCCAGTTGTCACTAATGCTTCGGTCTGGGTGGGTTTTAGAGCTATGGTCTGTGCAGAATCAGGCACTGGATTTTTATTCTATTTGGGGAAACACAGAGGCTTTTGGAACTTTAGAAACCCTAACATATAGTTGACCCTTGAATAACATGGATTTGAACTGCATAGGTCTACTTAGATGTGGATATTTCCCCCCAATAAATACAGTTGATCCTCATATCCGCAGGTTTCGAATCCGTGGATTCAACCAATCTTGGATGAAAACAGTATTTTAGATTCCTAGTTGGGAATGTGAGAATGTATGCTTTGTTCTGTGCCAAGGGACTGGAGCCTCCTCACATTCCGTACACGGGACTGGAGCCTCCTCACGTTCTATACACGGGACTGGAGTCTCCTCACGTTCTATACACGGGACTGGAGCATCCTCACGTTCTATACATGGGACTGGAGCCTTCTCACGTTCTACACAAGGGACTGGAGCCTCCTCACGTTCTATACAAGGGACTGGAGCCTCCTCACGTTCTATACATGGGACTGGAACCTCCTCACGTTCTATACATGGTACTGGAGCATCCTCATGTTTTGGTGTTTGCAGGAGTCCTGGAACCAATGTCCCAGGGATGCTGAGAGCTGACTTCAGTTAGGTTTTGGGGGAGTCAGAAGTTATAGTTGGATTTTCGACTGCATGTTTGGTCAGCACTCCAACCCCAGCATTGTTCAAGGGTCAGCTATTTTTTGAAACCTGATGGAATTTTCACTGCTAAGCTGCATGGCAGAAGGTGGTGGGATACAGGATAAACTACACTTTTTCTTAAATCACTATGTTGTAGTTTTTTCCATCACTTTAGGGTCCTTATAGAATGAATTACGTTGTGGATTGTTTGACTCCTGTAGGAGTGTGTGTGTGTGTGTGTGTGTGTGTGTGCGCACACACATCCGTATTTGTATACCCACGTATACATACCAAAATATACACATGTGTGTATGCACATGTGTGTGCATATATGGTTGTTTAATTTTCTAAACCGAAATAATTCAAGTTTCTTTCCTAACTCAAAAAGTCACTTCGATGAAAAGTTGAAAAATAAATATTATAATCAGCAAGGCATCACAAATAACTTTTATGTCTAAATCAAGCTATTAAATGCTTTTTTATTTTTAAGTAGATAGGGGAATAAAATAGCTGCATAGTTCATACAGTGGTGTGCCATTACTGCCTGCTGAGCCCAAGAATTATGCCGGCTTTTTACACTCATGAAGTAAAAGCGGATTAGAACTGTGATCAATGTATTATCCTATATTTCTTATTGTGCATTCTGTTTCCTTTTTGAGCACCTTTGTAGACTAAATGGCTACTAATAACATAATTACAATTGTTTGTCACCACCATAATGCATGATTTCCTATCTCATCATGAAGATGTAAGTTTAGATAAAGGAGGAGTTTTGGCAGGAAGACAAAGTGCAGTGATTTATTAGAGGCCAGATGTGGCTGTTAAAAGCTTTTCTGCAGAAGGCTCAACTGAGTGCTGTGCAATAGGAGCAGAATCGCTGTGCACACCCAGCCTGTGGCTCTTGGTGTGGGTGACATAGTTGCTCATGGAAGCATGACAAATGAGCCACATGTTTTATTGTTGTGTACACATTTTATGCTGGAATTTAAACAGGGTGAGAAAGGTTCACATTAGCTTACACCAGAAAGTAGGTGTTTAAAGGAAACCCGTGAGACTAAAGTGCTAGTGATAGCTTCAATTTGCTTAGTGCCTCATAGCAAAACTGAAATATCTTACGTTTCTGTCAAGTTTCAAAAGAGGGAAAATCCCAGCACTGTTAAAAAAGAAAGAAGAGGTTAATATGAGAATTCAAAGAAATCAGAAGCAAGTGGAGACAAGATATTACTGAAGCACTGTTGACATACATGTTACACAGATAGACCTGACATATATACAGTCAGGTTAGACACATGTTTCAAAGGAAGAAGTACAGTTTCTGGTTTTCGTATTATTTGCACACACAAAGCTCTGTTAAAATAAGGTTAAGATCCTGCAGTGATAGGAGCTGTGACTGGTTTGAAGAATGTTTTCCAATTTTGGAGGAAGAAAGAAAAAGAAAAAAGAAAGAAAATGGTTATGTCTTAAAGCCATTCTGTGGTCAGAAGGTGGTGAAATGTTTCTCTTTTCCTCCTGTCCTTTTTACCGCCTCCCCCACCTTTTCCCCTCCTTTTCTTCCTGCCCTTCCTCCCTTTTTCCTTAGTTTCCTTCATAATATGTTATATGGAGGAGAATTACACTATAGGATTGGCTCTGTATAGTATGGAACCTGGAACTATATTGGACATAGGAACTTTCCTGTGTCTTCCAGGGTGGGTAGGAAAATTGTACTTTAACTAGTATAAGGTGAAGATCTCGATTTTTATTTATTTATTTTTTATTATTAGTTTTTTTTTAAAAGAGTTTATTGGGGAAGGGGAACAGGACTTTACTGGGGAACAAGTGTGTACTTCCAGGCCTTTTTTCCAAGTCAAGTTGTCCTTTCAATACCAGCCGTGGAGGGTGCCATTCAGCTTCAAGTTGTTGTCCTTTCAGTCTGAGTTGTGGAGGGCGCAGCTCAGCTCCAGGTCCAGTTGCCCATTGCTAGTTGCAGGGGGAGGAGCCCACCATCCCTTGTGGGACTCGAGGAATTGAACTGGCAACCCCTGGTTGAGAGCCCACTGGCCCATGTGGGAATCGAACCGGCAGCCTTCGGAGTTAGGAGCATGGAGCTTTAACTGCCTGAGACACCAGGCCGGCCCCAAGATCTCGATTTTTAGATTAACTCAGTGAGGCCACTGAAAGCTTTGGTGGGCTGTTCCCTACCTGTTCTCACAGTGGAAAATACAAGGTTTTCCTCTGGTGTTTTCTTGTGCTGCTACAGACTTGATACTGTGTTTCCCTGAAAATAAGACCTGGTCTTATACTAATTTTTGCTCCAAAAGACGCATAGGGGCTTATGTTCAGTGGATTGTCATCCTGAAAAATCATGCTAGGGCTTATTTTCCGGTTAGGTCTTATTTTTAAGGAAACATGGTACCTCTGGTAGATTTACCATACTTTGTGATTACATGGGTATTTATAATATTACTCGTGTTAACATTTATTCCCCTGTGTCCTGTTAGTTACACTGAGACAGGAGTTGTGTCCCTAGGCCTGTCACGTTACCTGGCACCTAAAGTACATTCGGGAAGTATTTGTAGACTGAGTCAAAAGAACTGCATGGACAGTACCCATATCCAGGCCATCACTTGGAGAACACTAACAAATCTGTCCAGATAAAACTTTCTGAAACTGTAATTACTTGTTCCATATAATTAATGGAACAGTTTAGATAGTTCTTTTGCCTTCCCCTTAGAATCTACTTAGATCTGGTCCCTTCCAAATTGATTTTTGCCTCGTAGGCACTCAGCATGCAATTCCAGGAACTGCCACTTGATGTCTCGTACCCAACCCTTAGACAATTTAAAGAATAAAGTCAGAAAACTACACACACTTTCTCCATCCCTTGGCTCTGTCTCTTCCCGTTTAATATATATATATTATTTATGGCTCATATATTGAACCTTATAAAGAGGCAAATAAAACTGAGATGCAGGGAGTAGACTTTCACGGAACTGAAACACTTGAACTGGGCGTGGAGCCTGTGCCCACGGAGCTCCATGCTCAGAGGCCCCGGAGGGCTAACGCTCCACTGCCATCTCGAAGCCTTCCATCCAGAATTTTGAAAAAGGGGTCCCAAGTTTTCATTTTTCACTGGGTCCCACAGATGATGTGTCTGGTCCTGCCCTAAGTTTGTGTTTTTTGTCATTGTAATCACATATGATTTTTTCAGTTCCTGACTTTTCTTACCTTGCCAGAATTTGTGCTGTATGAAGATAGGTTGCCCCGGCCTGATCTTACCTGGCCATTGCTCCTAAATGCTTTATGAAGTTCTTGGCAGGACACCTGTCCTCACAGGACATAGGCTTGTGGGGTAAGAGCTCTGGCTTTGACTCAGACTTCTGGGTTCACATCCTGGCTCTGCAGTGGGCAAGTCACTTACACTTTCCTGGCTCAGTTTCCTCATTTCCAAAAAGGAGATGAGGTGAGGAATAAACGAGCGAGTTCTCAGAGCAAGCTCACCAGGCGCCCTGCTCAGCGCCAACTCTGTGTCACTGCCAGGTAGTGTTGAAGTCATTGGGCACCGCGTTTCTGGTCCCTGACAGGTGCCAAGCGTCCTGCCCGTGTGGTGGAGGCTGCGGTTGAAGGTGCAGGATCCTCCCATGCTTTCACGTTCTGCTGTCCGGGCTCCCGTAGCCTGGTACCAGCTCTGGTTCAGGGAAGGCGCGTCTCAGCTATCCTCACCCCCTTCTAACGGAAGCCTCTGTGCCTCCTCCTCCGTGTGAAATGATTAATCAATATGGAAAGGATTTACGTAACTAAACTCAGCATTTTGTAACCCACTTCAGTTGCACAGTGCTTCAAAGTATGACATCTTACCCAGTATGTCATTAAAGGAACCAACCTCTCTTCTGCAGAATCAGCCAAGTAATTCCTAAATAAGACCACCACCTCCCCTGTTCATACAGAAAACTTAAAAAACCTGACCGTATCAAAGGGACTCCTGTTATTGGGGAGGGAGGGTACATTACTGGGGGCTGATATGATGTGGTATATTCATTGATCTAACACATACCTATGAAGGACTTTGTGTGTGCCAGGCGGTGTTGTAAGTAATGGGGTATAGCTGGGCAGCACCACCAGGAGCTTGACTGTTGTGCGACGGGTATCCTGGTAGGGTAGGGATCTTAAACACAGCAAAGAATAGTAGTGGGTAGAAGTGTTGTGCAGAGAAATAAAGCAGGGTGGTGGGATAAGAGTTCCTCTGGGCCACGCTAGAAGAGGTAGCCATGGAAGTCTTCTCAAAGGAGGTGACATCTGAGCTGAGGTTTCACTGGCAAGGGGGAGGCAACCAGAAGAAGGTTGGACACAAACAGTCCTGACTTAGGAGCAACTAGTGTCCAGACCGGAAGGTACCATGAACTTGGTGGGTTCGAGGAACAGATTGAAGACGAGGAATGAGGTGTGCAAGATGGAGAGGGGAAGTTAGTTGGGCAGGGGGATTAGTTGGGGTCTGATCCTGGACTGTGTAAGCCAGAGTTAGGTCACCCCTGACCTTTATAGTTCAGGCTGTTATTTTCAAGCTAAAAGGGAACCTGAAAATCTTTCAGCCAATAATTCAACCAGTAAAGCAGTCGTCGGGTGTTAACTAGTGGGGAATGGGTGACCTGGATTCATCCTTCAGTTCTCTAATCAAGAGGCATAATACTGAAGGGAGCACTGGAATTAGAGTCCCAAGAAAGGCTCAGCTCTACTGGACAAGCTTCAGTTTCCCTGGTGAGTCATTTCATTCATAAGATTGATAATTTGACACATACTGATGAGATTGAGTTAGGGCTTGTGGTAACTACTTGATAAATGCAAAATCATATACAGATAGGAGGTTGCTATTATTATTGATAATCCTTTAATTGATCAGCTTACCTATTAAAAATACCTAATTTTCTTAATTACTAAAAATGTATTTTTCTGTCTGTTAAAGAGATTTTTCTGTTACTTATGGAGAAACTTAGCAGGTAAATTTATGATGGTTATAGTCACCAAGTTCCTTAAATGGTTCCCAGGAACTGGTTCACACTCGTAGATAAAGCTGTTTGACCTTTTTTAAGGTCTGGTATGTTATAACAAATGACCACCACCTATGGAATTCTGTCTCCTAGATTTCTTGTCTCTTAGCTGGACTGACTTTGAAATATAGAAAAGCTTAGAAAAGAATGGTTAACTGTCAGTTTTAAAGACTTGTCTTTAAAGAGTTCTCCCGGTAGTTTCTGTAAGACAGGAATCCCTTACCTCCAAATTTACTGCCAGTTGCCTTGCATCTGGGCTTGTGGGTAGGAGAAATTCACAGGCTGTTCTTTGGGAGCAGGTACTTCTTGTGGAAATTACATCTGCAGTTGTTGACATTTTTGATGCAGGAGTTGGCTGTTGACTCCCTACGCTTCTCCAATCTCTTGCTCTGCCCAGCAGGACGTTTGCATGTATCAGAGATCAGATAGCAAAACAGGCTGTATCAGTCCACTTGTCTCCAGCGAATTTCCAGGAGCTGTGTACGTGGCCCCAGGGAGTCTGAATTTTAAAGGGTTACATTTCCTTGATTTCATGGACCCCCCCCCCCCTTGGAAAGATTATCTCAGATTACTGGAAGACTCTTATTGTTAAGTTTTAGAGAATTTTGCATTCTGCTTAGAAATCATTTTTGAGTTTTATTAGAACATTTACTAGCAGTGGCGCTAATTATTTTAAATATGACCCTGGAAATGGGCTATGTCAGCTTGAAAAGACTATTTTTAACAGAATTTGGTTTTAAAGGCAGGTTTTCTAGACATTATAGTAATACCATTGTTATCTAATTAGCATCCACTGTGCAAATGTACGTGATATTAGAGAGGCAAGTATACATAAAATTACAAATGGTGACATTTTATGAGTTTTTTTTTTAATCATGAGTCTTATACAGTCATCATTACTTAACAGTGTGAAATGTGGCCTTAGCCATTACATCACGTAAAAACCAGGAGACAAAAAAAAACAAAACAGGATCAATTTTTGGTTATAATAAAGTTTTAATATGAGGCATTTCTGAATATGTGTCATGAATATGAGTCATGATTTTCACACCAAACCTGACCTATTATGATTATGTTTCGACTTCAAGGGGTTTTCAGTATTTAAATTCTAAACCTAAATCTAAAGTTTCAAAATGATTCACATTCAAATCTACTTTTATGTTTTATAATTAAATAAAAAAAATTGCTTATACCTACATTTTTACTATTCTTGGACATAATATAATTATTTCTTTAATTTCACCAATAAAATAGTCCGTTTCTTCATTAGTAAATTATAAGGCTATCTCAAATAAAAAAAATTAGTTTGAATGTGGCTTGCCATCTCAAATAGTCATTTCATTTTTGATTTTCTCACTTCTTTCATTAGTTCTTTTTGTAAAATGTGAAGATACTTTCTAGGTAAATTAATCCCTTCCAAGCGGTAAAATAACTTCCTTTTTGGAAAGAGTTATTAGAGTCTTAGTCTTTATAATCCTAAATAGCACTTATGTTAGAGTGAACAATACATGAAAAAATTACACTAGTTAAAAAAAAAAGAATGATTGTGACCTGGGCCAAGTACATTGCAATTACATGCTCCTGGAAAAGTGAGCTTTCTACTGGGAAAAGCATGATATAGATGCCCGTGAAATTTCCAAAGTTTAAGTATTTTTGTAAATTAGGTTGTTCCTAGTTAAACAGGTGGCTTTAAAGGCTGGTTTCACTGTTGTTTTAATCATAGTTTAGTTACCATGGAGAAATATGCAAGTTAGCATTTATACACAGAAGTGAAATTTATGCTGCATAGATAATAGCCTAAATTTAGCTTGACTTAAGTTTACCACTTCCTTTTTTTCAACAAAAAAGAATAATATATCACATATATCCATTAACAAGTTAATTTCTTTAAATGCTACTGTTATATTTTTAGAGATTTCTTTTGGAGAATTTCCTTTCTTCAGCACCAATGGACACCTCTGTCAATGTGACTTCTTCCACTGCTGAGAATAATATATTACATTTGATTTGCTCTAATTGTGTCACCCTTAGGTTTAATAAAAGACTTTGCTAAGTTTAAAAATCCATCATGTGGTGAAAAATTAATATTTGGACGCATTGTATCTCATTGGGTTTTGTAAAGAACTAGTCAGTGTTTCATACTAGAAAATCTTAAGCAAATGTACGGTGCTGATAGGACCAAACTGATTTTGGAACCCAACAATAGTTTTGATGACTGTTTGGGTATATATTCTGGGAGAAATCCTGAGATAGAGAGTTTCATACTGTACTGTTTCGATCGGTACGTCCACTTAGCTGGGTGGTAGACGTTTCACCCTTAATTAAGAGGTTTGTTTGTGTGCAGTCCAGCACCCGAGAGCTGCCTCTCCTGCCACTTGCTTTACCCAGTACTCAGAACGAAGGCTACGTTTTCAAGGACAAATGTAGTAAAAGTGTCCTGATCCAACACGAGGTCCCCCTGCACAGAGAGAGAGCAGCAGATCCCTTTCAACACCAGCTGTTCTCACAGATATAGATTGCTGCAGTGAAATTTTCTTAATATAATTCAGGAAGCTCTAGAGAATTCTCCAAAACAACTGTGCCAACAAGGAAAATGTTGAATTTTTCATCAGCTGCCCAATGCTGAGAGTTAGTGGGCAGTCCGCTCATTCATGACCAGATGTTCAGTGTGGTAGCACTCTGCAGTTAACTTGAACCCTGTGGCCTGTTTACCATTGGCTGCAAGGACATTGGCAGCAACCTGGCATTGGAGAATTGAGGCCCGCACAAGCAAAAGACCTGGTGTGTGTGTGTGTGTGTGTGTGTGTGTGTGTGTGTGTGTGGCTTCCTGGTTTTCAAAAGCGACCAGACAAGGTAGGGAGTGATGAAAGAAGGGAACGACGTCGCATCAATCACTTTGTAGGCAAGGAGAATTTGCTGTAGGATTGTGTCTTGGGGGAACAGTTGGCAAAGTCTTACACTCTTTCTTATTTGTGAAGAAAGGCGGTCTTTGTTTAGTTGGACAGATTTTTTCAACCTGTGTCTAAACCATCAAACTTTTTCTGGTGGGGTCAGTAGGCGTGGGTGGTTAAGACAGTAAGAAAAGGTTTCTAATTTTAAACTAGAGGAAGTCAATAAAGCTGATTCCTAATATTGAAACCTTGTTAGGTCCAATCTGGAATTGGAAATATGTGATATTTTCGCCCTAGGTAAAATAAACTTTATTTTTTTAAGTGGAGAACATTTAGATCTTCCATTCGTATAGATTCACCATTTCCTTCATAGACGTGTTTTGAGCACGTGACATTTTTGTGAGCTGATTTCTGTAACAGTGTTGGGGGAAGGAGGGAGTAGGTGAAGTTTGGGTTTTTGAAGGAAAAATGTGATTTGTGATTTTCTACCTAGAAAAGGATTCTTCCTTGACATGATTAACTGAGTTTGGTTCTGGAGGTGCAGCATGCCTGGCAGCGGGAGGCAGAATTCCAGAACATACAGCTTCTTTCAGAGGAGGGCTCTTTTCTTCCCACCTCCACGGCACCACTCACAAATGTTATTGTGCTAAATATGCATAATGTGAAATTGACCATATTAACCAATTGCACAATAATTTAACTATTATTTCAAAGCAGTACGGAAAAGGAAAAAAAAAGTGATTTGACCATTTTTAATTTGGGGCTTAAGTGGTGCCATCTCAACCAGAAGTCAGACTTTGTTTACTTGAAACTAAAACGGAAAAGCTCCATAGAATAAACCTTTTGCTTTTTGGAGACTCGGATTGCTTTCTCTTCTGTAGAATTCTTGACTCCTGCCGGCACATTCCTTAGTGACACCCACCCATAGGGTTACAAAGGTAGCTTGGAGAGTCTTTGGAGCAGCAGAAACCTTGCAGCAATGGTATTTGCTGTGGCAGAGCTTTGTGTCTTGGGTTTACAAGGTTACAGTGAACCCTGCCTTTGCATTGCCTGCTTACAAAGAAAGCGGTTGCATGTTTTACTGAGATACAGAAATATCTTGTTATTCCATTTAAACCTGAACCTCCGTGGTCCTTAGAATCACACCGAAGGAGCATGTATTTCATTTGTCTGGGTGATTTTTTCCCCCTTTCTTTTTTGAAAATTCTCTTGGCGTGGTGCCTTGGAAAAAGGAGGTTTTGGATTACAGCAGGTACTGACTCAGGGCTGCCGGACGCAAGGAGGACGCACCGCCTTGTTTTCTGGGATGCTGACTTGCTGATAGAAAAGCGAGAACCAGTTTCCAGTAGCTCTGATCCCACTGTTACCTTTCTTCAGTCCTCTGCAGCTGCTCCCAGCGCTTCGGATGCCTCCGCCATGCACACAGTTTGTTCTTGGGTGTGAAAGCAAACAGTGTTTGAGTTGGCAGCAACTTCTCTTTCTGTGGAGTTTGCTGCCTCGGCAAGAAACTGCGGCAGGAGCTTTCTGCCGCCGAAGGGTTCCACTGGCAGGATGGCCTTTCCCACATTTCCTTGGTTTAAGGAAACAGAATTTTGAACTTTTTTTTTTAAAGACAAAATGCCAACATTTAACAGCTGGAGTTAGTATATAATTTATGGTTTTCACTTTATGTTCTTGTGGATGTATAAAAATTAAAAATCCACAATTACCGTTAAATTATGCAATTTTGCAAAAAGGGTGATTAAAAATAGAGCGTCTGTGACGAGGGATTCAAGAAAGTCATTGTTACCCAAACAGGTATTCTTAATTATTCCATCTTTAATGGTTTCTAATCGTTGTAATTTACTCATATTCTAGGACATCTCTCGGAGGAGATGTTTCTGAAAGGTCTTTGTTTTTCCTGTGAAGAACAAGTAGGAGTGTGTTCACTTGAACCTCTGCAGCTTCTTCGTTTGAATCTTCTTTTATTTTTCACATGTCAGCATGCTAATCCTCACTTTAGGTAACCTTCTCGTCACCGTGGTTTGGTCTGGAGAATCGTCACTGTAAGAACAGAGCAGCCAGACCTGCTACCTGTCAGGGGACACTCTTTGTCAGTGGGAATTGCTGTGCTCCTGTGGGTGGGTCGTACCCAGGCCCTTGCTATGCCCCAGGCCCCCCACCTGGTAGGCAAGCTTCAGTCTCCTGCATCTCCTTTAGGTGCCACACACAGCCACACCTCGCAGATGGAGCATGTATAGTCCACATTGGCTGGAGGCCTTGTTGATCGGGTAACCATATCAGAATAAGGAAATGAAGGCTGTCAACCAATAAAAAAGTAACTGAATGGTGCCTCAAGATAAGTAGTACTTTTGTTCTATCAACACGCAGAGATCCGTGCTTTTTCTTGTTGTTCTTACTTCTTTTTCTGTTGATAGAGATGAGGATTCTGAGAACCTTAATATGCCCCAAAGCCACTCCTTTAATTAAAAAGTGGCTTTAACATATTTGTTTTCCTGATTTCTCAGGAAATAAAATAGGAAGTGAAAAGGCCATTCTACTTGGTACAGTATGTTACTATAAAGATCGTTCGATCTACACGTTAGATTTAGGGTCAGAACATTAGCTGTGATGAATACCAGGGGACAAAATTTTTCTTTTCTTTTCAAGGATAGTGGCAGTTAATCATTTTTATCTGCCACCTTGTAGACTTGATTAGATTTATTATGTATGCCACATGTTTATGACATTTTTATTATATGTTGTTAATTTGTTGTAACTGCCACTGCATTTTTTTCTTCTTCCCTTTTCTCCCCAGAGGACTCTTGAAAGCAACTAAGTGTCAACTGTTGCCTTGTGCTTTGGGAAACTTTACTTAATTTTTAAGTTTAGTAAAAAGCCAAATAGTCTACCGGTTAAAAAAATATGGTGTTACTAGCTGTATCTTACCTCACATAAAAGAAAATGTGTAATTCTGTTCTGTTGAATACTAAGGTGTTTTGTTGTTGGTGAAGTAATGTGTGTTCAGGGTGGATTTAGAGAATACACGTTTATAAAAACATTTCACCTGAAACCTAGAAGTGAGAACTGTGGAACATGCGCTAAACTGTGATTTTCTTTATTACTGGAAAGTCATATATGTAGTTTTCAAATCACTGCTACGTAAGACAATTGGGGTGTTTAACATTTAAGCTGCTTAAAAACTCGGGCTGTTGAATGATGCATTTTCGAGCAACAGACTCCTTTTTAGCTGACTAGCTCTCAGAATGGATATGGAATCTGTTAAATATAGAGGCAATTCTTTAAATAAGACCAACAGTTAAAATTGGGAAGCAGGAGAATTAGATTTGAAATGATTTACGATGAGTCTACAGGACATTCAAAAAAACAAAGTTAGGAAAAGGAAACCCACTGGCTGTGTTGGCTCCATTTCAGCAAAGGGTCCTTGCTTTTCATCCTCTTGAATTGGCTGGATATATAGGCAATGCATAGAAACAGACTTTCAGGTGGAAAACTTGACAGGATCTTTCTTTTTTTTTACTGTATGTTCTGGCATTGCTTTGCTATTGGCTTTATACGCTTCTGACTATAACCAAGTCAGTTTCTTGTTTTGACAGTTACAAACTTTTTCAATAACAGAGAACCACCCATTCTCTTAAGAACATTAGATGTTGAAATAAATAGAAGCTGGATTGAACCGCGGCTTTGTTTTTGTCATGCAGCATGAACATATGGGGCCTAAATAAATACCATTTGAAGATGACATGAGCTTATAATATGTAATAATCACATATGCAGATATCACTTTTAAGAATTGGTATACATTTGTCATACTCCACAATAAGAAGTTTATACATCTCTGTAGAATAAACAATATGAATTCAAAGAGACAGATTATAGTCAATATTAAGTCATTAGGTATGAAGTGGTTTCATTGACAGTTAAAACTTGTTCTTAACATGCTTTATTAAAGCATCTAAAATCCTTACTTACAATGGGAAAAGAAATATAATTTTAGATATAAAATCACTAATTGCTCTGCTTATATCGACATTAAATTAACCAAGAAAAGGTGCTGTGTTTACTAACTAGTAGTAGAGTTCAAGATGATACAATTATTGAGCCAGTTTTTGACTTCCTGTCACAGGAGATGCACGCTGCCCCATCCTGTGCGGGACGTGATCATTGATGCCTCCGACCCCTCCCCCACTCACCACTTAGGGACAGATAGCTCAATATGGGTTGGAAATTACTCTAGACAATTTTGAGGGGGGGGAAAAATTGTATGCGAAGGTTGTCTTGGGAATAAAGTGTTAAGAAAAGTGAGTTTGTTTGTTTGTTTGTTTGACCCCCATTGAGAATTTCAGCTACAACTTGCTGAAGATGTAAACTTTAGATATTTTGGTTAGGAAAAGTGATGGTTTTCTGGCTCATGGGAACAGAGTGAATAAGCAACAAAGAACAAAGAGCTTGGTACTTGAGGAGGGCAACGGATAATTAATTCCCTTTGGCTGACGCAGAATTAATATAAGAGGAAGAGAGAAAGTGAGTTGGAAAGGTACCTGGCATGGAGGACTTCAAATTACCCGTGAGTAGCAAGGGGTTTCTTCAGTAACATTAATGAATAGTAATAATAGAAGGAAACTTTGCTGTAGGCAAGGCATCAAGTGTAGTGATTTGTAGTTCCTTCTGTTTTCTTCCGGATAACACCCAAGAAAGGGAGTACTAGCATTTTCCATAGATTACTATACAGGTGAGGAAACTGAGTCCTGGAAAGGGTATGTGATCTTACCACTGGCACAGAGTAGTGAGATGGAGCCATGATTTCAAATCGGTTCCGTGACTCAAGTATCAGCCTTTTGAAGATTCTGACTGCATAGCCAGTGGGTGTGACCAGGTTTTTATGAATATAGAAGTCTCTTGGTCAGAGCAGGCTCCAGGGTAGTTAGATCATCTATCATCATTTTCTAGAATATAGTGAGAAGCCCAAATTAGAGGCAACTGTGATATTTCTGAAGTGTGCAATCAGAGTCTTCAGTAGGGTGGTTGAAGGGATTGGATAGGCAATGATGGAAGGTTAGAAAACCTTGAAATCTCATGGGTTGGACTTGGTGTGAAAGATGCATGACTGGGAGAGTCGGGTTGACGTTACCAGCACTTGTTGCCGGAAGAGGAGAGAGGGCAGGCTGGGAAGCGATGAGGTGAGGCTGGGGTATCCTTTCAGGTGCAGGCATCAATTTCAGGCAGTCTTTCTGGAAGATGACGAAATACACATTCGATATGAGACTGGGGAGGTATTCGGGCTGGACATGCGGATTTGAAGCCAAGGAAGTGAGTCTAGAGAAGGAGACTAGTATATTTAGTGAGGGGGGAGAAAAAAGAGTGGCTGGAGGAGATCAGGAAATAAATCAGCCTTATGAGATAAAGAAAAATCTTTGCACGTTGAAGATGACAGATTTGTGGGCCATGCTTCAGACACATGTTATACATATTCATATTTGTATACATATTCATATATATATGTACTCCCATATACATTCATATGTATTACAGTGTGTATTTGTGTATGTATTCTAAGCATGTGCCATTCTCTTAAGCACACGTGTACATGTGGGAGCCTTTCCCACCTCATTTAGTACGTGGGGAGAGGGCAAGTCGCTTAGGTATCATCTCTTCCATGAGCAGCCGACTGGGGGCGAGTCTGCTCCATGTGGTTGCAACTTGAGAGCAGTAGAGAGGGGAGATGGAGTTTACTTCTAGAGTGTACGAGATTCAGACCAGCACATAGAATTTTATACCCCCCACCGCCCAATTCATTCCTGCAGAGAAGCCTGGCTGCTTTAAATGCTGTAGTAAATGCTAAATGATCTATAATAGGGTTTCACAGAATTCAGCAAGATTGCCATTATGATGTGAAATATGGGCTAAGAGTACGGTCAATAAATGTGTTAACTTTTCATTTGGGGTGATATTTTTCCTCTGAAAATCCATTCATCTGCTAAAATGCATATGGGAAGCTCATACTTTCATTGCTTGTACCAATGAAGGATTGTGGTTAAGAATTTTTTTACTTCCATTCCCTGCACCTCTCCGTAATTACTAATAAGGTTAACAATTAAGACTTCCAGGTCTTTAATTTTTTTTTTTCTCCAAGGGCCAGAGAAATGCTGTGTTATTGCTAAAGTCTGTTTTGTGTTACTGATTGGAGAATGAGACAGTGCTCTTTTTCTTTCAAGATGCCACTAAGTAATTTCATTTTGGGGTCCTATAAAATGTCATCTGACAAAATATTAGAGGACTTAAACTTCTGCTTCTTGATTCCTTACATGGGCATTCAGTAAGGGATTAGAATGGTTTGAAATACCTTAAAAAGCTTCAGTGCCACCCACTACTCACACTGCCAGTACTGTGAAATTCATGTGAATCCTTTATAGGTGGTGGTACTCGTTTTGAGAAAATTCTGCAGGTCTTCACACCAGTGTCAACTTGGGATATCGTTCACATTTCTCCTGGGGGTCTCCAGTTGGCCATGTTACTGAGGGCTTTGTCATAATGGTTGGAGAAGTCATTTATCAACTGAGGTCACCCTGACTTTTGAGATTCTAATAAAATTGGCTTGAGCCTTTATCTTATTCCCTATGAGAATTCCAATGAGAATTCCTGGAGACTTCATATTCATGATTGATTTTGGTTAAAGAACTCTCAATATTCTCTCTTCTCATTGCTCTTTTCTTTTGTCCTCTCAGTTAGAAATTAGCTCCTTTCTGTAATTTCCTTCCACACAACTCACACAGGGCATTGAAGTTCAGGAAGTTCGAGGACATTTGCATCAGAGAAATTTAGAATCAAATGTTCAACAGCCCTGTTCTTAAAATATATATTTGCCAAAAATATGGTGATGGAAGGAGAACTGTCTCTGGGTGGTGAACACCGAATGAAATATGTAGATGGTGTATTATACAACTGTTTTGTTGACCATTGTCACCCTGATCAATTTTAATAAAAAGTAAAAATAAAATATATGTTTGCCCACTCTGAATTTGCCCTTGGGTGGTGTTCTCCATAGACCACTATCTGCAAATGGCCTAACTTGTCCTATCTCCTCTCTTCTCTCATCTTTTTCTTGCTTCTCACTTCTCTGCTATTACCTGCTCATATTTCTTAGAAACAGCAGTTTAGCTTTCTCTTTCTGTTCACCATCTCCTTCCAAGCTGGGTTCTTGGGGGGGCCCTTGTCTTCTACTTTTCAAGCAGCATATGAAGAAGGAACTGCCGACTGGTAAAATGATGATCTTTTTTCCTGTACCCCCTCTGCTTCAAATGTAGCAACAGCTCAGACTACTTTGCATGGAGAGACATGTTGGTGTTTTATTCCAGCTTTGGCTCTGCCCATCCAACTCCATTCTTTTCAACTGCTCACCTTTATCAGCCCCAATAGGTTAAGTCTTGACGTGTATGTAGGACCTCACAGTACGGCCCTAAATACTAGCCTTTTCTTATTGATGATTACTTTCTTACACTAGGCCAAGGGTCTCTCTCCTCTGAATCCTGGGGCAGAAAACCTAAAACCTCAGCCTTACAAACACCTAGTTTATGGGAATATTTAACAGCACTTTATTTATTCCTTTGATCATCTGGTCTTCCTTATAAAGTTGACTACTTCCTATGCTATTTTTAAAGTCTTCCTTGATAATGAATTGTCTCCCTTCTTCTGGAAATTAAAGATGATAATGAAATGGTTAAACAGTGCCTTTGGATGCAGAGCTGGCTGAAGGCATTTGCAGTTAGTGAGCCGCTTCGAGCCAGCTCCTCTCTCCTGTCACTTCACCATAACAGTGGCAGCCATCGTGGCTATCGTATAATCAGGCAATTTCCTGATGCTGTTATCTTTCATAGTTTTCACAGTGATGTGCCTGATCTGGAGTTACAAAAACTCTGAAAAATGTTTACCAAGCTTGAAATGCACGTGTATGGGTTATTTTACACATTCTGATACCCCCATCTAAATGTATAAGATCTATTTATCACCACAACAGGGGTTCTTAAGGCCTGGGGTTCCAGAATCTCAGGGTTTGGGGAAATATAATCATGGAGATTTTTAGTATTTAAGTTAAAATGACTTTGGTTGTAAGCAACAGAAAGTCTAGTTCAGGCAGGCGTACACAGTGCCACTGGCAAGGCTTGAAGGAGGTAAAGTGCAGGAGAGAGTTGATTCAGCTCTCTCTCTCTCAGCTCTGTTCTCCACAGTGGTGGCCTATCTTTCGACTGGCCCTATTTGCAGTCATAAGAGTGGTTCCCAGTAACTGCTGGGCTATCGATTTCCTTGAACATGCCAAACAGGAGAGAGGAAAAGGGAATCTTCTGTTAAGATTTTCAGGAAAATTCTTGAAAGTCTAATTGGACTGGTTTCTAGCACATTCCATGCTCCTTATTGCCAGGGAAATGGAATGTGTTAATTGGCATCTCCTAAGTGATATTTTTTCACCCCTGTAGCTGGGGTGGAGTCAGCTTCTCCAGAACCCCATGACTCCTTACCTGTCAATTGACACTATTTATAGGGGTTTGGAGGAAAGGATGCTGGGGACACAGCTTCAAATGTACACTTCACTGAGCTGTTTTTTGTTTGTTTTTAATGTTCCTAAAGGCCTAAAGTTCATTCATTCATTTGTATGAGATAAGGCTTCTGGGGTTAACCAAACTGTCAAGTTCCTTGGCTGTTGACCATAAATATTTCTATCTGTGAGTTCTGATTGGCAATGGTAGCTACTCTGTGTGAATTCATTAATACCTAAGAAATAGTAAGTGTTCGCTGGTAGAATCTTCTGTAACTTAGTGTCTGTGTTGGTGGGAGTGCTTAGAATTCAATAATAAAAGTAGTTCATTGTAGCTAAAAAAAAAAAGATGGGGACCTCTTGTCTAAGCTTTCTGAGTCAACAGCAGATGAAACTAATGGTAATTCACCTAAGAAGTGATGACCACTTGAAAAACTGCAGATGTGGAAAATATGACATTCAGTTGTACCAGTCTTACTTTCAAATATTAAAATTCTGCATTTCAAGTCTTTCTTTTTTTAAATACCTTAAGTTTTAAGTTTTACTAGCATGTTTAAAAAACATTAATCATATGGAAAGAAAAAGATGATGAATTTTAACACTGCTACAATAGTGTATGACTCAACAACAGAAATTGTTGTTAGTGGAACAACGAAAAACAGTTCTGTCTTGGGGGAAGGATGTTTAGTTGAAAGGCCACAGAAGAGATGCATATTCAGGGAAAGTAACGAGCAGCAAGCACAATAATGTAAGATTGTTTTACAAAAAGAAATTTCTAAAAAGAATATAGTCAAACTGTTGAGGAAACTTCATTGTTAAAGAATAAACATTGTGCATATCAAACACTGAAGAGTGTACAGTATTGTCAACGGTAATGTGAACTTACTTGAACATTCAGGAACCTTTTCATGCTCAGTGCATTTTGGAAACATTTCCATCAGAGTGAAGAAAGCTAAGGGAACCTTACATTATCAGTGCAAAGTGATACTTGGAATGAAGCATTTGGCTGAGCCTCTAGCTGAGCCCCTTGTCTTTTTGCTAGTGTTTCACCTGACTACACAGCATTGGTTGTTTTGGACTGACTGTCTCACCACTTGCCAGATTAGGAATTTTGGCTGGTGTATCAGGGTCTTGTGGATGTAAGAGAATAACCTGCCACTCCCGGTGATGAGGCCGGCCAAGCTGGTGGTGTTGGGTCACCCGCCTGATCTCCTGTCCACTAGGGGTCCACATTTCAGACTCCACTCTGACGGGAGAAGACACTGCTACATCTGGATGTCTTATTTACATAGTATTTTGTTTTATATCCCAACCCCTCCCTGCCTGCACCCATCTTCTTGGTTTATTATTTTTCAAACTTCACTATTTCCAGGCATTCTTCACAATTCTGTGTATGTTTTTCCTGATTTTGATTTAAATACCTCCTATATTTTATTTGCTTCTGTTTCCTCTTAAGTCCCGTCACTTGTTAGAATATAAATCAGTCTATTTTAAAAGGCGATTTTACATTATCCCTTAAAAGAAAAAGTAGTATGAGTTGCCAAAGCTCTATGGTAACCTAAAATAAATACCATGAAGACAGAATGATGGTATACACCGGAGTTGGCAAACTTTTTCGTTGTAAAGGGCCAGGTAGTAAATGTTTTTGGCTTTACAGGACATATGGTTTCTGTTGCAACTACTCACCTCCTCCATTGTAACCCCAAATCAGCAAGAAACAATATATAAATGAATAGGGGGCATGGCTGTGTCCCAATAAAACTTTATTTATGGAAACAAATTTGTTTTTCATGTAATTTTTTCACGTCAAAAAATTTTCTTCTTCTTCTTTTAGTTTTTTTCTTCAACCATTTAAAAATATAAAATCCATTCTCAGCTCATGGACTCTACAAAAATCAGCAACAGGCCAGGTTGGCCCGTGGACCATAATTTGCTGATTCCTGATAAAAACTTCTCACTTTATAGTTTTGCCTACTTCTATCTAAGGTATTGAGCTGGGCAGGTCCTCTTTTTGTTATAAATGTACTTTACATATGTTAGGTGTCAGGCCAACACCCAAATGAGGCTTTGTCCTTGACATAATTAGAAGTGTTGAAATGGAATTGGAAAAAGAACAACATTCTAAGTATGCAATTCAGTGTAATTTATTATGTCCATACCACCTAAAATTGTCATAGTTGTTTAAAGTCTAGAACTCTAGGCAATATTGCCTTTGTTTATTTGTTCTACCTTGTTCTCCTAATCACACAGACAATATGAAGATAGAGGTATAATTAGCACATGAACGAAGGGAGAGTTTTCAACATAATAGCTAGAAACAGCCAAGACCAGTGGAGGGATAATTGGGCATGAAAGAATGGCTGTTTTGATAAGGGAGCAAATATCTGAAAGAAGAAAAGAAGAATTCCTGAGATCAGAAGATGGCAGAAACTTAAATATTATGTCAGCCAATCTATTACCCATATTTCTAATAGTATCCTATTTTGTGGTGACTCCATATTACCACCATATCTCCCAGTGGTAGCTTCTTAGGTATTTGTGTTTCCCATCATTGTGTTCCAGAAGTTTCTGATGTTAGTGTTTCCTCTCCCCTGGCAAAAGGAACAAGTTAAGTTAGTGATCCAGGATAGTATCTCTTTATCCAACCACTTTTTGTCCCTTTGTAGTGGTTCATTCAATGATAAGTCTTCAAAACAGCCTTTTGTTTTGGGGGTGAGGAGCCTGTATTGATTCAAATTTGTGTATGATTTGGACAGAAATCCTTGAGTTATTTCTTGACACAATTCTGTATTAGAAAATCAGGACCAGTGTAGCTTTATCTCTTACTTGAGACAGAAGTCTGGAGGATATGAGAATTTAGGTGTTAACTACGTTCAAATATTTTGTTTTGTATTTTGATAGACAAAAACACCACATTCTGGGGAAATGATGTATATAGTGTTCATAGAATAATAATTATCTCTATAACCTGAAGAATAATTCGTTTTCATGTTACCACCACACAAAAAAAGACTTTTATTTCAAAACGAGCTTCTTAAAACAAAGTTGTTTTTCGAGTTGCTTTACTTTCCAGTACTAACATGAACCAGGAAACCTTACACCAGGAGTATTAGCTGATATGTTCTAAAAGTGTGGTAGTATAGTTGTTAAGTAATTACTCAAGTTGGGAAAAGAGATCTGGTTTCAAATTCTGGCTAAGTTACTTAGTAATTTTGTGACCTTGGGAAAGTTATTTAATCTTTTTAAGCCTTTTTAAGTTTTCCATTTGAAGATGGAGGTGAAAAAGCACCTTCCTCACTGTAGGAATTGAAAGTCTAGGTGCTCCGCAACTCATGACAGGGTTGTGTCCTGATAAACCCATCATAAATTGAAAACACTGTAAATCAAAAGAGCATTACATATACCTAACTCACCAAACATCACAGATTAGCCAGGCCTACCTTAAATGTACTCAAAACACTAAAATTAACCTGCTGTTGGGCAAAACCTGCCGTTGGGCAAAACGCCTGTTTTATAATGCCCATATCATGAGAGAGAGTATCATACCACATATTGTTAGCCTGGGAAAAGATCAAAATTAAAAATTCGAAGTAAAGTTTCTACTGAATGCATATTGCTTTGGCACCATTGTAAAGTCGAAAAATGGTTAAATCAAGTTGTCATAAATCAGGGACTCTGTGTATTATAGTTTATGAGATGCTTTTGGATTAAATGGGATTATGCAAAAATAGATCTGAGCACAGTGCATGGTATATGTAACAAATAATATTCCCTTTATGTGATATTTATCTACATAATTAAATAAAAAGTGTTTCACATTTTTACTGTTTCTCTGGATGCCTAAACTGGAGTTACTTAGTAGAGAACATTCAACTGTAGGAACCGATAATAATTTAAATCATCTCAATTTTCCACATTCTTCATGTGTGGTTTAAAATAATTTTCTCTTATGTAAAAGGCAGTATGCATGAAGTTCATATAAGATCAGCATTTGGATAACTGCAGTTCACTGAGTCTCTCTTAAACTTGCTGAACCCCAGGAAACACTGATGTACACAGTTTAACAATTAAACATAAGTTGGTTTGTGCCTGCTCATCCGTTTGCTATTTAGTTTTTTTTCCAATTTTTATTAATTTTGAAAATGAAAAAGGATGAAGAATCTGTTCTGCATTTCACTCACTTTCACGTTTCTATAAGTAAAAGATGAATAACTATGACATGTATTATTAGATGCATATTTACCTCCCTTTTCTCACTACCTGTCACTGTTTTCCAATTTCTTGCATCAGCTTCTTCATCTGGAGAATGTATGTGACTTGAAAAAGTCATCCTCGAGCTCCCTAGTTCTGATTCCGTGAGATGAAAGAGAACCACCATGCAATGCCAGGGAAAAGGCAGGAAGAAAAGGTTGACAGAAAGTTAAACCAAAAACTAACTTATATAATGTTGAAGATGGTGGTGTTCTTTTGGGGTCAAGAAAATTCTAGACGTAACTGACTACTTAAGCTCTTTGGGTCATAGGATCACAAATTCTAGGTATTTTTACTAAATGGCCAAGCCAGAATTTGGAACCAGATCTTTTTTTTTTCCCACTTGGGTGATTACTTGGGTGATTAAGTTTATAACAACTTACTCCACTGTTGCTTTGGAACATATTAACCAGTCTACCTGTACCTTAATATTTTAAGGTACAGGTTTTAAGACACAAGTGACAACTGTAAGTACTAAAGGGAATATTCAAATATTCTCTGTAAATTGATTCAGTGGGGCCAAGGGGCATGTTTATCCCATTCCAAGGAGGACAAATTGTTTTAGTACAGTAGCCTTTGGGTACTCAGCCATACCAGTTAGCTGATTCTCTGGGCCTTGGTTTACTTGTCTATATGATGGAATTAATTTTATGTCAGTGGTTTGTACACATCAAATGATAGAATCAATGTTAAATCGTTTTGCTATTTTATAATATTATATTGCCCATAAGATGCCATCCAGTGTAATCTTTGAAATAAGTGTGCGTGGAAATTTCATATTCCATAAATTCGTCCAGTGAGCAAGGATGGTACTGATTTTCTTTTGTTCTTTGGATGGTTCATTCAACATTTGAGAATCAGAAATTTCAGTTTGCAGTCCAGGACTCTTGTGTGACATCCCCAATTCATGTCCCCTCCCCTGTCTCTACTATAATTAGATTTAGCATGCTTTCAAACTATGAGAGTAAAAAAAAAAAAATGTTCATTTTAAAAGTTAAAGTTCCAGTGTGACCATGTCGTGTGAGTTCCAAAGCTGCTTTTCCAAAATACTCTTTCCCTTCAAGACCTTATAGCCTTGTTTTTATCAACAGCTAGAGCAAGTGATTTCTTCACCCTTGTCCTTTTAATGACATTATTGTTATTTCTAAGTGTGAAATCAGAGTATTTTAGTTGGAGAAATCATTTCATTTTATCACCATGTTTTAGTCTAGAATGTCTCTCTGTACTTTTTATTCTTTACTCGGGGATAAATCCAAGTTCTCAGATATAGAACATTTAGGACTTAATTTTGGTATGATAAGCTAAGAGTTCACTTTAAGGTGCCTTTTAGTTACTTCTGTCTAGATTCTTGTGCCTCCAAACTTAAAATCGCTATATGAAAATGTAAAAACAAACCCCAAAACAAATGTATACATCATTAAATGACCCTGAAATCATATACCATTTCTTTCCCACATCACACGGTTTAGTGTGTCTAAATTCCAGCTGTTTCTCTCCTCAGACCAACTTGTTGTGTCTTCTTCTGAATTTATCTGAGTAGAAGAATTCAGAGAAAAAAAGCCTTGGTATTTCCCTAATACCAAACTGTGAGGCCCCTGACTAATTCCCCCCTTCTCCTGTAGAAATAAGTGTGTGTGTGTGTGTGTGTGTGTGTGTGTGTGTACACACAAATTGAGAGGTAACTGCTTTCCCCCTAATCTGGTCACTGTTGCATTCTTTTTCTCTCAGTCTTATGGCAGCTCTGTTTTAATTTCTAATTTCTTTGGGCATTTGACTCTTGATGTGGCTAGAAATTTTCTAAAGCAGATTAGCAAGGAGAATAAGTTTTGTCTGGAGTGAAGGACCAGGCAGCCTTCTTGTTTAGCATGTTAACCTTCGAGTCTGAAAATGACCTGGAGACACAGGAAACAACCCGAGTACAAGAATAACGTGGCCAAGCTTTATATCTTTGTCTCTCTGTGCAGGGCATACCGGGCAAGGCAGCCCCCGTGCGTTCCTTGCCTCCAGCTCGTTCGCACTGGCCGGCCGGCAGTGGTACTTGCAGGTCATGACCCTCGAGGCCAGTCTGACTTGGGTAGTTGCACAGTAATAAGTCCGTAGCTTTTGGCTGCCTGCTGTCGTTTGGGGTCCAGGTACTCCATGAGTTCATTTTCTGACTGGTGCACGTTTTATGGAATGAGAATGCTAAACAAAACACTTCCACAAGATACTTTTTCTTAGTAGTATATGTATAAAAATACTTTGGTGTTTTAGTGGAAGTTACTCCGTTACAACCCTTTATGGATGCTGCCTGCTGAGAAAGCATTCTAGAAATGGATGTCAACCAAGGGAGATTCATTCATTCCATACGTTTTCTAATTTCAAAAAATGTACACCGTCAATATTTTTTCTTAATTGAACAGTTTGTTGAACAGACGGGTGCTTTAATTATGGTGGTCTAAATTTACACACATTACAGTGGTATTTTGCTACATTAATTACCTTACTTGTCAAGAGTAACAGGTAATTACTACATCATCTCACCCTCCTGCAGTACATGGAAACATAACTTTATTTGAATAGACACAATAAACCAGAATCTAGCCACCCCACACCTTCGCTTCTGATAACGGATGGCAGTTCTCCCAGTGTTTGTTTGAGGAGCAGGGTACAGGTGTGTGCACCCTTTTCTTTGTGTCTGTCCACCTCAGGTGCAAGCCTGGAAGCATTCATAGAGTCAAAGAGTGTGTAGACTGGAAGGAACCTTTGCAATACTTGAACACACTAAACCTTTTCCTGATAATGTGTTTCAGAGAGGGGGGTGTAACTTTTCTAAGACTGCAAAGTAAGAAATTAGTGTCTACACCAGAGTTGGCACCGATTTCATCCCACCACCAGCTAAAAAGCTTGGTGCATGTTAATCATTTTTGAAAATAATTACAGAAAAATCATCTGGTGTATATTCATTCACTTCATCTCCCTTATCTGAACTCCCAACTAAAGTGTTGGCTTTATGAAGAATATGTATCCTGTATTCTATTAAATGCCAGGTACAACTCGTGTCACTTGATTTCCTCTCCAGTGTACTAGTGTCAGCTTTGATGATAAGTGCTAAAATTCTACTTTCACATGTGTGTTGTAGAGGTGTAAACGTTTGTGAGCGTATAGGATGCCCCCAGCACGACCATGCAGCATTCCCTCTCCGCTGTGCCATGGCTGGAAGGAAAGAAAGGTTTAGGTGTGGTGCGGAATAGACACAATGACGTAATAGAGGCGGCTATCTTCAAAGGCTTTGTCCCCTTTTTAGTCAAACACCTGTGACAAGATTACAAACTGTGGTTAACATACACTGCTTGCAAGTGGTTTTTCAGAGTCGTTCAGGGTAGAGGAGCTCAGCTTGCAAAGAACTCTGGAACCTGCTTTCCCCTTGCACCTGGCAGCAGGAACAGCATAACATTAGAAAGAAGCTCAAGGCATCAAGTATTATTGCTACCACCTTGCATAAGTTAGATGAAATGGTTTGTGGGAGATAGAGTGGGCCTCTCAGGGTGATTTGAGAGGTATGAGGGAGAATCTCCTGTAGCCCTCGACCTCACTTCAGTTTCTGATGCCTGAAACCCTGACATAAGCGCTTCACTCCTGTGACTGTAGTCTGTCCCATGCTATTGCAAGTCACTGGGCTTGTAACTTGTTGTATTATAGCTTAGAGTTATTGGGTTTTCCCTTTTTTTAAGTCTTTTGAAGACTAGCATAGGCTAATTTGATTTAGTCATTCATGCACCCAACAAATGGAGTGCCTACTGTGTGTGACAGTCATTGTGCTGTATATGGCGGTGGGAGGGGTGCGTGGTGAGTACAGATCCCGCTCCTGTGGAGTTTTCCACTAGTAGAGGCAGGCAGAGAGAGTAAATAGAATACAGCGCGTACCTTGGGAAGGTCACTTAGATAGTTCAATCACGGAAGGCATCGTGGAAGAGAAAGCTTTTGACTAAAGATCTGAAGGTTAAGTAAGAATGCTCTCCCTATGCAAGAGTGGCAGGAAGAACTTCCCAGGAAGAGTGAATGAGGAAGGCCACGCCTCAGATTTAGGAATGAGCTATGGATCCTGTATGGCCAGAGTCGCTTAGTGGGGATGGGGTGGGAGAGGTTGGAGGTGTGAGCAGGCCCTGTGTAACATGGCAGTGGGCTGGTCTTACTCTGAGACCAGTGTAAGCGCTCAAAGGCAGCCACTTGGGATTCAGGCGTCGGAATAAAGCACATGGGACATTGCAGAGCCTCCTGAAAGGAGACTTCCTGGGGAGAGAGGGCCAGACCCTGGGCCACCAAGGCTGAGCAAGGAGCCCTGGAAGAGGCCCTCCCTGCCCAAGCCAGACTCAACAGGCCTGATTCGGAGGAGACGTCTTCTAGCAGCTGCGCAGGTGGGGTTTGGAAGGGTGCATCAGAGCCTGGCCCCCATGTAGGGCCAGCTGAACTTTCAGTGGCAGCAGCATCACTTGGATAGAAATGTAACTTTTCTGGCCTCACTGCAGCCTTCTGTGAATCAGAAACTCGGGTTAGGGCCCAGCAATCCTGTTTTAACGAGCTTCCCTGGGGAGTCTGCCGAGTATGTGAGATTGAGAACCCTTTTTATGAGACAGCCAGAAAGGACTTTCTAGTTCTCACAACTCCTAGTTCTCATTCTACAGGTGAGGGGACTCAATAGAGGGCTGTAGCTACGTGGCAATCCAGAGCTGATAGGAACCTGGTCTCTTGACCCTGTTCTAATGCTCTTTCCGCGTGGCTTTACTGAGTTAAAGAGTAAACAAAACCCACCTTTTTGAGGGTTAATTATGATATTTATAAAGGAGGGCGTAGATGGATTTTTAAGAAGGAATAATGTTATGGCTTGTGAACTGAGGCTGCCTCGTTTTGCTTGCTACTATTTTCTAAGATAATTGCGAAAAGCAATTTTAGTGTGAATAACCCACTCCTTTCTCCCCATCAGTGGTAGAAAACCAAGTGTTTTGTATTAAGTTACACCATTGAGACACTTAGCAGAAGGTAATAGCATTCTTCTATGTCTGTATTACTGAATATATTTGGTCTTGTTTTTGATTTGGAAGTCCTGATGCTCCCAAGATATGTTTTAAAAATCACCGTAGAAGGCAGAGGTTATTTTGAGGCCTGGTGTTTGTGCTTGTGCATATGTTTCTGACCAAGAGTGGCCCTGGAGACTATGCCATTGGAGAGATCTAGGATTGCTCTCCTGCCCCCAGTCAGCCCACCTGCCTGACTACGTCTTCTCACCTTTCATGTCTTAGGCTTACAGAGCATTTCTTGCATGAAACCTTTTCTGACTCTCATGCTTGGGTCAGATGTATGAGTCATTCCCATGTGTTCGTGTTGGTGTTTCCGGGTAGACCGTGGGCCTCATGAAGGCAGAGGCCTCTTTTGTCTCAATTCCAAGCTGTATTCACCTTCAATGACAGTGTCTGGCCCATGGTAAGTACTGGAAAAGTAACTGTCAGATGCATGCTTTTTCTCTTTATGGATTCACTATCTGTCACTCTATTTGACAGATTATTGGAAGGCAGGGTGGTGGGTCTTTTCTAAAAGGGGAATAAACAGAATATTAAAACATGGTGCCATGGGACCAAGATGGCAGAAGTGGAGACAAAGCCAAAAATCAGTGTTTATTAAAGAAAAGTCCTAACGAAGGCTGTATAATAAGGTGTGAACTCTGTTAGTCAGGCTGCGTTGTGCTAGCTGTTGTGACTCACATCCCGCAAAGCTCGGTAGCTTCACATAATAAAGATAAATGTCATTCTTCTTTCATGGTAGTGTTTGTCCATTAAACCTCCACTGTCTTGTATTTGCCACAAGGAACTTGGGGTCTCCCTGGTCTCTGGGGAAGAGAAACAGGGAATGCAGCTGGTTTTTGTTGTCAAACTCAAAAGTGGTGTACCTGCTTCTGCTCACATCCCATTGATCAGAAGGCAGTCACATGATCCCAGCCTAAGTGCCAGGACAACTGGGCAGTATGATCCTGTGTGCTCAGGGAGAAGAAAATAAAACGGAGTTAGTTATTATGTGATAGTTCTCAACAACATGTTACTTTGGTGTTAGCCACTGAGTTTTGATCAAAGTGAAGCATAGAACCCCTATTTCTGCAGCCTGCTCATCAATACATACCTTTGTTCTCCCAGAGATAAGGAAGCGTGATAGCCCTCACAGGTCCTCAGTTTTTGTATGCCATGACGAGGATGTCTTTCATTTAAATCCCAACTAAGACTGCATCTTCCTCTGGGACCCGGCAGGGCGGTTTGTTGATGAGCCAGCTGTAGCTCGCGTTCTTTCCAACGTAAAATGAAATACTCTGACCTGAGTGGTGAATTAGTCTGACTACACACAGATTGTCTTTCATATGGCGGGATCTGTTTGTGTTCTGCAGTTGGCCCTATTTTTTCCTTCTACTCTTGGACTTGACAAGTTTGGACAGAAGAGTTCACTGGTGGTAAGGACTAAATCCTCCCACACCCACTTGCCATTCCAGAGGACCTGTGGGCTAATTATTGTGCCTTAAGGAGAAAAGTGAAGTTGCTTTTAAGACTTTATTTTGTCTGTGTGTGTGTTAATCTCAGTTTATTTTTATCCAGAAGACAATATGGAAATTTCTCATGATACATTTAGTGGATAAAAATATATAATAAAGTGTTTACTTTATGATGCCCTATATTTTTTAAAAAGAAAGATGTTTCTTCCCCAGCTGTCACATTGACCATGGTAGTTCTCAGGAAGGGAGCTAAAATCTTCATGTCTTCATTAGTCTCTCCTTCCAGCTCAGGACAGAAGCTCAGTGAGAAGCTTGGCAGGACCGATGGACATGTGTACTTGAGCTTGAGGCTGAAGAGATCTGCTGCGGCCAGATCATGAGGGTCTTGTAAGAGCCAAGGGGAAGGTTTTGATCTCTATCCTCAGAGTGCTAGGGAGTGCTGAAAGTGTGCAAGCAAGGGGTGTAGGTGAGTGTGATGTGTGAGTGAGAGAGAGAGAGAGAGAGAGAGAGAGAGAGAGAGAGAGAAGCTGATTGATGGATGGATAGAGAAAACAATGATGAAGCACACATTTGTTGTGTGCTTCTTGGCTGTTGGGAAAGAGCCTCCACAGAAAGAATGAGTGTGAAGACAGCATGGCGCCCTGTATCAGCTGACACGATAGATCTCCTCCCCTCTTCTACACAGAAGCTACCTGTCAATCAGGAGCTTACCATCCCAGCTTTAAAGCAGACAGTGCACTTGGGGTAAATATTTATGAAATGCCAAGCTTCACGATCAAGATGTATTTTGTTTTTAATGAGAACATGACTCAGAATTGTTTTGAGTTATTAAAAGACAAATTATTGTGCCATCATGGAAAAAGGAAAGAGGAGAAAGTATAATTTTACGTCAAGCAGTTTATTTACAGCTATAATCTGCAATCAATGAAGCTCTATATTATTTAATTTTTTAAAGGCTTAAAGTATAAAAATTTAATTTTTTAATTGAATGTTGTTAAGAGGACTTTTGAAAAGTAAGGTGGACTATTCGTTGCTTCAAGGAATGTTAACTGAGTACATAAAGGTCTGCAAATACTATGTTTGAGACATGAGAGAGAACATGTCTCTTATCAAGACACCTCTAGTCTGAAACTAGGCAATTAAAAGCTATTAATAAATGAGCATTAGCGTAGAACAAGTGTCTTCTTGACATTCAGATAACTTTTTCAGATTCTGTAACCAATCGTTTAGAGATTGCTGTGTTTTAAAAAATCAAAAATACAAAAAAATTCTAAAGAAAAAAATCACCACCAGGGCAAACACTGATAATTTTATTATTTTTTTCTGTTCTTTATTGACACAAAGTTTTATACAGTGAAGGGTCTATTGTAGATATAATTTTTCTGTCTTGCTTATTTCATGTCACATTATAACAAGCACTTGCACATATTTTCCCATTTCCAGTATCATTTTTAATGACTACAAAATATTCCTTTGTCAGACTAGACTATCATTTAGTTACTTTTGTTCTGTTGTGATTGACATTTTAGGTCAAACAGATTCATAAAATTTATCCATTTTTATGTCTCAAGCCATCTTGTATAGTTAACTATTGTAATAAAACAGTAACATAGAACAGATTTTTTTGAAAAGCATCTCTCTCTGTGTATATGTCTCTGAATTTTGCCATTCAAAAAAAAAATGGTGAACTAAAACCTTGTTACAATAACTTTGCATTCTCGAGAGAATAATGGGGGGATATATTTGCTACCTTAATTCTGGCATACTCCGCCATTGGACACTTAGCTCCTACTCTGAAACTGGGGAACAGAGGATACCCTCCAGGTCCAAGAAAGCCATTCGGTTCTTACATGGGGAGACTTCATGCCTGATTTTGAAACTTGTAGAGGCGGTCATTTCTTGTTCCTAGTACTCAGTGACATTTTAAATGTAAATTTGTTTATTTTGCTTTTTTCTTTTTGTAAAGAAAGCCTTAATGTAAGATCACTTTAAGGTAACTGTTACCTCCATTATCTTAACACAGGTTGCTGACTGTGCTGGCTGAGCAAAATCATCAGCTTTTTTTTTTTGGTTACAATATTATTTGGATTTTTGTTCAAAATGACATGGGATGCCTTTTAATGTTTTATATGGACACATGAGTACATTGAAAGGTGTCACGATATAGGGGGAAGAATGGGGGCAGTGGGGTTAGAGCTCAGATGGAAACTGAGTGCTGCCAACTCTCTGTCTTTTGAACCTTTGACATATTAAGGCTATTCTCCCTGAACATCAGTAATCCATTCCTGGATGGGATCAGATATCCTGGGTGGGAATGCTAACCAGATCCTACATCCTATTATTTTACATGGAAGAAACCAAAACGTGTTACATGTCAATATGCAAAAACCCCAGGCAATTTTCTAAAACAGAAGGGGGTAAATTATGGCCTTTGAGCCAAATCTGGCCCACTGACTATTTTTGTAAATAAAGTTTTATCAGAACAAAACACCCATTTGTTTACTTATCACCTATGGTTGCTTTCCTAGTGCAATGGCAGAACTGAGGAGCTGGAATAGAGAACATATGGCTGCAAAGCCTAAAAATATCACCATCTGGCCCTTCAGAGAAAAAGTTTGTCACCCTGTATTCTAAAATATGACTAAAGTGTAGTCAAATGCCTTATATATAGTCAACATCCCTCACATTAAGAATGTGAATGTCTGCAACATTAATTACTCAACAATTAATATGGTTTCAACATACATTTTTTTGAAATGTGGGTTTCGTTTTTTTTTAATCACCAAGAACATCTGAGACACAGCCCCTTCATTGCTGGTTTTTCAAAACCTCTACAGAAGTTTCTGACATTCTACCCATTGTATTGTAACTTGACGCTTTCCCTTACATATTTTATTGAAAATGTTGTATTAAATTTTGGAGGGTGTCATGGAATTTTTTTTATGAGCAATAGCCAAAAATGTTTGATTTAGACATAAGCATTTTCTATAAAATTTGGAATGCCAAGGCGCATTCAACTAGGAAAATATCAACTGGATAGACATTTTGTGGCATTTGCTGGTATTGCACTTAGTTGAGGCTCAGTATTCTCATCCGTAAAATGGGACTTAGACCTCCTCATAGGGCAATGCAGAGATTAGGTAAGGAAAAATGTAATTCACACACTTTGGGGATACATTAGCTGTCGATTCCCTTTCTCTGTTCTACCCTTAGCTTAATTAGAGGAGCAAATAATCACAGCTATAAAAATTTTTAGGAATTTTTCCAAATTTATAGTGCTTCTGCTTATGTACGGTGGCCCGGAGATTCATGTATAACTTTGGAGCCCCGAGAATTTATAAAGGTCTCTGTATTGGGTAAGAGATACTGGCAATTGTTAACAAACATTCCTGAGTCTCAGAGGCTTAACTCAGTGCAGATTTATTTCTTAGGCACCTCATAGTCTAGTGCTGGCTGGTGGGGAACAGGAATGGTGTCTGCTCCATGTGGTGTTTCAGAGACCTTAGCTTATTTCCTCCAGTGACTCCATCATCTGTAGGAACGATAGTTACCCACTGGACCTTTGAGCTGCAATCAAGGGAAGAGAAAGGGCATTAGGGATGGTTCAGGTAGGGTTCAGGGTCAGAATGAAGTAACATACCACTTCTATGTGCTTGACCAGAAGTCAGTTACAAGGCAGTGAGGCTGGGAAATACATGTGCCAAGGAAAAAGAAATGGATTTGATGAGCCAGTCTCTGCCACATGCTGACTATATCTTTTTGTATTATTACGGAGGACAAATGCTTACCATATATAAATTGCACAAATATGCCAATAATTTGAGAACCTGTGTGTGACAGGTACCCATGGAAATAGCAGTGTTTGGAGACAATAATGCTGGGTTGGGACAATTAATCTGTGTACTTGGGTAAATATACTTTAAAAATTAGACTGAGATCTGAATCTTCTTTCCACGTGTTGTGTGCAATTTACATATGTTGGCATTCTAAAATCATAGATCTATTGTAGGGTAAGTTTAGAAATGCATACTTAAGTAATGTTACTTGCAATGACATTTTCATTCCCCAAGTGGTCTTTGTGGACTCATATTTATTTTTCTGTTCTTTAAAATCAGAAGTCATATACGTTATTGAATGGAATTCTTTATCAATTACGGCAGATGGAACATTTGTTGAAATACTACCATAGTAATTCATTTTAAAGTGCACATTTTACAATAAAGCACATCAGGAACTTTTTCATTTTTTCAAAACTTCTGGTAGATCTTAGCACACCTTTTCTAAAGTTATTTATTTTAAACTATCATTATATGAATATTTTAGGTTTATAATTACCATAAAATGAAGGGCAAAATTTATCATTCCAAAATAGAAATTTAATTTAAAATAGAAAGAACCTGATTGCAATGTTTAGTAGAGTAGAAACAAGATGTATGAGAGGATATTAAAGAACATGTTTTTAAAAAGCCTTAGCTGTACAGTTTTACAATAGATTTGGAAAAAACACAATTACATCTATTGATTTTTGTACCAATCATATTTGAGATAGTTTCATCAAAGATCAAACTTTTGTAAGATTGAAAAAGCACATTAAAGCAAACAAAACTTTTGGTCATTCCATGCAAAAACAAACTTAAAAAAATATTCAGTGTCATAAAGTTAGGGAAGTTTATTTGAGATGAAGTTGCTCAACTATCCTGTGATCCAGTGGCCTTTCTCAAAAGTCAAGATTGTACACAAACATATGTGATTAAAAATACTCCTTTAGATTTTCTTGGTATTCTTGGCATTTCCTACTACCTTTCCTGTCACTTTGTCCTTGACAATATTTTAGACAAAATACAAGTTGAGTTCATGGGGATGGTTTTCCAGTCATCTGTTCCTTATTATTTGCCAGTGTTCTTTGTTATATTAGAATTCAAACTGACTATTCATGAAACATATTTTAATCAGTGACCATATCAGACAAACAGAAGCTAAGCACTGGTTAGTATGTTGAAAATAAACATGAGAATTCTCATTAATGTTGCTGTCTAAATAATTAGTTGAGCTTCGTGTACTGAGCAGCAGTAAAAGCAGGTTGGCTTCCCACTGAAATGACAGGCTGACAGCCTCATCTTGGCGCATGGTCATTAGGGTGCCCCCCATCAATGTCATGTTACTGTGTCAAATTAGTGCCCCCTGAGGAGAGAAGCCGGACCTATAGATTATCCTCCATATCCGTGCAAACCATATTTGTGAAACCTGTGAACAAGTGTGAGTAAATTATTAACGTAGCTCATAAATTAACTGGTTTACAGGCTTATAACATTTTACAAGTAGATAATAAAGGATAGAAAAGTTTTCCAGTTGCTTTGCGCTGATGTTAGGGCGTGATCTACCAGCTTTTCCTTGAGGAGCCCACAGTTGATCGTTTTCTGTTAAGAGGAGCAAAAACATGTAGTGTCAGAACAAATGTTTGGAAAATATAGACTCTAAAAGGAAGTAGGTGTAAATCCATTTTAAGCAATATAATTAACTTTGTTATCACATTGCTCTGATAAGTCAATGACAGTGGGCCTCTTTCTTGTGGTGGCAGTTGCTCATTAATGAGTCCACCAATTAAGTTTGATCAAGTACATCCTTTGCCAACTGAAATTATTTTTAAACATGTTTTTGATGCATTCTTATCATACTCTTAAGCTGCAGTCTTGAAGAGGAGTAATGCTAACACAGCATGTTAAACTCGTAAGAATGAAGATTCTTAATCCGTAATATATTTGGCAAACAGTTGACACTCATATAGGTAACTGATACCTAGAAAACATAGTGTGGACCAATCTGGCCTGGGTTTATCTCTTATCAAGAAGGGCACCCACTGGGAGCACCACCTCTTAACCCTCTTCTGAGCTCTGGTAGACAGACAACCCACATAGTTTCCGGAGGTACGTGACTAGTCAAATCATAAAACTTCATACATCTCTTTTTCAGTTTCAACTTCTCTGTCTGATTAGATTAGAAAACACATACATTGATGGAGTTCTGTCTGCGTTTACTGTTGAAAGAGAACAACATACACCCACCCACACTGAAGAGTTCATGCTTTCTACTCATTCTGCAGTTCCATTTCCCTATATGACAGAGTCCCTTCTGTCATCTCGAGGGTTGTATAGGTGGCATTATCATTCAAGGATCTAGGGAGAAGAGGCCTGGCATGCAAAACCTTGTACTCACTGCAGTTCACTGAAACTATCTGAGGATGAGTTGGCCTAAGAGTCAGCAACTTCAGCTTACTTGGAATTCGGTTTGTTAAATATTCTCACAAGCTTGCTAAGCCACGGAAGTATGCTGTCTCGGCACATGAACACGTACTCAGGCTGGCTGTCGCCATGAGAAGGCTATGTCGCAACTTCCTTCTATTATTTTAAATCCAACTGGAAAAAGAAGTGTAAGCTGTGGCAGGTGGGATTTTGGGGCATGGACACATGTGTGCACATGTGTTTATTTCCTCCCATCACTTCTACCGAGTGAGACTAAAGGACCAAAACCCAAAGCAAAATCATCATTTGAATTCATGGATCATCTTGCCCTATTTCTGTAGATAACATTGTAATTATGATAATGTATCCTAAAAAATAAGAAATGATGGACCTTAAAGGAACCTGACTTTCTAAGCAAATGCCATGCCTTCCAGACTGGCAGTTTTACTTGGCGACAGAACGTTTTGCATCCTTCTACGGTCATTTTGCAGTGCTAATGCAGTGCTGATTTTAGGAGTGAAAGGACGAAATAGATGCTTAGTATGTCTGTTATATGTACATAGTATATATGTATACTGCATATTGCATATATGTAGTATACATATGTACCAGGGGTGCCAAAAAATGTACACAAGTGGACACGTTGGTCAGCGTTGCTCAAGCAGTAGTTCGCCATAATCAGAAGTGTCTGGACGCTGATGGGAACCACTTAGAGCATATCTTTTAATTGCAGAGGTCAAACAAGACTTTTATTCATCCTTTGCTATTGGTACATAGTATTACAATTTTAATACACTTTTGTCCTTTCTCAAAATGTGTACACTTTTTTTTTTTGGCACCCTCTGTATATACACAAATTGTGAAGTATCACAATTTGCCCCTTCACTTAATCTCTTCTATTCTTTTTGCTTTCAGTGTCCCTCTGTGTGTTGCAGTCCTATGGCATTATGCATGCCCCCAGCCAGTGACCCCCCAAGCTTTTTATGGCTGTGAGACACATTAAAAGGTAAGAGGCAAGTAGCACTAATATTGTGTACTGCTTAGAATTGCCACCCATTACTACATCCACAGTAGTGGATACAGTAATTGAGAGGACGATACTATCAAGCATGAGTTCCAAAGCTATCAGGTTTGTTGAGCTCCGTGACAGCTTTATGGCTTTCAAGAATAGGGCCCATAACCTGGGGATCGTATTTGTGGAAAGCTGATCTAATGCAGGGTTGGCACACTTTGTCTATAAAGGGCCACATAATAAGTATTTTCAACCTTCTGGGCCATGCAATCTCTGTAGCAAAGTAGCCATAGGCGATGCATAAACAAATGGGTGTGACTGTTCCAATAAAACTTTATTTACAAAAGCAAGCAGTGGGCCATATTTGGCCCGAAGGCTGTAGCTTGCTGAGCCTTGATCTAATGCATCGAAGGGGGACAAATGATCTGTAGACAAGATACCTCTCTGGGTATCAGTTCCTCTGAGCTTGAGCAAACAATTTATCAAGAAGAAGTGGGAATGAAAAAATACCTGCTGTTCGTACTGCACAGGGTGTAGTGGTAAGGATGAAATAAGTTATAATGTATATGAAAGCACTTTGAACATTTCGAAACTCCTTGCAAAGGTGATGGATGGCTCTGCACAGTCATTCTGGTTCACCTAGTGGAGTGCTTTTCACCTCTTTAATCACGTTGGGCTTTCATGAGCTAAATGAGCGTGGGGGAGAGCTCTTTTATTTTCTGAGTAATGTGGTTTGTCTGTGCGTTCCTTCTGTTTTACAGTTGATGGACAAGCTGTTGAAATGTCTTTTTAGTATCAAATATGGATGAAGGGATCAACGGGTAGATTTTGGCAGACTGAAGATCAAATGCCAATGAAGAACAATTAAATTTCCTTTAATCATCAGAATCTGAGAGTGTTTTAAGATCTTCAACCTTTAATATAGGCCTTAGTAAATAATAACGCTTTGGGTATCTACAAGTATGTTTGAATTCGCAAGTCTTGCATGTCAAAACATAGAGACAGGCTCAGCGCATACACCCCTCTGGACGAGCGGTAATAATGAAGAGGCAGAGTCATACTTACACAGCTTGGCGAACAGAGGTGATCACAATCCCAGTTCCTGAATTTTCTAGGCTTTTGTTTCCTCACAAAAACACTAAGTAGTATAGTCTTTAGATACGTTTTCATATTATTATATCATTTACGAATTTTTCTAGTAACAGATACTATATTAGTTTAAAAAATTCCTTGTGTATTTTCTCTCATGAAGGCTATCTGGAGAGAGCAGCTTATGCCTTCTCTCTCTCTGCTATTCTTGCCTGATCAAGTGTTGCTTCATTTTCAAGGTCCCATTTCGCCTGCTTACTTTCTGGCCGTTGCCTCTGTCTCCCAAAAGGGAGAAGCAGAAGTACAAGAAACAAAGAGAGTTGTCCTCCCAGCTGAGGCAGACCTCTTTAAAGAACTTTCCCTGAAGTCTTACTCAAGGACTTCTGTCATAGCCTTTTCACTACCCCTAACCTAAGAGCATCTGGGAAATGTACCCTGAGTTTTGTGAAATTTGATGTCCCAGATGAATTCCAGGTTCTAGTAGTAATGAAGGAAGGGGACTGGTTACCGAGCAACAATTGTGGATTACTTACACAAAATCATGATATTAATTTTTCTTACCTGTTTAATTTTTATTCATTTTCAATGAAATGCCTTCTGTCTCCTACTGACTTGTGTGTGTATTATCTTATTTGAATTTCATGTGTTAGATTTCAGTTTATTCAATTCTCAGCAGAGATACATATCTCAGTAAATATTTTAGGACCATAATATTCTTACTGAAAGTGCTGTGGCACTTAAATCTGGAAATAAATTTCTTTCTCAGGAGAGCTATCAACCAAAATTTAAACTCCCAAATTTTCTATTGGATTTTCTCTCCTCTGGAGATAAACTTCTGTGAAAGCTTGAACTACCAGCATGAGGTCCTAGAGACATGAAGACTCACATGCAGTGCTGTTCTTCCCCGTATGTACAGGGTACTTCCCTGATGGCTGTCAAAGACTGGACAGTGCTCTCTGCAGCTCTGATTGGCTATTCCCCACATCTCTCCTGAAAACCTACCTTGGAGGATGAGGGAGACAGTGAGTCATCCCTGTCCAATCTCTCTATACCAGATTGGCCCATATGTTATTCTTGTGAAAATTTCCATCTCCTAGAATGAGTAGAATGAGACTTCCCTCTGCTTCAAAATATATTATTTGCCTATGCCAGCTCGTGATTGACGCTCATGAAACATGGGAGTCGATGCAGTCATAGACATTTATTGAATGCCTGCTATATCCATATAGGGTTAGCAGTATGGTTAAGAGTGAGTGCTTGAAGTTAGATCATCCTGGATTCAAATTCCACCCTTTGTACTTACTGGCTCAGTGTCCCTGGGCAACTTACTTAACCTTTCTGGGCCACAGCCTCCTTATCTAGGAAACAGCAATAAAAATAGGAGCTAGCTCCATGTGAAGAGTTAGAGAGATGATGCTTGCAAAGCGCTCAGCACAGATCCTGGTGGGTAGTAGACGCCAGCCAGTAGAGCTCCCCACCGTAGGCCATGTGGTGAAATCCCCGTCTTAGGGGTTTGGACAATCTTGTGTCTGGCCCACCAATGTTTCCTGGTAGATGATGTGTTACACAGTCCTGCTTCTCCTCTGACATTGCCTCTATTTAAGTAGGGCCTTGGAAGGAGGCTTTGGTGCTCCTTCAAGGGGACTGCTGCGTGCCCACCACCGGGCAGGCCTGTTGACTGGACTTCACTCTCTGGGTCCCGTGTTGATATTTCCCCAGAGAGGCGTGCAGTTCTTTTTTTATTGCTGTTTTTTTACTTACTCAGACAATGGGCCTGCCTAGCAAGCAGAATTCACTAACTGCTTTCAAGTCAGTATTGCTGATGATAATCTGAAACTGTAGAGTTTCACTCGTGAAGGCTGACGCTACATGATGTTGATCTCCCTACCTCATCCCAGTTCCGGCCTCCGTGCTGAGTCTGCAAAGCAGGCCCTGGTCCCCCCCAGATCTTCCTGGGAAGGGCCCCGTAGGCACGTGTCATCTGCACACAGGAGCTGCTGCGTTACTGCAGCAAAGGTTGTCAGCAGTGCCCATGGGTGGCCCAGGTGGCCACGTGTCCCGAAGACGGAGAAGCGGCGGCAACCGCATGACGGGCCCATGTGTGGAGTTTTGGGCAGTGTGGGGTGTAGGTGGGTCAAGTCTTATCAGCTTCTTACAGGAGCAGTGGTTTCAGTAACTGGGACCCTCTGTCACAGGATTGATGGGCTTGGGGGTACTGACCGCCAGACTCCGCTCGTCCCTAGTAAGCCCATCAATCCTGTTAACAGAACTTCCCTCTCTGGGTCCCGTTTTGACAATTGAAAAGAGTTGACTCTTTGGGATAGTGACTTGAAGATCTTACCTGTTCAAAAGACTCTGAGAAACTTTGAGCTTTTGCTGTCTGGTTTCAAATATTTTATTTAGATACCATGTCCGTGTCAGATACCGTAAAATCTTTCCTGCCCCTGGACCATGGTATTCTCTGCCTAGAACAACATTTGTGGTTCATAAGACTCACTCCAGCTCCTTGTGTTAGTGCAAGCATTGATGAGGTGATACATGTACTTTGCACTGGGCCTGGCACAGTAACCATGCTGCTGATTTAGGAAGCTCAGCGAGGGTCTTTGGGGTTGTACTACCAGCTCACACTGCACTTTCTTGCAGTCTTCATTTTAAAGCGGTAAACATGGTGAAGAGCCTTGACTCTTACTATATTTGCTCGTGTTTCATGTGCTGAATTCACGTTAAAACTAAAAACTACAAAATGAGCAAGCAGTGGGATGATGTGTATATATTTATTGTTGACACGTTGGCTGCTGGCTGTTTGTGACTTGTTTCTGATAATGTAAGTGCTAAACCTCAAATGTGGGAGTCCTCAGTGTTTGGAGTCTGATCCTCCACCACAAAAGCCTGGACATTCAGGTTTCAGGCGGTTGCACTGCCCTTAAGCTACCTGGCTGGGGGGGTGTTTTGTCCTTAAGTGCGTCAGAGCTGGCTCGATCTCCTGCTTCACAACAGACCATGTCTTACATTTTTGTAAGTTCTAACTTAAAAAAACAAAATGGTACGTTGATGTATCTATCCTGATAATTCACATATTTTGTTGTTGTTGTTGAAGGAAAACCTTGTCTGTAGGTCGAAAGGAGTTAGATATAAACAGCTTTCATCCTTAGCTCCGATTTCTCTCACCTGACTGAGGGTAGTGGTCTGTCGTGGTGTTGCTTCGTTTGCCTGCGCTTGACCTGTGGTGCTCCCGGCGCATGTGTGTGAAAGCTGAAGCGTGGCGGGGAGCTTTGTCTTTACATCTTCTAACTTTTTGGTGGTAAAAGATGAACTATATGAAGTCACATACTCTTATTTATGTGGCTGATGAAATAGCTAGGCTGATGTAAAACATGAAGAGCCATTGGTTTGATTTATGTGTAATTTATACCCTCTCGACTTATAAAAATAAAGGAATATGATTAAGATATAGATTGAGACACCACATTTGGTTCCTGATAGCCTTGTTAGTGAAGAAAAAGCTCAAGTTCAGTGAGTTTCAGTCAAGTGGTGCAAAGGATTCAGCAAAGCTTTTATTAGACTCATAATAAAAGCTCAGAGTGGCAACGAACCTGGTTTTTTACATCTCTAAAAACTTGGGACTCCCGTCTCCAACAATCATTTCAGAAACTAAAACACAATCACAGACGGGGAAGCCGATCTGTGTGTGCAGGACTTGATGGCTGCCCTTCACGTGGGTCGTGGCAGCCTGGAATGGCCCTCGTACCACCCTCTTCTCCACAGCCGGCCACCTGAGTATGGGGGAAGATGAGGACATCCCTGACGGTGTTCCTCTGATGGTTTCAAGTATTGCTGCCCTGGGTGCACCCAGTTTGGTGTGGCAGTGGCAGTGCCAGGTGAGTCTGGTTACCATGAGCTGGGGGCTGAATTTCTCAGTGTCAGCTCACCCATGAAGCTTCACTCGGAGTGCTCTCATCAAGAGAGGCTGTGCTTGCCTTTGTCCATATCTGTCCCAAATCATCCATTAACTGTGACAGAGATCTACTTGGTATGTATTAACTCACAAAAACTCTGAGAGAAGTGTGATTCTAAAAATCCTTTTTACAGATGAGGAAACTGAGGCATTGTGAGGTTAAATATCTCCCTCAGACTTCTCTGCTGATAAGAAGTAGAGCCGGGATTTGAACCCAGGTTTCCTTGCCCTGGTGCCATGGCTCCTAGCCAGCATGCCATGCAGTCTTCACCATGCGCACATTTTCTAGGCTGTTGATTTACAGGCACTGTTTGCTTGAGCGTACGTTCTTTCCTCCAGGACTGCTTCTATGCCGCATGTTGACCTTGATCCTTCAGTGCCATCTAGCAGGCCCTGTTTGATCTTACTGGACTTTTTCAAATGTTTTCATTCTTTTTGCTGGTACAAGAGCTGTGGGAGTAAAAGTATGTCTCAATATGGTTAAGAACAAGGACAGCCATTCAGTTGGCATTCTTCTGTCTCTTCTTGGATGTGCCTGGTAAGATATTTTCTCTAGATCTTTGAGTCATTTTTCTCCGGCATATTATTCTAATTAACCTCATCTCAGTAGCTCTCATTTTATTATTAGCCTCTGACCATCCAACAATTGGTTTGTTCAGCTCAATCACCTGTGTGAAAAAGTGTAGCACGTGAGGTCTCCTTCCCAAAGAAGCAGTCCCGTACCTGGGGTGTTTTCCCAGCAGGCAGGTTCAGAATGGCCTCTTGTTTCCTGGGATATGTTCATTCGGAAGGCTTTTTATTGACGAGGGTAAAGATCTGGGGTACTTAGAGGAAGCACTAGTTAACCAAATTAGAAGGCCTTCAGTTGTTTGCTCAGTAGAATTACAAATTCGTAAGCTCTATGCCAAGGATTTTGACCTTCAAAAATAAAAATATTAGATTTGTAAAGAACATATATAGTAAAATGTATAATACATATTAAATATGTATTGAAAAACTATATAAAAGCCATTTGCAAGGGACCACAAATAATCAGTTTTTACTTATAGGGTTTGAAGTGTCAGTATCTCCTTGTTAATAAAACAGCAGACCATTTTTAATGTATCTGTGCTGTAAAGTACTGAGCCCTGGTCTCTGGTTACTTTTGATGAGTGCAGGCCAAAGAGGAATTACCATTGATCCTTGAACAACGTGAGGGTTAGAGGTGCCAACGCCCCACACAATTGAAAATCCACATATAACTTTTAACTCCCCAAAAACTTAAGTCGCCCCTCAGTGTCCCTGAGGGTTGGTTTTAGGACTCCCTGTGGATACCAGAATCTGCAGATGATCAACTCACCTGTTGGAAATGGTGTAGGACAGTGCGTACATTTGGCCCTCTGCATCCATGGACTCCCAACTGCAGGTAGAAAACAGTATGGGTACTTCTTGAAAAACAAAGAAAAACACGTGTGTAAGTGTACCATGCAGTTCAAACCCCTGTTGTTTAAGGGTCAGCTGTGGTTACCTGGTGGTCCTGTAAAGCTGAACGCTGGAGCAAACTTCAGGCACAGCGGAGCGAGCGGTTCATACTGTGCCGTTGAGTCTTGTTCTCAGATTCTTGGCTGCACTGTGCTCTCGTTGTGTTCATTCACACAGGCATTTACCAGGCTGTGGCATGATAACCACTCGGGATTCTATTTTTGTAGTGCCTTTGACAGCAAGGGGTCCTTTCGTCCTCTGAGTTCTAGTAGCGGCCACGGAAGCTGCGTCTCCTGGCTGTGAGCAGCGTGGTCTGTGCTGTGTGCCTATCCCTGAAACAGTCTCTGGGGCTGGAGCTGGTTCCCCGGAGGTATGACAGTGCGCTTGGCCTGGAGTGGGCCACAGGAGTCATGGCTGGTGTCTGTGGATGGTGTTCAACCTCCACAACACAATGGAAAGTGGGCACAAAGGGTACTTCTTGCAGAAGCAGGGGCAGAAATCTAGGAAGGTAGGCTGTGGATGTACTGTACTTGATGCACAGTAAATGTATAGGACTCCAGGGCTGGAAAGAACCTCTACATCTCACATAAGCCCAGCTTCCCATGATGCGTATCCTCTGAGGTTTTCCCCATGAAGTTGTCTACCTAACACCCCAGGAGCCGGGAGTTCAGGCATTGTCACACACCCCGTCTGTCCTTCTGTCCAAACACCCACCTACCATTTGTCACTGTTCTAGATCCTAAAGCAAGATCCTTGATTTCAACAAATTTATATCTGTGAGGTAGACAGAAAGGTCAGTTATGATACAGTGATACAGAAGCTGCAAGAATACTGGTGCGTTGTCTGTATGTGGTTGGGTAGAGGGGAATTGGACGGCCTCCCAGAAGTGATGAGACCTGGCTAGGGCCTCAGAGGATGAATGGGAGTTGCCAAGTAACCACAGGGAAAATGGTCAGATTGGTGGACCTACCATCTCTTCTCAAATTGAATCCTGTATTCGGACTTGCATTTGAATTACCTAGGAAAATTGGCTTATAAAATATTTCAACTCAGTTAAAATACACATGCTTTTTAGAATATGTCAATGACGTTAGTGATAAGAATCGTAGGTTGATGATAATTGCTGTTTGTACTGGTTAGCCACATTGCATCTTTCAAGTTACCTTAGTCTTCTGTCTTGTAAGTACATAATGAATGAATGAATGAATGAATGAATGAATGAATGAATGAATGAAGCTTCCATGGGTAAAATTTTGGTGAGTTAACTTATAGAATTTTTAACATTTCCCTAAGAATTTTGAAAGAACTGGATATTGTGTGTTTATTCATACATTCCTGTGAGCAAAAAGTATTGTGAACCTTGTTTTTGTATCTGATGCCTGAAGATAAAAATCATACCTTCCAAAGGGTTAGGGGTCATGTGGAGAATAAACATCTTGAGCATATGAAACAGTGAATATGACACTCATACCTCGTAAGCACTCTCTGTGTGTTACTCATTGTTATCTGAAGGCATCTATGATTTTTACCTCATAGGTTATCAAAGGCTTTGAAAAGTAATTTAAGTATATCAATCACTAGTTGATCTTAAAATGTTTTTTCATATACTCCGCATGGAATATGTCTTTTATTTTCACGTTACTTATAAAAATCAAGGCTATTAAAGATGGTGAAGTTTAGCAAAGAACTTTAACTCCACATGCTTTTAATGCTTCCCTGAATTAATAATTTTCATGTCCATCATATTTTCTCCTTGGCCCACAATTCATCCCATATTTGGATGTTGGCAAATGATGACTTGGTTAATTAGGCAGTCTGTTAACTCTGATTACTAAGTTATAACAGATCAGTGTCGAAGTATCACTGTGCAATTTGGATTAAAAGGCTCTTCATCTTATCAAAACAAATTTACATTTATGGATGAGTGTGTTGAAATGATCTAGGTTAAAATGATGCATTTCATAAGGAAAATTTAAAAAGGATAAAGAATAATTTCCTCCTAAGTTTTTATTTTATTTTAGTATGACATTCATCATATTATCTTTCACTAGGAATAAGCTTGGAATTTTCCTGTAAAGCTTGAAAATGATAGCTCATTTAATCCCTTTATTGTATACATACGATGGCTGCGTCACATTTTAATTTAAGCATATTTTAGCCTCTGTTCCTAGACTTACTGTAGGGATGAATCTTGACCATGTTGGGGAAATGAGTGGGTTACATTAGGGTTCGCTCCCTTTCACAGCTGAAGGCACTGACAGTGAACAAATAAAGCTGGGTCTTTGTAGTTCCTTCTTTTTCTTGCCTAATGGTTCATCATCACTTAAGGGTAGTTGGGGTATCACAACCTTGCTTACTTACTCTAGCTCCATCTCTGCCTCCCTTCTTTCTTTTCTTAGCGCAGAACACTGTGGAAAATGAACAAACACAAGAGTAATTTTCGAGCTCCAGCGGACCCTGAAATTTGTGTTAATTTCCCCTGAAGATTCAAAAGATAGCACCTCACCTGTCTCCCTCCCTGCTATACACACCCCGACATTCATTCATGTGTGTGTGCATGCACGTGCACACACACACGCAGAATTCAGCAGCTGGCACCTAGGAGGTATTTAATTCATACTGTTGAAGACTGATTGGAAAAGTGGAAACACTGACAACCTCCCATCCCAGTGCTCCTGAAGCTGCTCTTACTACTGGTTCAACATTTGGGGTCCTGTCCGATATTATAACCATTGGAATGAATGGAGTTGATGAATTTAATATTTATTTTTTCAATATGCTTACTGAAGTCTCACTTTCATGGATTACTGTGTTCTGGTTTCCTGGGAAATGAAAACCTAAAAAGAGAATTTTTTTTTTTTATTCATTGAACTTAGTGTCTTATTTTTTGACCATATTAATAGGACTATAATTCAGAAATAGGAAACCTTAGTTCTTTAACTTTATTCAGTGGTAGCATCTAGTTTATGCGAAACTGGCTTTTCTAAGTCTACAAGAGCCTCCTAACTTTGTAGATAGAGCAGAACTTTACTTAACTCTGAATCGAAGTTGGGATTTTATGGATTTGATTATTTTCTCTTAATTGGGAACATTTAATAATAATCATAGGTGACTCTCATTGTGGAGGGGCTCATAGTTGGTTGTTCAAAGGTAAAGTGATGTTTTGAGCTCTAATTTGACAGATTTGAATGACAGTCAGCCTGAATAATTCAGTTTCCCTACCTCCCCATTCCTTCTAAAAGAACAAACCAAATAAGGAGTTTTTTAAAAACCTAAACCATTCTGGATTATATGAATTCTTATAGTCATTTTAAAAGAAGTGGTTTAACAGAGAGATGTACTCTGGAACTTTTATGTGTGAGGTAAACCCAGTAGAACATTAATTTTTTTAAATGGGGCTTTGGTTACCTAAATAATTCATGTATTATAATTAAGTCTTGCTGATAGAGCAAGAGAGCCCTCCGTAAAACAGCTGCCTAAGGAGTGAGAAAAGAAGTGAAGTCCACTTGTATTTTCAAGCATACCTTGAGACAGAAAATTCTTATCAGTGGTCCCCAAGATGTCTTAATGGCAATGGCAGGAAACGTCCTCAGTTAAGTTCTTCTTTAATAAATTGGTCTGTGGATAGAAGCAGACTTATTGGAAGGTTGGATACTACTACTGTGTGGTTTTATTAATTACACTTATTCCTTTAAAGTGACCTTGGATGAAAACAATCACCTCTTCTGTGGGCATGGTTAGCAGATGTTTACTGTAACTCTTTGCTTGGTGAAAAAAATGCCTCTTCCACCCAACAAAAACAGCCATGTTTTCTTGGCTAAATCAAAACTGTGGCGCTTGGGTCTTACTTTATATATCATGGCTTCAGTCACACAGCCTTTCCAAGTGTGAGGCTTAGATCACAACTCCAACATCTGTGGGAGAGCTCTGCTCACAGTGATCTATTATGTGAGTACTTAATTCTTACACTGTTTTTGGCGTTCGCCCTTCCTCTTGAAACCAATATCCTATATGCGAGACTCTCTTTGTTTTTCTTGTATAAGCACGTGAGCCCCTCCTTCGTTTTTAAAGCTTTTACCTAGGCCTGGTGGCCATTTTAGTGAGGATTTTAATCATATAAATATAGCCAAGGTTCACCTTCTCAGTCTGAGAGTTTGGTTTTTCCTGGGCTCTCTGAAATAAATTCTTCGTATTTTGTGTTTGAAAAGGACCTTTTCTTATTGCATATTGAGCTTCCTTAACCACCTCTCTCTCTCTCTCTCTCTCTCTCTCTCTCTCTCTCTCTCTCTCTCTCTCTCTCTCTCTCTCTCTCTCTTTTTGCCAATTCCTGTTTTTTACAAGTGCTAAGTGATCATGAACCTTTAGATGGTCCCTGCCCACCCCTGCCATGATAATAGGTATTTCAGGAGCCGACACGTCCCCGCCGGAATTTCCGCAACGAAGAATGCTGCTTGCTTTTCGAAGTGCGGGAAAGGAAATACAACAGCAAAACTTTGCTTTTCTTGGGAAGCTCCTCCCTTTGGAATGGAGAACTCTGGGTGGCTCTTCTTATTTTGTTTCTATTGCCAAAATAAGCAGGGATCTTACATAACACCAGGGTAGGAAAAAAAGAAGTAATACTAAAGGAAACATATGTTCATGTTGAAAAAAAGGGAGCTGGAACTGGACAGGGAACAGTGGCCCCCAAAGCTAAAGACATCTTCTTTTTAATTCAGGTGGGCAATCAGGTTTTGATCATTTTGGTATATTTATAAAATAAAAAATCAGTTGCTTTTCTACATTTGATCCAATTAAAAATAAATCTTGAGATTGGGAAACCAAGGCATATAGGCTAGTTAATTAATATATATGGTAGTGGGAATGGATCAAGTTCTGTGTTTGTTAAGTTATTTTCCTATGATCTTAGTTAACACTAAGCGATTTCCTTGGAGATCAGTTGGTTTGAGATGCTTGCCCTAATTTGAAACCAAAGCTGAAACTATCCAAATATGATTCTTATTTGGTCTGATTTTAGGAGAATGGAAGAGAGATCTGAGAATTAAAATGAACCAAAGATGTCTACTCTAGCTGTTTGGCTGATTAGTGGACATATTATTTGTCCTTTTAAGTGATTCCAAATAATGTCTGTTGATAGAAACAGAGCAGACACTTTAGTGTTTCAGACTGTTTGTGGGTGGCAGGTTTTGAAAATGTAGCCAGTTTGCAAAAAGAAAAGAGAATAGAAAAAAAAAGGAAAAAATAGAACAGCAGCAAAAAAAAATCCTTAGTTTCTAATTCATCCATCCTCAGGATTTGAAAATTTCAAAGTTGGGGGAAAATCAGCAGAGTTCTTCTTTCCCCATTATAAACACTTGGTGCCTGTAAAACAGCGCTGTGGTGGAGGCAGGGCCCGGAGCATTCTGGGTACTGGCATATGTCTGCCATGTAGACCAAAGGGATGTGGATGGGTTCACACAGCAGCTGATGGAAGCGAGTGATCGCCCCATTCGGGGAGCGTTGACTGTGCTTGGAACTGTTTGCACGCGCACAGCTTTGTCGTGTGCACAAAAGTGCATCCAAACACTGTCCTACTTCAAACCTCTTAAAACCTTGCTTTGGGTGTTGCCACAAATAGGGCGGGAACTGTGGCAGGGTGGACCCAGGCTTGTGTTCAGTCTGTTCGATTCAAAAAATCTAAGATTTAAAACCTTATGTTAGGGAACAAAAACCCAAAGCCTACCTCTCAAAAAGGGGAAGCAAAGCTATTTAAAGTATAAGATCATTCTTAAATTATGGTTTAAGTTTCAGCTATTTTAATTAGTCCACTCCTTTTCCCCCCAAGGCAAGTCATTTCACTGTTGGAAAAATGGACTTAAAAAAAATCAGGGTATGTGCACACCCAAAAAGGGATTTTGAGTTACATTTTTTTTCAATCCTTAGAGTAGGCTACATTCTGGTGTTTTTCTCCTTTGGGTTCAGGCAAACTATAAATGGTGGCAGATGACATCTCTATATTAGTGGGTAGAAGGAAGAAATCCCAAAAGTCTTGTTTAATAATAAAATATTATGAAATACGTGTCAGCTCCTATTGTAAGCAATATACTAGCATCTCACCGAATCCTCATAAATACTACAAAGTACCTACTCTTAGTACCTTACCATGTACCCCCTCTCCCTCCCTTAACCCCCAGGTCACCCACTCTGATCTTGGTAGGTACAGTAGAGATCATTTATCTTGTCTTTGGAGTCTTTGAGGAAATGCTTTGTTGAGAAGAGATGGCCTGGGACTTTGGATGAGCTTTGTAATGGATTTGTAATGCCTGACGTGTACGTGGAGAAGCACATAGACATCTAGAGAGGAGAAGGGCACTACTGAGCCCTCCTGTACTGGCTTGTACAACATGTAAATATAGGCCACAAAAAGCTAACATTCATAGTGCTCATTATTTGTGTCTCAGAGAAACGACCACTCAAATTCAGAAAACCTTTCTTTTAAAGCTGTATCTTTTGCTAACTTATGTGATCACACCTTCCTCATTTAGGAAATTATTAAGAAGAGAATTATGTTCTACCAGAAGTTTCCATGGGTAAAAAATTTTGTGGCATTCAATATGGCACAACTTCAAACCTCGGTCTTTGCTAAATAGTAAAAATGATTGCTAGTCAGTCCTATGACTGGAGAATCAAGCTCTAAGATATGTTGGTGAATTTAACTGGTTGATTAACTCAAAATAAGTATTTGAAATCTTTCTTCTTTTTTAAATATGTGTTTATAGCTACAAATTTCCCTCTGAGAAATGCTTTACCTGTATGTTCTAAGTTTTGGTATGTTATATCTATTTTCATTCATCTCAAAGTATTTTCTAATTTGTTTTATGATGTCTTCTTGACCTGTTGGTTGTTTAGGAGTGAGTTGTTTAATTTCCACGTTTGTAAGTTTCTCAGACTTCTTTGTGTTATTTGTTTTTAATTCCATTCCATTGTATTTAGAGCTCATATTTTGTATTATTTCAGTCCTTTTAAATTTATGGAGATGTATTTTATGGCCTAGCTTATTGTCTATCTTGAGAATGTCCCATGTGTACTTGAGAAGAGTGTATACTCTATTGTTGTTGGGTGGCACTTTCTTTAGATGTCAGCTTGAAGTCTCTAGATGCTGGATGTCCATCTGGGTCTTAGTGTTATCTGTGTCTTCTGTTTCCTTGTTTCCTTCTGTTTCCTAGCACCATACTGCTACCAGCGTTCCTGGTTCACAAATATGAAGTAAATAGAAAATCTTGCTAATTTTTGCCTAGGTCTGTCCGTCACACTAGTGGGGTGTTGAAGTCTCCAGCTAGCATTGTTGAATTATTTGTTTCTCCAGTTAGTACTGTTCGGGTTTGCTTTCTGTATTTTGGGACTCCATTTTTAGGTGACGACTTTCTTGAGGAGACCAGAGAGCACTCTTGTTATATCATCCGCTTTCAGGACTTCATTCAGTTCTAGGGTTTAAAAATTACATAGTGATGAACAAGCTTAGCTTTATAATGAGGAGGTCTCTGACACTGGTGGGGGCATTTAGGCCATATTTATACAGATAAAGAGAAATAAAGGATTGATGGCTTGTTTATCTCAATTTTATTATTGTTTGCAGCCAGTAGTCCAATTAAGGGCAAACCAACATTATCTTCTGTAGCAGATGACTGAGGACTTTGACTTACCCAGATGTAAGTCAGTCTTTCATCGTCCACACTTGACTTACTCTGTGGAGACATGGACTAACTCAATACAGACATGTTCCATGGGAACATGGGAAAAATAATATGTTTGTTGTTTGTGTTTTTTTTTTTAGCAAATAAGAATACAATGCAATTTTCTTATTGTTGCTAAATCTATGTCCACAGCCCTTTCTGTGTGTAAAGGCAAACTCCAGGGGCATTTGTCATACAGAAATTGCTTTTCCACCCAAATACAGAAATATGGAATAAACCAATTTGAGCGTGAGCAGTATATGCTAGATTTACTAAGTATCTATCAAGCTTCTTCCTCTAGTCATTGTATTAAGATTAATGAAGAGTTAGAACTGCCTGGTTTCTGCCCAAATGCACATACAGCCTCCACTCAGACAATACTATTGAACGATTGTTTCTGCTAACAATATTATGGCCAAGCATTTTATTTTTCTTCTTTTCAGGAGTATGTTACATTTGTTCTAAACACATGTCAGTGGGAAAGCAGGAGGTGGAGTCATACACACAGGCATGTACACATATACGTAAAAAGAGATATCCTCACTGAATACATTTTTAAAAGGCATTTGTCTTTGATTTCTTTATTCTTTAGCCATTTTATTATCCTTAACCACATTTGGCTGTTTATCAGAGAGCAATGAAATAGTTTAGCTGTGCTTTTAAATTCACTGTGAAAGTAATGTCGTTTTTCAGAAGAAATTTTACATGTATGTTATAGCCATGTTTTTGTCATCTCTGAATATTTCATAGAGTTGATTGTTGGTGGACGAAGCCATGAGGTTCTATGTCTTAACTTTCTCTGAGAAAGGAATTATTGTCTTTGTCATTTTGTTTTACCCTGTGACCTCCTACCTGCTGGGTTTCCCAACAGCTGTCAGCTAACTACTCAAGCACCATACTGCTACCAGCGTTCCTGGTTCACAAATATGAAGTAAATAGAAAATCTTGCTAATTTGAGCCCAGTAGGAACCTTAACACTGTAATGAAGTAATTTTGAAAGCAGACAGACATATCTCACAAAATTAGAGCCAAAATTTTAAATGATCTTTAATAATTAATTTAGAGTAAGAATGGTACTTAAGAACGAGTGGGATACTGAGACATGGAGGAGTTAGAAAGGTAAGAGAAGAGTCCTCATGGAGTTTTAGTAATTATGCAGTCTAACTCGGGTTGCTACTGATGTCAATCTAAGAGTGGGAATGATAGCGTGCTTTGGAGGACAGGCTTGTGGTTTTAATGTTCTTGATAGATTTTGACAAATTAAACAGTAGCAGAGGTGTTTGGAAGGTAGCCACGTCCTTACCATTATTTATGTCAGTGAGCTAGAAATCAGTGGTTAATTTGCAGTTCTTATAATTTTTACGATATTCCTGTTGTTGTAAATTTAACCCTGTGTAGCACCTACTCAGCGGGATACATTTTATGTTGTCAGCTACCTTTTGACATCATAATAGATTTCAGTTGCCAAACCTTTCTCGATAGAATGAGATGTAAAGAGAACTGTACAGAATCTTTGGATCATATCCAGACACAAAACGTATGACAGACTTTATGAGATTGAAAAGCTCAGATTGGAATATGGGGGAAAGTTAGGCCCTGTTGATTTTTGTTTTTCTTCTTTTTCTTATTATTTGCCCTTAACCCATTTTAGTGCTATGTTCTAGATAGGTGTTTTTTCTCGTGGCTGAAAGCGTGTTCTTCAGTGTGTGATACCTTGCATGATGACCAAATGTAATTGGAAGCTACTGATTTTCACATCTCTTAACTGTTAATGCACCTGTGTGCTCTCTTTTTTGCACTGGATCACAGGTTCCATAGTCTTATATTTTTCTCTGGTATGTTTTAGCATCAGTTACATTATTTCAATGAAAATACTGATATTCTCCCTGGATAATTAAAGATTCTGTTAGAGGTGTATTTGGAAGTTAAGATGTTTCTTTCCTTCCTCCGTTTCCTCTAGTTTATTCAAACTGCCTCCTTTATGATCATCCTTTTCTATAGCACTTAGCTTGACTAAGAGGATTAGTAGACACCCCTGCCTTTTTATACATTCATTCTCAGATTCTTTCTTTTAACCTCTAAATTATTTCCTTAGGCCCTCTGCTGTATGACATAACACATTTTTGTGGACCCCACTTTGCTCTGTGTTGGCAGCTAGCCTCCCATTTCTCTTCTGTCATTCTCTCTGCTTGACAACATTCCATGACTCCATTGGCTCAGCTTTCATTTTCCCTTTTCATACAGCTCCTTAGCATCTCTTCAAAGGAATGTCCTCCTTCACACTTACTGTGAGCCCAGCAGCAGGACCAGAGGTGTTATACCCAGGATCCTCAGCTCTGTGGAAGGAATGCTCCTGGTTGTCCTCTGTGCAGTTCCGTTGCCTATCTTAAATGCTTGTTTGGAGTTTCCATTTGGCAGGGATTCTGCTGCTCTGTTTTGCTATAGCCTTGTCTTCTTCCAATGTCTAATAAATCTTTAACGATAATTGAAATGATCAGTTATCAATCCATGGCGAAGAACTTATTAACCTTTTCTAGGCACATTGTCCTTGAGATGAAAGTTTCTTGTGTCATGTACCACCGCCTTTAAATCAGATCCATTGGACTTGTTGGATTCCTGCTATGTAATGCCTTAAAATGGTTTCACATTATTCATCTCTCTTCTGGAAAGTGTATGCCCTTTGTCTTTGCTTTAAAGAGTAGCCAATATTCAAGGATTCGAGATGAATTGAAATAAATGCAGTTGTCTAAGGTATTTTGGAAGGCATGAACTTTAAAATTTTTATTCTAAAGTAAAACACAATCATGGAAATCCACCGGAACATACACATGTGCACATATACACACACACATACACACACAGGTTCAATACAATGTGTTCCATTTCTACACTGTCTAAAATTAGCCACTGCCTACTGAACTCTTGAAATTTGGCTAGGATGACTGAGAAACTGAATTTTAAATTTTATCTAATTTTAATTAATTTACATTGTAATAGCCAGATGTGGCTAGTGGCCACTGTACTGGACAACATTCATATATATATGTATATATTTATACGTCATTTGTTTTAAGGTGGTTATCTTTATAACAACCATTCAAGTCAAGAAATCAAACTTGCCCGGCCACCCAGAAACCTTTTAGGTGCCTTGTCCCACTCCAGTCCCTTCCAAAAGTAACCCACACTTTTATAGTCATTACTTCACTTTTCTCTTTATTATTTTATTAACTGCATGCGCATCCTTAGACACCATAGTTTACTATTGCCCGTTTTTAAAAAGTTGATATGTTTTTCTACTTTACAAATTTCCCCTCTGTTCCTTTCTTTTCTTGACACTTTCCCTCTTGGCAAACCTGGGCACTTGAGCTGTAGAGTTTCCTGGAGTCTGGATTTTGTTGATTGCATCCTCAGCTCCTGTTTTCTCTGCCCTCTCTATTTCCTGCACATTGGCAGCTGGACCCAAAGGCTCATGTTTGAACCCTTTGGCCAGACTCTAAGTGGTGGTGTGATTCTTCACTCAGGAGGGGTATAATGTCTTATTGTCTTTTTGTGATGTTAACAGCCATTAATGCTCACACCTAGATCCATTAATTCACTGAGAGGTGCAAAATGGTGATATTCTACTTCTATTGTTTATTAGCTGGGATACTTTTGTAATTTTACTCTTCATCTACTGTTTGGTTACCCAGTGGAACTGATCATATAGAAATACAGGATAAATCCCTGGTTCTTTCCAACTTTTTACCAGTTTAAAAAATAATAAATTGGTTTCGTGTCATCCTTTGAAAGCAACCTGTCAATTTTAATATCTTTCTGAACCATTAATTTAAGGGTTTGTTGGTTTCAATTCATTGAATTTCTTATTGTTTATTGAAGATCAAATTGTCCATCTTTGATCATGGAACTTCTTCCCATTGGCTCCTCTGCCCTCCTGAGATGACCCTACTGGTCCTTGATAGCTTCTTTGCTCACTGCAGGACGAGATGTTTCAGACTCACCTTGTGTATTTCTTACCTAAGAACTGAAATTGACCATTTGTCCAAGAAAACGTTGTTTCTTTTAGTGGAAATTTGTATTTCGAGACAACTGTCTTTGTGCTAACAATGTCATTGTTGCTGGATTGGTCATTGTGTCTAGGCCTCATGAATTCATACTCACATTTCCATATCATATTCAGGACTAGAGGGCTTTTACTAAACTTCCCATCTGTTACATGTGTTTCTCCTTCATTCCATGCTGATCAAGAATCTGGGGGATGATACAATTAGAATATCCCATAATTATTAATTTGCTTAGTGATGCGGATCACCGTGCACACACAAAAGTCTCAGAATAGCAATACTAATACTACAACCTCCAGTGATACTTACCAAGAAGAGTCAAAAACATCTTATTACATGTACTATCCCTACTCTCTCTGTTATTTTTTAATGGTTTCACATGTCTATCTTTTCAGAGCACATAGCCATCATAGTGTGCTTTTCCCTGTTAGCTCTATTTTAGTCTTACCTCTTTAGGTAAGTATATTCAGTGCTCAAACCAGCCCTTATGCAGATGTCATTTTGACTAAAGCTCATTTTCTATTAGATATCTGAGGAAGGGCTCATAGCAACTACATTGCCTGAATTCTTGTATTTTGATAACAGCTTGTTGTGTGTACCCTTTATACTTAAAAGGCAAGCATTTTGCTGGGTATAAAATTGTTGGCTCACATTTTTTCTTTAAGTATCTTGACTATATTACTTTATTTTCTTCTGTCTTAAGTTGTTACATCCAGTAATTTTACTAGAAAATGTCTTGGTGTTGGTCATTTGTGTCCAATATACTCAAGTATTCAGTGTCCTCTTTCAACATATAGTCTCAGATTTTTTTTTTTTTTAATTTCAGGAAAGTTTCTCTGAATTATAGTTTTATGTATTTGGACAGACCCCTTCCTTTGATTTTCTGTTTAGGGATTCCTGTTTTCCATATGTTGCATCTTCTTTACCTATCTTCAGTGTTTGACACTTTCCCTTAAATACTTTTTATCTTTATTTGGTTTTGATTTTTAAAAACTTTTCCTATTTTTCAGTCCTTTAGTACTTTTAAGGCATTAGTTTTTGCATTCAATCTTGTGTCCTCCTGGTGTATTTCTCAACATTAAAATGGTTTTTTTTTCTTGTTTTTTCAGATTTATTCTTTTTCCCCTTATTTCTATTCTTATTCTGAATTATGTTATTTTTTCATGTTTTATGTCATATTCCTAATATCTTTTTTACCTCATTTAAAAAATAATACTTTACAGATTTTGTCTGTGATATGGCATGTCTTTGGAGTGTGCTCTCATTTTCTTTAGGATGTTATTCTTTTCTCCTTTTTTCCTTATAACTTCGTATTCCATTTGATCTCAAAACTTTTCGGTTGTTCATTTTTATATGTATGTAGTTTTTCTGAATTTGTAATAGAGAGGCTTGATTTAGAAAGGTTTTGTAACTTTATAGAGCTCCCTCTACTGGTCTACTTTCTACTACTGGGCTACTATCCTGCTTTTTAAAATATCTTGCCCACTTCTGGATCTTCTCTTTCTTTCCTCCTGATTTTCTCTGTCCTCTTCAACTATGGTTTTATATCCAACAGTTTTTGTCAGTGTTGCGTCCTGTCCTAGAATGGAGTCTTAGCACCTCAGTTTTGAGAGGTCATATGCACTGGACTACTCTAGACTCTTTAGAATTTCTTAATGTGAGCCCTATGCACTGACTTTATTAAAACAGGAAGAATTTTCCCCAGGTTCAGCTGCTGTTTTAAATGGGTTCATCACACTTTCCCTTAGTGCTTATTATAATTTGGGGGGTTCTGTTTCTCAGGTCCTTCAATAGCCCTGTTGTTTTCCTCTGCTTCTTTCCACGCAGGGTCTGCCACTCCGCAGGATTTGTGGTTAGTGTTGGCTTTTCCACACTTGTTCATACTTTGGTATTTGAAGCAGTACCTATCACTTAGTTTTGTTGTAAATTTATCCATGGGTTTTTGGGTTTACTCTTAGATGGTTCTATCTGTGTTTATGTGGGGATTTGGGAAAATTCAAAACTAAGCTTTCAACTCAACCTCTAATTTTTTTAAAATTTGATTTATTTAAGCTAAAGAAAAAAAAAAAAGCTTCACTGATTCCGCATCCCTTCACCCCTGGTCTGCCAACCATCAATCTGTTCTCTGGATCTATGAGCTTGTTTCTTTGTTTTAGATCCCATGTATAAGAGAGATCATATGATACTTGTCTTTCTCGGTCTAACTTACTTCACTTAGCATAATGCCCTCAAGGTCCCTTCATGTTGTCACAAACGGCAAAATTTCATTCTTTCTTGTGGCTGAATAATATTCCATTGTATATGTACTGCAGTTTCTTTACCCGTTCATCCATCAATGGACACTTAGGTTGTTTCCATATCTTGACTGTTGTAAATAATGCTGCAGTAAACATGGGGATACATATCTCTTTTCAAATTAATGTTTTCATTTTCTTCAGATGAATACCCAGAAGTGGAATTACATAGTCATATGATATTTTTTAAAGAACTTCCATACTATTTTCCATAGTGATTGCACCAATTTGCCTTCCCAACAACAGTGCACAAGAGTTCTTTTTTCTCCACATCCTCAGCAGCACTTATTATTTCTTGTGTTTTTAATAATAGCCATTCTAACAGGTGTGTTTTCTTCTAGGAGTTTTATGGTTTCAGGTCTTACATTCAAGTCTTTAATCCATTTTGAGTTGATTTTTATGTATGGTTTAAGATAGTGGTTCATGTTCTCTCTTTTGCATGTGGCTGCCCACCACATGCAAAGTTTTCCCAACACCGTTTATTGAAGAGTCTGTCCTTTCCCCAGTGTATGTTCTTGGCTCTTTTTTCATAAATTAATTGATATATGTGTGCATTTATTTCCAGGCTATCTTTTCTGTTCCATTGGTCTATGTGTCTGTTTTTATGCCAGTACCATGCTGTTTTAATTACTGTAGCTTTGTAATATAGTTCAAAATCAGCAAGTGTGATGCCAATTTTGTTCTTTATCAAGATTGCTTTGGCTATTTGGTGTTTTTTATGATCCCATAAAAAATTTAGGATTGTTTGTCCTATTCTCTGAAAAATGCCATTGGAATCTGGATAGAGATTGCATTGAATCTGTATATTGCTTTGGGTAGTATGGACATTTTAACAATATTCTTTCAATACATGAACATGGAATTTCTTTCCGTTTATTTGTGTCATCAGTTTCTTTCATTAATTTTTTTTTCACTTTCAGAATACAGTTCTTTGACCTCCTTAGATAAATTTATTCCTTGTATTTTATTACGTTTGATGCAACCGTAAATGAGATTGTTTTCTTAATTTTATTTTGTGATAGTTCATTATTAGTGTATAGAAATGCAACAGATTTTTGTGTATTGATTTTATATCCTGAAAGTTTACTGAATTCTTTAGTTCCAACAGTTTTTGATGGAGTCTTTAGGATTTTGTATATAAATATCATGTCATCTGATAATAGTGATAGCTTTACCTCTTCCTTTCCAATTTGGATTTTTTTTTTCTTGACTAATTTCTCTGGGGCTAGGCCTTCCAATACTACATTGAATAAAAGTGGTGAGAGTGGACATTCTTGTCTTGCTCCTGATCTTAGAGGAAAAACGTTCAGCTTTTCACTGTTGAGTATGATGCTATTAGCTATGGACTGTGTTGAGTTACATTCCCTCTACACCTACTTTGTTGAGAGTTTTTTTATTATTGTTATCATTATTATTATTATCATTATTATTATAAATGAATGCTGAATTTTGTCTACTGCTTTTCCTACATCTATTGAGACTATCATATGATTTTTATCGTTCATTTTGTTAATGAGATTTATCATGTTGACTGATTTGCAGGTGTTGAACTCTGTTTGCATGGAGTAAGTCCCAGCTGATCATAGTGTGTAATCCTGTTAATGTATTTTTGGATTCAGTTTGCTAATATTTTGTAAGGATTTTAAAATCTATCTTCATCAGGGATATTGGCCTGTGATTTTGTTTTCTTGTGTCATCGGGAAAATGCTGGCCTCATCAAATACATTTGAAAGAGTCCCCTCCTCTTCTGTTTTTGGAAGCATTGGAGAAGGTTTAGTATCAATTCTTTTTTGAATGTTTGGTAGAATTCATCAGTAAAGCTGTCTGGTTTTTTGTTTATTGGGAGGCTTTTGATGACTGATTCAGTCTCCTTATAAGTAATAGCTCTGTTTAGATTTTCTATTTCATCATAATTCAGTCTTGGTAAATTGTGTGTTTGTAGGAATTTATCCATTTTTTCAAGGTTGTCCAATTTGCTAGCGTGTAATTGTTTAGAGTAGTCTCTTACAATCTTTATATTTCCATAGTATCGGTTATAACATCGCTTTCATTTCTTATTTTTTTAATTTGAGTTCTCTTTTTTCTTGGTGAGTCTAGCTATAAATTTATCAATTTTGTTTATCTTTTCAAATAAACAGCTGTTAGTTTCAGTGATCTTTTCTATTGTCTTTTTAATTTCTATTTTATTTACTTCTCTAATTTTTGTTGTCTTTCTTTCTACTAACTTTGGGCTCCTTTGTTCTTTTTGTAGTTCCTTGAGTTGTAAAGTTAGGTTATTTAAATTTTTTCTTGTTTCTTAGTTAGACATTTATTGCTATGAACTTCCCTCTTAGAACTGCTTTTGCTGCTTTCATAAATTTTTTATGTTACTTTTCCATTTTTATTTTTCTTAAGATATTTTTTTGATATCTGTTTTGACCCATTGGTTTTTCAGTAGCATGTTGCTTAAGCTCCACATGTTTTTGAATTTTCCATTTTTATTTATGTAAATAATTTCTAGTTTTATACCATTGTGGTTCGAAAAGATGCTTAGTATGATTTCAAGTCTCATAAATTTATTTAGACTTGTTTTGTGGCCTAGCATATGATCTATCTAAAATGTTCAATGTGCACTTGAGAAGAATGTGTGCTCTGTTGCCTTTGGATGGAATTGTTTGTAAATATTTGTTAACTTCTTCTGGTCTAACATGTCATTTTAGGTCAATGTCTCCCTACTGGCTTTCTGTCTGGATGATCAATTCATTGATGTAAGTGGGGTAATAAAGTCCCCTACTATTTTTGTAGTGCTGTCTATTTCTCTCTTTAGGTCTGTTAATATTTGCTTTATATACTTAAGTGCTCATATGTTCAGTGCATAGATATTTATAAATGTTTTATTTTCTTTTTGGATTCATACTTTTATTATCATGTAACATTTTTCTTTGTCTCTTATTGTAGTCTGTCTTGTCTGACGTAAGTATAGCAACTCCATCTTTCTTTTGGATTCCATTTGCGTGGAATAGCTTTTTCCATCCCTTCACTTTCAGTCTGTGTGTGTCTTTATGTCTAAAGTGAATCTTGTACGGTCTTGTTTATATGGATCTTATTTTTTTAATCCATTCGGCTACTCTGTGTCTTTTGGTTAGATATTTCAATCCATGTACAATTAGAGTAATTATTGGTAGTTATGTGCTTATTGCCATTTTGTTAATTGTTTTCTGGCTGGTTTTATAGTTCTTGATCTTTGATACCCTGTGACAGCCCTGTGTTATGACACTTAATAAGTATAGACTTTGAGAAAGGAGATCTCCGTTTTTGTTTAGATCATTTATTCTGTTTTAATTAATCACAACCAAGAGGGCTGATATGTCACATTCTAGCTGATCAGGTAGCACCAAACTGATGCTTGGGTTCCAGAAACCCAGTTAGCTACAGGGTGAGGGTATTGAGAACTGAATGGAGCCAATTTGGCTATTCCAAAATTGCCAGTATTGTAACTGCCATGATTAGTGGTAGACAGGATTATGCATTTCCTCCTCTCACACCCTCATTGCCCTATGGCAAATTGCATTGAATGCAAGTTTCATCAAGAATTCTACCAAATGAACAGAGATGTATTAGGAAGCAAGCCCAGAGAAGTCACACATGTACTTCCTTGAGGCCTGAAGTCCCTTTTTGCTGTACTTACATATTCCAGCAGGTATCTCATATGAAGGGTTTGCTCTGAGGAGCAAGTGATACTATTTTCATGGCAGAACTGGCCAACTGTCCAGTTGAGAGGTGACAGACAGGGTTCTCTCAGGGTACCAAATGAGATCTAGAACAAGTGTAGTTCTCAAGGACTGAGGCTCCTAGGTATTGACACTCACAGTCTTTTCAGCTGTCTTGAATACTACTTATTTCGCCATTCAAAAATAATTTTAAACATCCCTAATGCTAGTGAACAGACTTTGTAGTGTATTTTTAGATAACAATATCTGAGGTACTTGTATGGCCTTCTCTTGCGTATAAAAGGCTGGGTCCTGGGCAGGACATTTCTGATTCAGAAGAATGTTTCTGCATCTTAGTCATAAAAATATAAACATATGTGTGCAATTGATTTTGACAGACATAATTATAATTAGCAAAAGATGGAGCATTAGATTAGAGGCACTTTGAGATTCAGATATAATTTGTCATCAGTAAATACACACATGCATGTGTACACACTTATGTATCATGGAATTGAACTACACTTTACAGGAGGTCATTTGCTCTGTTTATGACTGAGAAATAGATTGGTGGTTAAATTTCATAATTTGTGGGTACATATTTAAACATAGTTCATATAATGTGCAGCTGGCCAAGTGAGAAGGAAAGCAAGTGACCTTTATGTTTGCATCTGGAAGACCTATTTCAATATATTGAGTCTGTCCCACTTCTCTCTTTGGAGTGGTGGCATCATTGTCACTTCCTGCCTTACAGCTGTCCCCTCCCCCCCATTGATTTTTCAAAGCCCGTCCCTCACAAGCATTTGTGAAGGCATCCTTCGTCTTCTCCCCTCTAGTTTGGTCTTTACTTGCTTTTGTTCAGTATTGTCCTGTGGTTTCTAACTTTGGGAGACAGCATAGCATGTGGTTGAGATTGGCTTCCAGTTTGGACAGTAGGATTCAAATCCACGCTCCGCCAGTTATTAACTATTTGGCTTGGACCTGTTCACCCTGCTGGACCTTACTTTCCTCGTCTGCTAAATGGGAGTAAGAACAGTGCAGTGCTGTGCGTGATACACATAAAGTGTTGCTTTCTAATTACCCTTCTCTTCCTACTGCCACCATTATTACTTTGGTTTATCATCTCTTTCCAGCCCTTCTCGTGGGTCCCTCAAGATTTAGAGTTCCTGCAGAATCTCCTGTTCCAGACAGCCTAGCACAGCCCATTTTCCCCAACTCCTACATCCCCTGTTGTCTTCTTTCCTCCTAACTACTAGTGGGTTTTAGGGGTTAGCTAAAAACTTATCCTAATATTTATTCACCTAAGACGTACAGCTCATGAGCATGACAAGAAAGCCTTTCTTGCATTTGTTGCATTTACTTAGATCAACTAGAATCTTGTGTCCACATACCTGGCTCCAAACTCTTTCTTACTCCCATTCTTTGAAAACACATTCTTCCTTCTTGAAGAACTATTACAGGTTTTGTGTTGAGCACCAGAACACCCTCAGCTCTGCCATCACAATCATTATAGGATGCACTGGAGACCCAGGTGGCCGCCAGGCTTTTTTTGGCATTACCAGGAACTTTATTATAATTATTATTGGATTGTTGTTTTTCATCTGTGTTTCTTTGTAGGCTTTTCATGGATTTCTCAATCACTGGGTATGTACAGGACACCCCTTCTGAATGCAAACCCCTCTCTATTATCAGTCACCCTCTTTTGCTCTGTAGCAGTGGAACATTTCATTGTTCTCTGAAGAAGAAGTAAGGGTGTATTCCACGGACAGTTGGCCTTCTCCTAATGTGTACCAGATTGCTTAGTACTCCACGTTTTAAAAAAAAACAAAAAAGTACGATGAAAAGAGAAGGATTTTTTCCTTGTTTGAAAACACAAAATAGTGATATTGCTGCCAAAAAAAGTGTTTTTCTATATTCAATACACTGAGGCAGATATGGCTGCTATCAGCAGAATATAAATCATCACATTTTTATCTCTAAGTGTTAAAGTCCACCTGCTATTTGGTACACAAAGAATTTATTTATCAGATGTTCTCGTCTCCATTCAGACTCACACAAATGTTTCATAAAAATTAATGCATTTTGTAGGAGATTTCTTTATGTACACTCAGAGTAAAGGTAGCTGTTAGTCCCGGGCTGGTGCTGCTGGCCAAACTTCCTTAGACGAAAACCAGTGGTCAGAACTGTCATAGGAACTTGAGAAGGTTTCTTTCTTGGTATGTTTTTGAGGTTTAAAGACACAGAAGGATGGCATACCTTGGGGCAGATTACAGCCTGGCAGCCTCAGGTCTGTTGGGTTTGGTCCACACATTTTAAAATAATTTGTGTTGGTTCCCAGCATTTAAATATCAAGAGATTATACCTCGAACAATCCTGGATTTCTGAGTTTTGTGGAAAATGTGAACAACACCGGTCCACATTCCCGCATGGCAGCCGTGGCTTGGAGCCAGATAGTAGCCTCTGTCTTTAGCTGGGGCATGGCCTAGACTTTGTCAGTCTGCTTTACTCATTCATGTGACCCTTGGTCCCTACAGGTATAGGAGTTTGCAGCCCCTTACCTTAGCATTGCAAAGAAAAAACAGAACAAAACCTGGATCCAGGAGTAAACAACATGTCGAGTATGTCTTTTTGGTGACTAGCTTTAAGACAAAGGAAATTTATGTATATGACTTATAGGAATCTGTATATAATTTATGAAATGTATGTCTATAATCTCAGGAATATATAGTATTTGTAGAATACAAATAAATATAATTTTATATAAATTAATGCATTACAAATGTTAGAAATTATTATAAATTTATATATAATTTCTGTTCTGTAGAATGTAATGTATCATCAAATCTTCAACTGAAGGGACCCTGTGGTAGCCTCTAGTTCTAGTCCAGCTTTCTCTGTTGACTGTTAAGACATTGAAGCCCTGGCCTGGGGAGTCACATGATTTGTTTGAGGCCATACCACCAACCAGTAGTTGTGTGGGGACAGGATGCCTGTGTCAGGTTGGTGATGCCAGGCAGGTGAGGGCAGTGAGACACAGTGTGGACCAGATAGAGAGGAATAGAACTTTTAAAGTACGTGTCTTTTCTATTATTCTGATAGGCTGAAGTTTAAAGGAAAATATTGTACTCTACAGTCTGCAAGAATTCTTCACACATCCTCTGTTCCCCACTCTGGCCGTCTTCTGTAGCAGAATCCAGGCAAATCTTTCCTCTGGCCTCCTCGGCCTTTCACCAGATGCTCCGAGGCGAATGCCTCTAGAACTGGTGTCATTCTTCCCCTCCCACACGTGCTCACTTTTCTGCATGCTTCATATTGATCATTATTGCCACAGGATAGAAGTTCTAATGTTGTATTGTATTCTATTTTTTCTTCTCCAATTGCTCATGTTCTTGGTTTCTGGGTCAGATTAATTCTATCTTAGAAACTTCGACCCGAATCAGCATTTGCTCTTGGTCCTCCCCCTGCCTGTGTTCCGTGAGGTCCCCATGCCCTCTTGTTAGGACATCTGCGGTAGACTCTTTCTTGTCCTTTTTCATTCTAGCTTCACCACAATCCCAGTTCTTTGTCATCTTCATTGGTTTTCAACCCTGGTTGCATTGCAGTCACTTCGGGACTAAGACTTCCTGAGGTCCGGGCCCCATGTCCAGAAATGGATTGAATTCAGTCAGGGTCAGGGCTCGGGCATCAGCAGGTGCAGAAGTTTCCTCGAGGAATTCTCATGTGCACCTCAGAGCTGCCGAGTATGCATGGCTCGTGTTCTGAGGGTCACTGGACCTCTTCATGACCCCCCGTGTTCTGAGTTCAGTCCTCACTTCTTGGCCTGCGAGGCCCCTCATTGGAGCCCAGCCGCTCCCCCCCGGTCCAGTCCCCAGGGGAAGCTTGCCCGTACCTCCTGGAGCCCAGTGCCTCTTGATGACTCTGTGCCTTTGTGCATATGGTTTACTCCCCCGGCTCCCCCTTTTCTGCTCTAGAAAAACAAAATTTACCTCTTCTTCAAGAACATCACCACCATTAGAACATCTTTTCTCCTGCCAAATTATCACTTATCACAGTATATTAAAATTTACCTGCATACTTGGCTGTCTTGCCCCTCTAGGTCAGAGCTGTTCAACAAAACTTTCTGCAATAATGAAAATGTTGACACTATCCAATATGCTAGCCAGTATGTAGCTTCGTGTGGCTATGGAGCACTAGAAATGAGACTCATACAACTGATTTTAACTAAAATATCCACATGTGATTTAATTAAAAATCCACTAATACAACTGTTTTGGACAGCACACATCTTGGCTATGATTTCCTTGAGGGCAGGGACCAACTTTTATTCTCTTTTGCATTCCAGTGGCACAGAGTGGTGTTCACGAACATTTGTTAAACGATAAATGGCTAATGTAGGAGTTGTAGCAACAATCACTGTCTTCTCTCTTTCACACACCTCTGCACACATGCCTAAATGAAGGTCTACCTATGAGCATAACACACATGATCACATTTGACTCACAGACACCCCTCCGTACCCCATTTTACAGGTAAAGCAATTGAGGACTAGAGAAGTTAAATGATTCATCCAAGTCATAACTATGGAAAATAACATCTGATTGCATCTGCCATTTAGCTTTACTTACATTGTAAACAAATTTCTTCTGATATTTTTAGTTCTGTATTTCTGAAAATATGAACCCTGGAGAGAATGTTGTTTGGTCCTATTTGTCATTTCATATTTCCAGAGGTTGGCTTTTATCCTTTGGTCCCTTAAATGATACATTTCTTAAGCCTGGGGCTATTGCTGGCTGGTACAGGTTTCTTGTTTTAACACCAGTACCAAATCTGCCAAAGATGGGAGGTCAAGGTGTGACCCATGACAGCTCTTTCATTTACACTATTTTGAAGGCTGACTGTAAAGTTTGAGATGCTGGAGGTAGGATGCTGACAATGTTATTAAAACTGAAGTTGAGGAGACCACAGGTCCATGAAAGGAAATGGCATCAAGGCTCATCTGAGACCTTAATGTAAAATTGTCTTGTAACCTGCAGGCTTTTTTTGGTGCAGAGTTTAAATTAGGCTACTGTTAGTCGTGGGAGGGTAATTGCATTTTTGGTGGATAGTGAATCTCAATTCTTATTTATAAGAAGTCTATTTGATTAAATCCTTATAGCTTCCTTGCTCATTCTATTTTCTTTATATCATATTATGAACAATAAGGTAATTTTACTTCAAGAAAACATAAGATTTTTTTCTTCCATTTATATCTCAGCTATCCCATAAATATCATCCGTGATAACATTTTATACATCTTTAGAGCAGGAAACAAATACTATGCAGATGCAATCTGCCTGACCTCACCTTTCTGAATGATTTCAGTGGGGAGAGGAACTAAGATTATTTATTGAAAAGAGTTGATTTTGTGAAGGAACTGAAGAATTATTGCCATTAACTTTGTTTATTAAAGTTCATCAACTTTTTCATTCAAAAAGATATGTTAGTTGTACACCTGAAACTAGTATAATGTTGTATGTCAATTATATCTCAAATAATTAAGTAATTAAATAGATGCATTAAGTGCCTTTAATAGAATAGGCATGCAGAATACCAGGAGAAACGGTTGATTAGAGCATTATAATGAGATGGAATCATTGTTATATTAGGACAAGGACTGTATGCAAATAGAACAAATAACAGAGCATAGATCTAAAGAGAGGTTAGAGAATGCTTCTTGGAGGACGTGACATTCATGCCTGAGCTGTGACAGGTGACTTCTCTAGGAGAAGAGGGGCAGAGTGATCAGTGGAAGGCTGCTCTTTACAAAGGCGCAGCGATGTGCAGTGGAGTCTGTTGAAGGTGGAAAGGACATCAACGAATAGCAAGAGGTGCGACCAGAAGACCAGGCTGTGGCCAACCTCTAGATGGGCCCTCTGAGTAACTTCGGACATTTCCACGTGACCTTCTGGGCCTTAGACGGCTAAGACCGTTGTCAGCAGCGGTGGGCCTTGCACCTGGGGAGCATGTGACATTAAGAATCCACATCCATTGCGAGATGCATCCTGGTTTCAAAAACACGAAGATGTGGTTGGGAAGCCATCTAGGAATTGAGAAGACTTTGTAAACTTCCATTTCATTGGATTCGTTTGTCTTCCGTATGGGCAGGTTTGAAGAGAGCAAGTCCAAGGGCAGGCAGGCGCCGTGAGAAGGCAATTGTAGGGGTCCATGCAAGGCTGTCTTGTGCGGGCTTGTGAATCCCAACTGGGATGAAGAAAAGAGAATGGAACTGATCTGTTGTTGGGTGTGGTGCAGGAGGTGTCAGAGCTGCCTCCAAAGAGTGTTTGGCTTCATTTGCTAGTGGGTGGTGGTAACTTCACTAAGGGACCCCCCCTTATCTGTGCACCCCCCTTAAGAGGACCATGGGAGGAGACGTAGTTGGAGGAAAGGAGGGTGTGAAGAACTTGGGGGAAAACGGAAGGCCAAAGTCCCAGGGAGGACAGCGGAGAAGTATTTGAGAAGAAGAGAGGGTCAGCCCTGCCAAATGGAGCCAGCAGACCAGATCAGAAGAAACTGAAAACTGGATGACCTTGGCCCCAGGGGTCGCAGGGCTGTGGGGAGGACTGAAGGAGGTATGGGAGGTGAATAAATGGAGATCAGGAGTGTCAACGACTCTTTCCAGAAATTTGGGAACGCGAGAAGATGAGAAGGGAACATGAGACTAAGAGAAGAATTTGCTTATTTTGTTTGATAACAGAGATTTCAAGTTCTCACCAGAATCTTCTACTTAAACCTTATTGAAAAAATTTAAATTTCAGAAAGTTAGATGCCTTTTTAAGTGGCAGTTAACTAACACTAAGAAGCTTTTTGGAGGAAAGCAGAACAGTCAAGTGGGAGCATAGCAGGCTGGATGGTACAGGACAGAAATCTATGAGGAGAAGAACCGCTCCTCATAATAACAAATAACTAATAACAACCTGCCATGTGGTCTGGGGGGTGTTGGTGTCAATAGAGTCAGCCCCACATGGCTGCTCAGAAAGTTCAGAGGTCCTTGTGGGTGTAAAGCGTGAAGTGGTTATTGGAAGCGTATGTATTTGAGAAAAATTTCCATCCAAATGTGAAGGCTAAGCAAGTTGTGGTGCCAAAGAGCTCAAGTGGTTTTGTAGACAGTTCACTTAATGGCAGCATCTCGGCCCCGATAATAATGTCAGAAGTACAGTACTTGAAAGTGTTTCTGCCCTCTTTTGGGTTCCGTGTGATTCCATCCTTTTGAGGAAAGTCCTCCTCACCCCTGAGTTGTGTGTGCTTTCCCAGTGGCACACACCTTAACGCTCAGTAACCATGTTATTGTGTGGTGTATTTTGGTGTCCTGAAAGTGAAAAATGGAGAGGGGACACACTTTTCTTTGTTGTACTCTGAAAAGCTTTTTACTACTAGGTTCTTGACATCTTCCATCTTAGTTTATCTTTAATTTATCTTTAGCTGGAACCATTTTGTCCATTAGCTCTATTCTAATTACCTCTCAAAATGGTCAGATTTGTAGGCAACACATGACAGAGAAAACGCAGAAAGTCAGCCAGCCTCTTCTGATACTCAACAGCAGTCTGCGTCCAAATAGTGGAAAAGTTTATTTGCTTTTCCTGAGGATGTGCTAAGTGATTTTGCAGTTTGAGTAGTGTGGCCTTATAGCACTTAGGCCTGCATTTATTAAATAAATTTGTTCTCTAACTCAAGTGTTAAGTATGTATTATGAAACCTCAAAGCCAATTTCAGTGATTGCAATGTGCAAATATTTTTTAAATTATGTAATTAAAGAGGACTTGGCCTGCAAGGTCCATCGAAGTAATTTATTAATTGAACAGTCTGATTTAATTGTATGTTATTTTCATTTATTCAGGGAAGTGCCCACATCTCTTGCAGAGAGAGGAGCCTCTCATGGGCGTATCACTGGACCTGCAGAGGTCTCTCCAAGAGATGTGGAGGACCCAGTTAAATATTAACCAAGAAGAGTGGACTTGTTCCCTCTCTCCCCAAAACTCTGTTTTGATTTCCGAGTCTTATGATTTTAAAGGGGGAAAAAGAAAATCTTGCTGCGTAGAATTATTTGTAATTTGCTCTGTTTATCAGTACATTATTTAAACATGAATCACTCTTTTCTTTTTAATTCTGCCAGTGTACAGGGTTGTATCAAGTATGTGAATAACAGGAGAAGCCCCTTTAATTCAGTGTTAGCTCCATCTAGCTATGGCGAAAGCCATGGCGTATCTGTTTCCTTAAAATGTCATTTTAAAGGTATTGTGGTTTCGGAGCAGCAGCTGTGACTGAAAAGTATGTAAACTAAGCTGTTCTTGCTCATATCATTTTTATATTCTTATGTCAGACCAGAAGGCTGCTTTAAATTTATTTTTCATTGTGTATTAGTTCTAGAGCCTGTTTTTTTCCTTTCCTTGGGAACATATGTTCTTTGGGATGTGTGATACTCAAGTGCTTAAGAAAATAACAATTGGGGGGGGGGGAGGTACCAAAATAGTTTTTTATTTGAGTATTATATTTGGGAGAAGATTAATTTAAAAAATTAACTCTCACAAAGTAGAATTTTGGGGCCTAGCATCTGTGTTTTAGGAAATGAAATAATTTAGGCACACTGTGCTGTCACGTGAAAGGCAGTAACCTTTAGAAGCCCAAATTGCTTTCCCAAAAGGAAAATATTTTTTGTTACTATTAAATATAGTTTATATTGCTACTTTAGAACTTTTTTTTCTCCAGTGGGGCCATTTACTTAAATTCTTAGTTAATATTTCTATATAGAAACGTCTTTGTCTCCGGAGCTCGCCTTTGCAAATTCCCATTTAATATGCGGTTGTGGATAAGTATTTATTCATACCATGTGGTACCCCACACCTGATCAAGTGACGGTATGGCGTCATGTCAGCCAGAAAAATGAGTGACTTTTGAGTAATGGTGGCATAGAAGGAATAGGAGGTTGAAGGAAATGATAATAATGGGAAACTTTTTTTTCTTTCCTATATATTTCAGCATGTATAATGCCACAACTCTGCTATGGAAATTTGGAACATTGAATAGAGAAATATTCCTTTTCCTAAAGAGTTGTAAAAGCAGGGTAGAAGTATGAGCTATTAGAAATTTCCATGGTAAATATAATTTGATTACATGTGTTGGTAATTTCCCTCAGAGCTCAGGATTTCACTTTGAGAGTTATTTCACAATGATGTATTTCTTTCCAGCTTTTGAAAACAAATTGAGCCCTAAGAATTTGCCCTAGGATTCCACTGATTTGCTTCATGAGTATAGGCCTACGTACAGATGCCCCCGTGGGGGAAGTAACTTGAGGAGGAGGTGGCCCCTCGTGGGTCTGCTGCTCTGCTGGTCGCAGCCTTTTTGTCTCTCTCTGGGTCCCAGGTTGTGGCTTTCTCTAGGACATAAGCTGGCCCTGGTGGCCTTTGCATCCTAGCTTTGGAAAAGGACCTGTCAGAGCATCTGAGACGATAGGCCAAGGAGCTAACAGGTGCAGCATAGATAGGGGCCCTCGGGGTTGAACGCTAGGCACAGCCTGCATGCAGGGCACTGGGGACCCTGCTGTGCCATGCGGATTCTGGGAAAGTTAGAGTAGTGGCTGAGCGTGGACTAAAACAGCTTGGTGCAAATGCTGTTTTTCCAACTAGTACACAGGTGTTTCAGTATTTTAATAACTCATTCAGGTGACCACCATGTACCAGTTGGACTCCATCCGTGAGTACCACTCTTTTGCCCCATGAGGAGACTGAAGTCTAGAGAAGGAAAGCATCTTACGAGATTCTAGCTGAGTCACTAGGAGTTTCTCTTACCGTGTTTCCCCGAAAATAAGACCTAACCGGAAATAAGCCCTAGCATGATTTTTCAGGATGACATTCCCCTGAACATAAGCCCTCATGCGTCTTTTGGAGCAAAAATTAATATAAGATCCGGTTCGTGCCTTTCACTTCCCTTTGTTCTTTCCGCTTCTCTTTGTTCCTTCTTAAATAAGGTATGAAAATACCTCCTTTTCCACCTACTTCAAACCAGAGTTCATTAGAAGGAGTTTTCTTAGGAATAATAAAAGTGAGAAGAAAAAACAAGATGCTTGGAGAGCTGAAGTCATGACTTTCTAGAAGAAAGCTTTTTTTAGGTTCTAGCTTCAGGTGGCGTGACTGGTGTTTCTAGCAGCCACGTTTTCTAGCCCCTGCTTTTCTACCCCTGTTGGGAGTCAGAGGCTCTCTTCTCCCTGCCTTTACCCACACCGCCTCCTTGGCTCAGTCTCATACTGAATGTACGCCCAGGTGGGGGTGCCTTGCTTAGACCCCCAGAGCGGTACGTTTCTGCTCTGAAATGTGTTCATTCTTCTCTCTCATCTGTGATTTTTCCTATCTAAGCCTCATTCCTTACATTTAAAAGTCTGGGTCACACAATCAGTGCAGAAGAACTTGAATTTTGGTCATGAAGACACAATACGTGTCACTTGATCCCCAGACTGCTTTTGGGGGACATCCTTGTCTTTTGTCATTGGTAAAACTTGGTCAAGGAATTTCTGGTAAAATAAATCTACCTCTTTCTATTCTGAATGGGCTTTGTGCTTTTCCATTATTATTATTATTATTATTATTATTATTATTATTATTTGTCACTATTAACGCTCCACGTATGACTGGGTGGTGATTCTTTTCCCCACCCCACTGAAGAAGCTCATAAAAGATTGTATGGCGTGGAAAGTGCCTTAGCAATTAAATAAAAGACTGGTTCATATAAAGAGACTTGTTTCTATGTGGAAAATATGAGCCTTTCTTTTCTTTCTTTTTTTTTTTTTTTTTACATAGACCAGGTGTGGATTAGTTCACTGAACCTTTCACCCAGCCGTATTCCCGCCTGTAATTCTTCTGAGGCATAGTTCAACCAAGTCAAAGAAACATGTTATTAGAGGTGAGCTGAAAGGCATTTTAAAAATAAACAAGCTGTTTAAGATCCTAAATCAGTAATAGAATCTATATGCACAGACTTGAAATGTACAAGAAAATGTGTTTGGATACCTTGGGGTTCCAGGCTGGATTCTCCTCCTGGCTTCTTCGAACATCTCCCCAAAGTGTTCTTTGGCCTTTGGCAGGGCAAGCAGCTGATGCTGAGCTTGGATTGTAGCTCTTGTAGCTAATGACTTTCCCTCCATGGAGGTAGATGAGACCCCAATCTTAAATTTACAATTCTCCAGCTAACATTGAGGGGGAAAATAAGGACTTTGATTTGATTTTAGCATTGTGTTCTTAAGAAGTTTGAGATCTGGTATACGTTGTCTTCTTTTTTCTAGTCTGTAGCGTGGCTCCTAACCAGATATTATTAATGAGTTGTAGAGACGGCAGAAATGAAGCATAGGAAGTTTTAGATTTTCTTAAGTTATGTCATCCCTAGTTATGAAAACAGCGGTTATCACTTCTGTAGTACTTACTATGTGCCAGGCACTTTTCTAAGCATTTTTTTTTTCATTATTCCTCAGGTGCACATTATGCACTACAGTTAGGCCCATTTTATGGATGAGCACCCTAGGGACAGAGAACTTAACTAACTTGCCTGCATCCCCAAGGCCAGTAAGCAGCAGAGCTGAGTTTTGAGCTCAGGCTCTCAAATCTGTGTAGGGTCTGAACTGTCTCCAGCTCAGCTGTGCTGTGCAGCACTATGTGCTTTAATCTGAGTTTGAATTGAGGCAGCCGGAGGACGCGTTAAAAAATGAAGATGTGTCACTGATATGTGGTATATAAACCTGACAACAAAAGAACAAGACAAACAAACGAGAAACATAAACTCATAGACACAGACAATAGTTTAGTGGTTACCAGAGGGTAAGGGGGGTGGGTGGTAGGGAGATGAGGGTAAAGGGGATCAAATATATGGTGATGGAAGGAGAACTGACTCTGGGTGGTGAACACACAATGGGATTTATAGACGATATAATACAGAATTGTACACCTGAAATCTATGTAATTTCACTAACAATAGTCACCCCAATAAATTAAAAAAAATGAAAACTAGAAAACAAAGATGTGCATCCCACAGACTGCCAGCCTCGTGCTGCCCGCATTTCCCTGCTTGGAACAATGTTTCTGTTTCCTCCGGGTTCCTTGTTGTCTTTACCCTCTGCTCCGGCTAAGGTGCCGGCCACTGGCATCCTGTTGCGTGGCTTCTCCCTTGATTACCATAAACTTTCCTTGTGACTGTGGAATTGTGGGAAGGCATTTTCCCACATTTAAAGTAATTCGAAAAAGCAGGAAGAAAGGAGGAGAGGCATTTTAGGGGCGAGTCTTCCTGAACCACCCATTATGAGATAAGCGGTTCCTTCCAAGGGGAACCAGAAGCACGCCCCCAACCGCCCAGGCCTTCATCATGGACACACAGCTCCCTTCAGACACTTACATGTAGCTGGAAAGCATTGTCCACACCCGCCCTCCTATCCCTGCACTTTACATGACAGAAAAGGGAGTGAGTTCAGGCAGCAGCTTCATCTAGTGTGCTTTTGAGTCCTGCTGCTTCCTTGAAGACACATGCTAAGCTTGTCAGAGTCATCTGCCCGTTTCAGCCATTCTTGTTTGAGGCACTGGGGGAGCAGCACCCTCTCTGAACAGCCATACCAGGTTTCTACCAAGTATCCCTCCTGCTTCCTCAAGGTCTGGGGCATCAGCGGGGCTGTACTGTCATACGACCAAAGGTTCCTTAGCATGCAGGTTAGCACCGCGACCCTAAGCATCAGAAACCTTTGCAGCCAAGCAGCCAGCAGGGTGGGTCCCACCTGGTTGCAAATTATGTCGCCATTTTTAGTGGGAGCGAGGGAGGTGGGGAGCTTTGTAAAAGCCTTGGGATGGGTTAAAGTTGAGTGTAGAAGGAGCTGGAATCTGCAAATGTCAGGGAATTCAGGAAGAGAGGCATGGGAAAGGAAATGGGATGAAAAGGTGCCAGGAAAAGTTGCGTCATCCTTTGGCTTTTCCCTGGTGGCCAAAAGGTAAGTTTCTCCTTTCAGGTCAGTTGCAGCACTGTGGGCACATTGCTGCCAGGTTTTACTGATGAAGTCGGGATGTGGTTAGTACTGGGAGACCGTGATTTTCAGGGAAGGATTGTTGGGAGGTCTTGCCAACTGCACTGACTGTGCGAAGGGCTCCATTCGTGAGTGTCTTTCTCCCTGGGTCAGTATGCCCACAATAAAGTTTAACGTGGAGCCACTGGAGTCTTTTCTATGGGCAGCCGGAGTTCTAGCATAATACTATGTGTGGTGTACGCATAACAGTAGGAATAGAGGAGCTGGAATGAAATACAGAAATGTTTTTATTCAACTTACATGCTGCTTCGTGTTGTTTATTTCATACATATCTATTCAACTACTGCCGTGTGTGGCTACTGTTCTGTACTGGGATGCAACTTGCAAGACGCATGAAGTCCTTGCCTTCATGGAGTTTATATTCTGGTATTTTGTCCCAAACTGAAATGCACATAGTCAACATTAATATGACTGGTCTTATCTGCTGCTCAAACTTTCCCAGAAAAACCAAACAAAATCAGTTTAGCTACAGATTGGAGCCGCCAGAAGCCAGATGTGGCCATGGGAAGAATATCTGTGAGAGCTTGTCATCTGGCTCCAGCTGTGCAACCTACGTCTGGTAGGAAGCCATGAGCTGTGCCTGCCAACTGGTGGCCAGACAGCCGCGCAGGCTTAAACAATTAGCGGGGTCCCTCGCCCACGGCGGGATTCGCTGTGTGTGTCCTAGGATTACCACTGCTGTCCACACCAGAAGCTCTGTGGTCCTGGGCAGACCACGCCCAGAAGGGAACAAAAACCCAGCCCCCTGAGAATCTAGGCAAAGCCTTGTTATCCTGGACCACTGGAGAGGGATTCAAGGGAGGTGGAAAACCATTGTCAGCAAGAAAACAGACGTCAGCCAGGCCTGGCCCTGCCCCCACCCACTGCCCACCTTGTGAGTCTTCACTCTGACTGAGAAGGTTTGCCTGATACAGAATCCTGCCCCTGGCACGCCCTGCAGAAAAGCCAAGAGTAGAGTTGTCCTGTGAGGATATCTTTTTCCAGTTATTTTTATTAATTGTTGGAACCATTTATGATGGCCTATACTGATTTTATCGAAACAGATTTCCATTAAAAGCTTTAATTCCCACCTTTGAAAGCAATTGGATACCTACAGATGTGCCCTAACTTTTCAAATATCTATTATATCTGCCTGCCCAAATAAGTACATAAACAAATAAAATGCTTCAGCTCTGTCAGCATTTGGAAGATTTTTTATAAACTAGAGTTTCTGGTTAAATGGACCAGGCAGGCTCTGCTAGCATGTGGGGAAATAATGATTTTCATCATCCATTGTCCGGCAAGTTCCTGACACCACAGTAGTTGCTCAGTAAATGTTTGTAGAATGAGCCAAAGAAGGAAAATTCAATGAGCATGCTGACTTTCAAGGATGGTGATTAAAAATGAGTGCAGTTATTTCCAATACATGGGGGAAACAACCCACAATTTAGAGCAAAAAGGAAAAAAGTAAAGGTTTAATTGGAATAATTTTAGGATCTTTTTTAAAAACGTCCACATCTAGTATCTGCGTATAACAGAAAACACAGGGAGGTATAGATTAAGGTTTTGAAGGGGGGTTTCTCTTGAGCCTAAATAGATATATCCATGTGGGGAAATCTTCCCTTATCACAGTGAAATTCTTAGTGGTTTTTCAAAGAAGTCCTACTCCAACAATGACAACAAAATTGTTGAAGGGAGAAAAAAAATTAAGGTACTAGTTTATGTGTAAAAATTCACTCTTGCATTCTGAGTGCATTGTGTAAATTTGCAATGCAGGAAACATAAGTGAAGCCATTTGGTTTTGTGGCCTTGGTGTGGGCTGACTCAGGGGGTGGGGGCAGAGTTGAGGCATTGATATAGTACGAGGAGGCCAGGCCAGATGGTTGTATCACACATCTTTTGTGTTCTTGTTTGCTTCTTAAAGCAGTTGCAGAATTTTGCCCTCGGCAATATTTTCTTCATGCTTGTATGTTCTGCTATGAATTTACTTTTGTCAGAGTACTTTGAAAGAAAAGCCTTGCTCTAATTTTTTTTTTTACTTACGTTATAAACTTGTGAAGTCAACAGTGTGTTCATAAAAATATTTTTTAAATGTTAAGTATGTTAGTAAATAGTGGGTGGATCAGCTTTTCTTTTTTCTTAGCACAGTGATTTCTACCATATTTTATGTCAATTCACAGAAAGATTTTTATAATATGAATGTGGGGTGGATGGATGGAGATGATAGATAGATAGATAGATAGATAGATAGATAGATAGATAGATGATAGATAGATAGATAGATGATAGAACAGATACGTCGTTATTCCAATAGTAATGAGGCTTATCTGATTAGAAATTTTAACTTTTTCTATTACTTTTAACAGGTTCTCAGGTTGTGGTTTCCCTGTTGTGTTTTATCAGCATGTCTGAGTTGGTGCTATTTAAGTGAGAGTGGTTTGGGGCAGGTTGCTGGGTTTTGCCTATGTGTTTGGTTGGCATTTATTATAACTGTTTATCACACCACCATTGAAATTTATGTTTATTTTCTACTAAAAGCAAATTATATTTTGCGATCACCAGTGGCAAGGGGATATTTAAGATATTTTAACTGCATATAAGGGATGATATTTTATCACTGAATGCTTTTAATAAGGAATTGCTTTGGAGCTTTTTTTTCCCCAACATGATGGAATGCTTCAGAATAATTTAATGTCCTTTTCACAGTCCCAGTTTATCTCTTTTTTTCTTTGCTCAAACAAGAGAAGGGCACAAATGTGGGATCCTTGGGCAAGGGTTTATTCTCCTGTTGTGCATAGATTTCTAGTTTTAGTTGGAACCTTCAGTCCCTGATGAGAAAACAGGAAACTTACAGTCCTAACCTTATTGAAATCTCTGCCTGGTTTAGTCACAAGTCTGAGGCAACTCCTTCCAATAATGAAGCCATTGTACGCATCATATCTGATCAGTTCTTGAAATGTTTTAGTAAGTCTATCTTACAACATTATAAGAAGATAATCAGCAGACTTAGAAGGTCCCCATCTGGACTGTAGAGTTCTTTTACTGAAAGATGTTTTGCCTTTTTGAGATAGCTCTCGCGTTTCATCATCTGTTCCGCGGAGATGAAGTGCATATGAAAAGTCAGTGACTCTGAATCCATCTGTTGTTATTATTTTCCACTGATAATTGGCTTGAACAATGAAATGTCTGTGTCTGCAGCCTTTGAAACTGTACACCCTGTTTATTTTCTGGAGGTCTCACTGCCACTACTCCCTCCCCCCCATTTTTTCCCTCTCCATACTCTCTCAAGCTTACAGCGAGTGGCGTTCTGTGAGGATGACTTCTTTGACTCTGCATCAGTACGTGTCACTCAGCAGCTAAAGCTTGCATAGGGATTTTTGTCACAGCCCCTGTGTCTGTGCCGTTTGCTCCAGGATCCAGCACTCTGGCAGCAGGAGCTTAGCTGGGTCACAATGCATGGGTCCCTTACCTGGACTGTCGTCTTTGTTTCACTGTCCTCATTAAAATATTAATTTAGAGTACAGTATCTAATACCTATGGAATCAGATACGACCTATAATTGTATAATATATTTGGCTGCATCCCGGTCTGCACGACACAGAGCATTAATATTGGATTCCACTAACAGCACGTCCATTAGCTTGCTCCACCACTATGAGATACCCACGAGCTGGGCAGCATAACTACCCACCAGAACTGCCAAAACAGTCATTAGAAGCTCCGTGGGGATGGCCACAGGCCTTTTCTGGTGATATACTCATGAAATTTTATTCTATGGTTTATTTGCCTCAAGCTTAGATCACTGTCTTCTATGAAAGTGGTTATCTAACACGTTCTTTGGAAGGTCGTTTCAAGACAAAATAGTGAACAGAGTAGGAGTCTTTAGTTTCTGTGGGAACCCCTTAGAGAATCTGTGTTTTCTTCTTTGGGGCTTTAGGAATCTTTTCATTTTGTTTCTCTTGTCTCCATGGTATGCCATAATATGTGTTTGAAATGGACTTTTTGTTGTTTTGTTTGTAATTTTTTTAAACTTTTCAGTAAAATTGTTTTGCTTGTGTGGCAGAAAGAGTCATTAAACAGTGTTGTATTAATAAAATAAAGCTCGCTTTTGAGCTAGAAAGCCACCTTATTTCCCTTGGCTAGCTGGCATAATCGCAGCGCCCTCTCTGAGGCCCTGAAGGATATGTGACCCGCCCAGCTTGGTCCAAGGAACAATTAGACACATCCTATGGAGCAGCAGAGCCAAGTTTGCCCCCGAAGTACCAGGTGACATTAGAGGGAAGTAGGTGAACACAATCTTATTTGTGTTTCAATCAAAATCATTCAGTACTGCAAAAGTTATGAAAAAGAATTAGTTGCCAGGAGCGGCGTGTAGCTGGAACATGCAGGAAGCGGTTAGTTGGGGTGAGTGTGAGTCGACTCCCACACCAAGTAAAGGCACTAGTGAGTTCCTCGTGCCTGCGTGTGTCCCCTCTTGCTGCGATTGTCAGTGCTAAGGACAAATTACACTGAGGTATGGCACATTTTCTGCCGAAATGGAGAAAATTGTTGACTGTAATTATGTTATTTAATTGAAATTATAAGTGGTTAGGCCACTCAGTTAAAAGCATCCTTTCTAATATATGGGTAATGTTTTTAAATGAATGGTCATGGATTGATGACATTTGAAAGGCAGGCATTTGGGATGTATTTTTGGACGACTCAAATTATTTTCCTTAAATTATTAGTGAACTAAGGAATGTAAAGTGGCATTTTTTTTTGGTTTATTCTCTTTAATTAGAAATGCATGTGTGGATATTTTATGTGTGTGTATATACACATGTACATGCGTGTACACAGATGTATGTGTGTACATTTTTATATGTGTATAAAATAGATCTTTCTGTAGGCTCACAAGGATCAGTTTATAATGTGTAAAGCAGAAAACGAGGTATATGCTTGACCTTGAATTGTGGCTGAAAATGTGATTGTTTAAAACTCTCACTGAATGTTTGCAATCTTAAATGCAAACTACAGTAAAACTCTCTGTGTCTCATTCCGATGTGTCTCATGCCAAGTTCTTCTAGGAGTAGCTGGAGATACAACAATAGCACCGTATCCCCTCCCTGTACCACCTCCCCACCAGCCAGTTCTTAATTACTAATGAATGCAGTTCCTTTTAATTGTTAGTATAGCAACAAAACCTTTAACTGTCTCCTGTTTAGTCCTTGTCCCCTGGAACCAGCGGTGTCTCCTGTCAGAGAGAGGGCAGGTAGAAGACACAGCGGGCGTCTGATTGAGCCAGTTATTCATTTGCTGAGTGTTTGTGTTTATGCAAAGGGGCCTCTTCCTGCATATTTAATCTAGAGTAAGGCAGTGGCTTTTGTTGTGTTTAGCCCACATACCTTCAGTCCTTCCTCACCCAGCCGCCAGCCCGGGAGCCCTGAGCCCGCAGGCTTACCAAGCGCCTGGAGTTTCTCCCTCACAAACTCTCAACTTTCTTCCTTGGGTGAAAATTGCCTCTGCGGCCCCAAAGCTTTCCTTCCTCACCATGAACGGGTAAGTGCATTGGAAGCCAAGGCTGATACTTTTGTTTCATTTTACAAATGTTGAGAGGCTACTTTGCTGCTCTTCTGGGCGCCTCCTGACAGCGGTCCTGGTTCCTGGACTGTTGTCATTTGCTGGCTCCGTTGAAATAGACAAGTACAGGTGCCTTTTAGGAAATGTGTCTGAATTTTCAACTGGCAGGGAGAAGCACTTGGGGCTGGGTGGGGGGGCAGTAGGGGAGAGAGAAAAAGAAAGAGAGAGAACAGCTTTATTATTCTTTGTCCTAACAAATCCCGTTTTGTAACTATCCTGGAGATAATGCTGCCATTGTTTGCTAAAAGGCTTCAAACAGTGTGCAAGAGTGAACTGTAAGAGAGCAGGGCAACTCTGCTGCTGCATTGTCTATACCCAGGCCAGGGTCCTCCCGCAGGTCTGTGCCGGAACGGGAAGGGTTGTCTTCAGTGGAAATGGAATCGTCTCTTCATTGATATTAATAGCACACTGGAGATGTGGCCGGTGATGGTCAGGGAGGCGTTCTGGAGGGAAGGGAATCTGATCTTGCTGGGGGGAGATGACAGCCTGCATAATGGCATCCTGATTTAACTGTTTGTTCTAGGAATTGTCATCGTGAGCTGTTTGTTTTACTATGTGGGGTCTTGCTATTTTTTGTTCCAGTGCCGTCTTTAGAAATCACCACATTCAGTGTCTAATCCAGTGTTTTTAAAAAAGTCAATTTGAAAAAAAAGACTCAGAAATCGATGCAGTGTCCACTTCTTTCATTCTGGGGTGTGTTGGTAGAATTCTGCATTCTTTTAGAGTGTTTTAATTTCAAAAATGAAATGCCAGAATTCGGAAGGACGAGTCATCCAGGAAGATATGTCCTCTGTGAAGATATTTCGGGGACTATGAATTGTGTCCAAGGTCTAAAAGGAGGCTTCATTACCAGTTAACTGTTGCCTCTGTTTGAGTTACTCTTTTCAACAGAAGAGTGTGCTGTTCCCTCGCAGGTTGGAAAGTGAGAATTTAAATAAAATTTTATCAACCTTATTAAAATATATAGGGACTTCGTCTTCTTGGGTACAAATCAGTCTAGAGACTTAGAAGCATTTATTAACAGTGAGGCTGCTGAAGGTTTTTAATAATAAAATTACAAATACCCTATCTAATTGTAAGTATATGACTTTTATACTCAGTTTTTAAGGGGAAAATACTTTTTTTTTAATGAGGAAAAGTAACTCCGTCAGAGCACCTTCTGTGATTAGCGCTATTGTATTCTTAAATTTTGATTGATAGAGATAATAGTTTTCACTTAAAAATACAGACAGGTACTTTAACTTTCCATGACAATAGCTATTTGCATTTCTTTTATCTTTTTGTTTAACATTTGTGGGGGTTGGGATGGATTTGATTATTAACTCTTATTGCACACTAAAGGTAAATTTAAAACAAAGGCTTTGTTAGCGCTTCAGAGAGAAAATAGCATATATTGTTTGTAGGTTTCAACGTTTAAACGCTGTTACAGGATACCTATAAAATATTTTCACATGGCCATGACCAGGGCTTTACTATTCTGTAAGTTAAGAGAGAGTGTTTTTTTCCAAGTGAAGTAAGCCAGTGTGGGGTTGCTTGGGGGCTGCAGCCTGAAGGATTGCACTGGCACACCTCTGCTGGGCTTGCCTGGACCATGTGGCTTGCTCTAGTTACAGTATTTTAGATTTTTCTTACTAGATGGACCCCGAAGTTAGGTCCTATGATTTGGTGAGGGTCCCAGAGACTAAGGAGGAAGAAGCAAAATGTTCTTGCTGCAATGGAAGTGGGTGTTGGGGAACGATGGATTCAAAGTGGCAGATTTCTTTGATTGAGAGAGATCAGAGAAACACTCTAACTGGGGACCAGCAAACCTGGGTGATGTCCAGGGTCGCCTCTGGCCCCACTGGCTGGAGCTGCACGATTTCCTTTTATCCCTGTTGTGTTCTCCCTGCTTCTCTCTTTTCTTCTTTTCTCTTTTCCTTCCCTTTCTTTTTCCTTTTTCATTTTGTAAACCTGACTCAAAATGTAGCCAATTTGGAAATTATTAGAAGCATAGAAAAAACAGATTGGGATTGATTTCTGAGTGGATTTTCTTGTTTTGAGGGCAGAGAGTGAAGTGACCCTTGTATTAGACTGTTTGAGCTAGTCAAATTTGTGTTGATATGCTTCTGTTTTTCTAAGAAATCTGATAAACCAGACATAAAAGCCCACGAGGTAAGATTCACTAGTTAAAGAGACAGCAGTCTCTTGGAAATTGGCCCGTTTAGACCTTCTGTTTTCTCAAATGAAGGGCATGTCATTTGATTGGAGTGTTTGGAAGTATGGGAAGTTTGAACCTTGTTTCTGCACTTCAAGAGAAGGGATTCTCCAGCCAGAGAGGAGCTACTAAACTGCCACCTACTCCCTGCGCCAGGAGCTGGCTCTCACTGTTCTTGCAAGCCCAGTGGCACTGATGGCCAGTAGGTTCTCAGACAACATTTGTTGGACTGAAGGTTGAAATGAAATATGTTGGCCATCCTTCAGAGTCACCTTTGTACAGTTGTATAAAATGAAATATAATGCAGAATTCCTGATGGAAATAATTTCTTTTAGCGGCCATGAAAAAAAAGGGGGAAATACTTTTAATGGGAAGAATAGAGTCTATATTGTTCATTTGCCGTCGTGTGAGATGAAATCACACCTCTGCGTTTACCTGCATGTCCGTTCCAGGTAGGCCGTACCGGCTCGCACTATGTGTTTATCACACACATTAAATTATGAGCAAATATACACATAGAAAGTGTGACATTGAGACACTAGGTGGGCTCCAGAGTAAAATTCCTAGTAGAGTGGGGGTTTGGGGAGGTACAAGAAGTGGAAGGTACATTAAGTTCCATGACCTGAGGTCAAAGCTGTAAGTTAAGGACTTTATCAAGGTCCTTAAGGCCATCCCATATCCTCACTTGAGTAACACTGTTGCAAACAGTTGGGAAGAGGCCACACAGGGACCGATTCTAGTGGTCACAGCATCTAACTGTGGAGAGAGCAGCATAAAGGAAAGTCAGTCATTTCTATTTACAATATCCCTGCCTCACTTTTAAAACCAAAACCCAACAGGAAACTTAAGAAAGAAAGAAAAGGGGGGAAAAAAATTAAATGCATATGCTGACAGCACTTTTTTTTCTTTTTAAAGGAAGGCAAGTGAGCTGCAAGAGAATAGTTTTCATTTATCTTCTTTTTTAACTTGCATAATCATTTATTTTTAGCTTTGGCACTTGTGCTGCCAATAAGCATTCAGGTAAATAGTTGATATATTTGATAAGTAAAAGTGTTTAAAAAAGTAGCCAATACGTTTTGGAAGCAGAAGTTTTATACTTTGGAACAAATGAAGTGCAGATTTTTCTCCTAGTTGTTGATTTCTAATTTTTCTAGGCTAGTGTGGATGCAAATCAGGCCCCAGTATTATGCCTTAATTTTCTTGTCTGTGATATGGACACAGTTCACTTAATTTAATGATTGAACTATTAATCATTTCTCAGCAAAGCTAGAAAAATATTTTTTAGATTACTAACATATACTAAAAACTAAAGTCAACAGAAATAAATTAATGAGTTGTCAAATGTGCAGATGCATTAAAATTTATATAACTCCAAAATGGAGGAAAATGTGGTTTGAATCCTACTGCTAGTTTTTTATGTTTAAGTAAAAATTAAGTGTAGCCTATTTTGTATTGATTAATTATAAATTGGAGGGTCAGTTGTATCATTCTGTTATGATTGATTCCCTCCCCGGCAGGGAAAAATTCCACTTGTAAACTCTGTGAGGGTGAACCAGCTTATATTTTTGCTCTTTCGTGACAAACATGCCTTTGCTCTTTCGTGACAAACATGCCGTACTAGGCACAGAGAGGTGGAAGAACAGGCCCAGTGCTTACCTGAAGATGTTCTGCAGGTTTGAATACAGTGCAAGAGATAACTTTGTTCCAAATAGGCATTTTCAGCAGTTTTCTTTTTAATTAAATATTAATAAGGTCCAGTTGTTTGCCAGGCCTATAAGATAGCAATCTCATCTGCATTGCAAAGTCTAATATCATAGATCTGACTGCCAAACATGCAAAAATAGATGCAGCTCAATAGATAACACGAAAATTAGTTTACAGTACACTCACTGGAGAACATCTCAAGTAAAACGGAGGGAGAAAGGGTGTTCTTGCCTTCAGTGGAGTAGGGTCTGCCAGAGTTCACTTACTTTCCACTAAGGTTGGATGAGTGGGGAGATGGAAATTTCAGGGGTGGAAGATGATTGCTGTGCCTTGTACCTCATGAGCTCCTATGATCTGTGTGGAGCAGGGCTGCTTTGCAGACCTCCACCTTAACCTGCAGGACGTGGCCGTCGCTGCTGTTTCCTTACCACCTTTTGCCCTCTAACATTTCTCACCACTGGAGAAACCAACCCTGGGGACACAAATCAGCAGTAAAGCGCACGATTTTCATTTTCAATTTGAATTGTTTTGTGTAAAAACAAAAAGATTTTGGGCAGATTGCAAAATAGTAATTTTAAACCCCAGAGCTAGGGTTTTCCCCCACCCAAATAGTGAACATTTAGGGTGAAAACCTCCAATTTCCTCTTAGAGTAAACATGAAAATTACGATTTCACTCAGAGCCTGCATTTCTTTCCAATCTTCATGGCAAGAATCTGCATACACTTGCTTGTGGAAATGTCATAAATTGGCCTCAGATCAATTCCTCAAAGATAGTACACACCAAAGTGCCACTTTCAAATTTGTAGCCCTAGTAAAAATAAGATTTAACTCTTTTCAGTGATGTATGCCTTTCCACATTAAGGGCTGAAGGCAGAGGGATAAGCAGGGATATATTCTGTATAAAATTAAAACGACTTAATTACATATTGTTCTGAAGAATGAGCAAAAGGACATGACCATTTTAGTAAAATGATGATATAATTTCACCATCTTAAAAAAATTATATGAGCATTTGGTCAATTGATGTGGAATGAATCCTGTACTCTGTGGGTAACTTGATCTAAATTAATAAACAAATGTTTTTCTTTTCACTTGTGCCATATGTTGATCCCAGTTGCATGGACGGAAAGAGGCAGCTTGTAACGTTTCTTAAAGGACTGCACACTGATTTGCATACGGGCGTGTACAGATGCAGTAGTAGATGTGGGATAAAGCATGTTCCGTCCTTTCTTTGTGTTGGAAGGCTTGATTTCAATCGTTTATTTCATCTGACACGAACCATTTTTATTTAACTTAGTTGATCTGGTAGATATATGCTAAGTGGAAAACATTCTGTGAACAGCTTTCACCAACTGATTAACTCTCACGCCTCCCCAAACTGAAAATTGTGGTGCTTTTATTCATTTTGAAAGGTCCAGAGTGGCTTAAAGCATCTTGTCTACAAGAACTAACACTCTTCCGAAGGGGAAAAAAATAAGCCTCTGCTTTAACGAAATCAGAGAAGTTGTGGATGTTAACCAAACAGAGACAAGTTCACGTAGCTGCCTGGTTTCCAGAAACAAAAGCCTATGACTCATGCATTATTCCACGTGAGAATAAATTGATAGACAACCAGATGAGAAAATTTCATACTTAAAATTTGATATGTTTCACCTCTACTTTTTCCACCTAAGTTGTTTTTGTTGTCTTGAACAGCTCAAAGGCATGTGGTCGGGAGAAAGTGGAGGTCTTGGAACTTGTTTGTATTAACTCTGAAATGACTTGCCATTAAACATAATTGAGTCCTTTTGTTTTTCTTGCATGTGTCCCAGGCACATAGGTGGTTGTTACTTTCTCTTGACATTCAGATTTTGATGTTCTCTTTTGTTTTCAGGGTAAGAAGTGACCTTTTGAGGTGACTATAACTGAAGATTGCTTTACAGAAGCCAAAAAAGGTAAATGCAGATATGGTTAGTGGGATTATACCTAGGGCTGGATTTCGCCGTTTAGGCATCTTAACTCTGTTCTCTTCCGATCTATATATTTATCGAATGTATGTGTATTTATTAAGTATGTATGCAGCATGTTTTAGGAGGTCTTTAAAAAAAGACTGCCCTTACGAAACGGCCCACAGAGTCACATGTTCCCCCAAATATCAAACTTTTCCTCTCTTTGTTGAAGCTCAACTTTTCTTTTTGGTGGGGGTGGGGGGTGGTTGTTGACTTGGTAGGTTTAAAGTTGGAAAGGAATGTTCACATCACAAAAGTGGTGATTTCATAAAATTAACTTGCTGTGAACAAGATTAACGCCTGTCAGTGCTCTGAGCTGACGTGGTGTCATCCGATTGATGCTCATCTGGCCGCTTTATAATCACCTTCTTCCAGAAATTAACAGTCAGGCGCCATAGCAACATGCCACACTGATGTAACTGCTGAGCAGCGTGGGGCATGTCCCTGTGATGTCAGCGCTCCACTGCCTTGTTCCCTTGACCTTGCTTGAAAATCAAATGAGTACTTGATTTTAAAATTAGAAGTTCTCAGAAACAGTAATGTAGCTTGATGAATTAAAGCTAAATTAAATTTGCTCCAATTCACTTTTGGGAGGGGGGACAAAAAAGCACTCTGGTTAAAATAGTTATGGATGCTACATATTTTCTTGATTCCAGAAGTATCTCTCTTGTGAGGGCAGGAGTCATTTTACAGTAGTTAATCTTGCAGGTCATTTTAACATCTTATGTTTCTCAAGTAGCAGCTTCATTTTATTTTTGAATTTGTGCTAATAATAGTTCCATTTAATTTAGTAGATTTTTGTCTATTTTAAAACAGGTTACCAGCTGGCCTGGTTGCACGAAGGCTTTGCTCAGATCTTACTAAATTAAAGTTTGTGAATTTGTAAGATACAGACTACTTACCCTTTAGTTGAACAAGGTATTTTTTGTGTTTGTGTGTGTGGAACTTTCCTCATGTAAAGATTCTTAGATCACTTTTGTTTTTAATTTCACCCAGGGTTTGGGGTTCTGGAACACATTAGAAAGGTGTGGATTTGTTTTTATACTTGTGTTTTGGCACACTTGATTTGGGCCAAAAAATTCAACTTGCCCTATTTTACCATCTTTGTTATTTAAATTAGACCTTTACGAGACGCACTTGATTGTCCTGCAAAGAGGACAGTCTTTTTCAGATGTTTCAGCATGGAAAGGGGTGATCCTAGCTAGTATTTGGGGTTATCATGTTATAGCATGACTGTTAGCAACACACTTCTTTTTGCTGAGACTTAGTTTTCTAATTTGAAAAATGAAGGCCTAGTCTATTCCAAGGATCTGTAAACTTTGTAAAGGACCACACAGTAAATATTCTCGGTTTTGTGGGCCATTCCGTCTCTGCCACAGCTCCCCTGCTCAGCTCTCAGGTGTGTCTCCTGGTTTCTGTAAGATCTCAATCCAAGATATTCCTTGCGCAAAGCCAGGCCAGGTGTTTCACTCCTCCCGTGCTGTTTGCATAGGGTTCTAGTGAAGCAAAAAATTAGGCTTAAACAAAGCTGAAAAAGTAGTTGAACAGATGAAATATTCAGCTTGAGAGTTGTGTTATCCCTATGACTCCAAATAAGGCTTCATTAGTAGGTTTTCCTTGGAATTATCTGTAAGCATGAATGATTTTTCTTTTGACTTGATGTCTTTCTAATGTCCATACTTACACCCATGACCTGAGAATGGTCATGATCGAGTTCGTGCAATGCTGTTGTTCCCAATTCTGTAATGTTGTTCAAAGTTTAAAATGTCGTGAGTCAAGGGCAAATCTGGTTAAAAAGGAAAAGTTTCCAGAATTTGTCATCAGTGGAGAAAAAAATGCTTTCTTTATAATTACTGTCAAGGGCCTGATGTATTATATTATATAATATCCTGAAAATAAGGAACCCCATCTCAAATTTCAGGAACAGAGAAATTCTGCCCTTCTGATGCCTCCTTTTATGACACAAAGGAAGCTGAATAACAAATTCCCATAATTTTTATTTTTGACTTGACTGCTAGGAAGCTCAGAGTAAGAGTTTTTACTCGATCTGTGCAGTTTTCTCAACTTCAACTTTTTGTTGTTGATACATTTTTAAATAAATTTTATTTTTTCTACCCCCAGTTAACAAAAATTTTATTATTTAACTTTTTTCTTCCACACTATCAATTCCATCTGTGTTTTGTTTTTTTGTTTTTTTTTAAACCTTGGAGACATTCTTTTTTTTAAAAGATTTTTTTGTTTTGTTTTATTTTTATTGGGGCAGGGGAACAGGACACTATTGAGGAACAGTGTGTACTTCCAGGACTTTTTTCCAAGTCAAGTTGTTGTCCTTTCAATCTTAGTTGTGGAGGGTGCAGCTCAACTCCAGGTCTAGTTGCCATTGCTAGTTGCAGGGGGCGCAGCCCACCGGCAACCTTGTGGTTGAGAGCCCACGCTCCAACCAACTGAGCCATCCGGGAGCCAGCTCAGCTCAAGGTGCCGTGTTCAATCTTAGTTGCAGGGGGCAGAGCCCTTGCGGGACTCAAGGAGTTGAACCGGCAACCTTGTGGTTGAGAGCCCACTGGCCCATGTGGGAATCGAACCGGCAGCCTTTGGAGTTAGAAGCATGGAGCTCCAACCGCCTGAGCCACCGGGCCGGCCCCCTCCATCTGTATTTTGACTGTCACTAAAAAACATTTTTTTAAAGAAACAAGGTATATATTCAAATAAATAATAAATTACATGTAGTATTTTATCTTTTAGCAAGCTCAAATATCTTTGAAAAACTAGTCCTTTTATATCCTTATCTCTTGCACATAAGGGAAAAAAGGTTTATTAAAAATATGAAATCTAAATAAAGATACATAAAATGGATAGAATGGGTTAGTGTTTCTTTCCAGTGAATAAACTTGAAACAGAAACAAGATTGTGTTGTCCAGTGATGGTTAAAAAACCAGCAGTATCTTCCATACCATGAGAAGGATGTAGATTTCAGATGCCAGGAGCCTCCCAGTAAATGCCATGCCCAAATTTGAAACCTGGGAATCATTAACACTCAGCGTAACACTCCATGTAAATATGTCTACACTGGCATTATGGGAACAACTGGCATGCGCATTGAAGTGGTCAGGCAAATTCAGAAAACCAGATGAAACCGTTTTCCAAATATAGATTCAAAGGTCTGAAAAATCATCAATAACAGTCATCATCCTTGGTAGTGATACAACCATTTTCTTCCAAGTAGGTCTGAGCACTTTACAAAATGGGTCTGGTTGCCAGCATTCCTAAGAGCTGGCCGGCAGTTACTATACGCTGCACTTTACAGACTGGGAAAGTGGTCCCATAGATGATTAGTAACTAACCCGCGGTCATCCAGACTGTTAAGACTACAGGTAAAAGACCAGCTTGCTCTGGTCTCAGTTAATAGTGATGTCATTCCATCGTGGCTTCGTTACTTTGGCGATTTCATAAAAGCTTATAGATCAGTTTCTCCTTGCTTCCCCCCACCATTGGCAATTGACCCACATGCATTTTTGCTTAAAATTCAAATCCAATTTGTGAAATTCATCATCTTGTATTCAGTTCTGAATGGCATGGGAAGTCGATGATAGTTATCGTGACCATGTAGATTATAATTATTAGATGGTTATTTTTAAACATCAGGCATCTTCAAGCTTCACATTTTATGTCAAGGTTCGGTTTATTGTTTTCTTTTTAATATTCAAATTATTTATGTGAAAGTTAATTTAAAAGAATGTATAATCACTGCAATTTTTCTCCCATCTCCAATTTGAGGTATTTTTGTTACATCAAGAAGTCAGAGTTATAATGCGTCCTTATAGATTCCACTCATTGTGTCTTACATATTTCAAATTATTTCTTGTTACAAAGAAAAGCTAAAAATGGCTATTCAGTCATTTAAAATATACTCATTGGTTGGTTCTTTGGAAAGTGTGTATTTATGTGTTATAAATATTTTCTTAATGAGAACAATATTCTGAGTCGAATCCATTCAAAATGGCCTCTCTGTGGCATTTAGATTTGAATTATGTGACTACTGATTCATGGAGTTGTTATAAAGACATTGGAAGAGAGTGTCTTCATTGAGCTTCCAGATGACCACGTTGGCTTAAATCACCAATCAGTTATAGTTAAGCATTGAAATCTTTCCTTCTTGCCCCAACCTCTCCCCTGCCACCTCCTACGCCCCTATCCCCACTCCCCCCCATATCCATGCCTGGCTTGTAACAGAGTAAAGACTAGGCTGATGGAGCATAGAAACCGAAACATACAGTCACTTAAATAAAATACAAGTGTACCTCTCTCTCATGTAGCAACTTGGTCAGTCTAGCTTGATTGGGCAGGTTCTTCCCCTCTTGTGCTTTCGTACCTTGGAGTTTTGTCCTTATCTCCATGATTGAAGCACAGTGAAGTCCAAGGTAAGTGATTTTCTTTGAAGTAAATGAATTAAAACTTGCACACATCACACCCATTGACATCTAATTGGTAAGATTATGGTTATATGGTCACCAAAAGCTGCAATGGCTGCTGGGAAATGTCTCTCCCTGGGTGGCCACAAGTGTGGGAGAGTTGGAGAACAGATTTAAGGGACAGTTGGAACAGACTAACTTGATTGGTTGAATTGCCCCAATCCAGTAATTTCATTCATTCCTTCATAGGTACAAATGTACAGACTACGCATGTACGTACATCACTTCCTACTGCAGCTCTTTATTGATGATTGTGTGCAAGGTGCTAGGACCGCGGCACTGGAAGCACACGGTCTCTGTCCCCAGCCTTCACAGGGCTTATGTTGGGAGGGGAAGGCAGACAGTATGCATGATGATGATGACAGGTGTGAGCTAGGGCAAACATTGGTGGCTGGGCGACTGTGTTCTGTAACAGGGAAACAGGCTATCAGGGATTCCGGTATTTTAGCATTATATGGAAGCTATGTTGGATTGACTGGATTGGCTTTTACCTTTCATGCCAAGCTGTTGTGACTGTTATCAGGTATGTTAGTTTTTGTTAAGAGCTTTGTTGAGATATAATTCACACATAGTACAATCCACCACTTTATAGTGTGCTGTTCAGTGGTTTTCAGTATATTCACAGAGTTTGCAATTGTCATCACAATCCAGTTTTAGAACATTTGTATCACCTCCGACAGAGACTGCATACCCATTAGCAGTCACTCCCCTTGACCCAGCCCCGGTAACAACTAGTCTACTTTCTATCTGTATAAATTTGCCTATTCTGGATATTTCACATCAATTGAATCATACATTATGTGGTCTTTTGTGACTCATTTCTTTCACTTTAGCATTATGTTTTCAAGGTCCATCCACGGCTTTAAAATTTCTGTCTTCCAATCTCAGAGCTGTTTGAGTTCTTATTCCTAAATCCACCAAAATGGTGGCCTGAAATATTCTCACAAGGGATAGAACTGGGAAAACGACTGTTTTCATCTTGTTTGTATTTCCATAGAACTGACTTGGTCTCCCAACAGTTAAACTTCAGAATTTAAATGTTTGCATTTTAAGTTAGCTGTGTTTAAACATTGTTAACCATAATGCTAAACTAAGTTACTCTGTAAACAAGAGCTGTCTCTCTTGAATGTTAGTTTCAAAGAAAAAAAAAATTTAAATATTGATTTCCAGGGAAATATGCTCAATAGAGTTCTTTTTCGAGCAGAAGTCACTTGTTGAAATGTACATGAAGGCATATTTAGTAGTAAAGACAATATTTGCAGCAATTATCAAGTAGCCATATTTCGCACAGTGAACAATCAAAAATATAAAACCAAATAACAAATGGCTTTATTCATATTTTTCAAAATGACATTTTTGCTCTTCCATCTGCTAAGGGCACAAATATCCCAACTGCTCACCTTGAGCATCTTATCAAGAAGTTCTTGGTTTAGGTGACACAATTTAACAGCTTTACAGAGATGTAGCAAGTATTGCCTTTTTCTCGTAATTCAGAAACCTCAGGAAGAAATCAGAAGCTTAATTACAAAAACAAGACCCTTTGAAGGGTAGCCCACTGTGTTAGCTCTGTGTGTCCCCTTGTATCTAGTGCCATCCAGGACCTTAAAAGAGCATGTGGTATAGTGATGGTACAATCCTTATTTTTAGTCCATTTGAAAAGTTGACACCTTCTGCCCAGGGCTGAGGTTGGATTTAAAGTTTATGGTATATTTTTAAAAGACTATTGGTGAGTGGGATTTTGTAAATAGAAAATGAAGATGAATCGTTTAAATTTGTCCGTCTCATTTCTCGCTCTAAATTGAGGTATGTCCGTGGCCTTTGCACTGGGGTGTGGGGTGAAACTCTTAAAGTCTTTCTACTCTGCTCAAATGCACTCTTTCTGAAGTGTGAAAATTGTGCAGATTTCCCCTTGAATTTTTTGTATTAGCATGTATATAATGTATAGTTATAGGTAATTAGATGTTATTTATCTGACAGTGAAATAAGTTGTGTAAATTATCTTTTAATTAAAACAAAGCCTCGCGTCATTGGATAGACTGTGATGATTTCAGTCCATGGGTTGTCATGGATCTTGAATTCCTCACCCTTCCCTCCAGACCTCTTCCCTTTGGAAGTCTCTTTTCCTTCCAAAGGGGTCCTGAGAAGTCAGCTCCTAGGCCAGAGAAAGGGTGCTGACACCCATTCATTACATATCGCATACTTCCAGCTTATTTAGAACAGTGATTTTCAAAGTGGGCATGGGACCTTTTATGGGTTAGGGACTAAATTGGGTTGTGCCCAAGGATTTTTTAAACAATTGAATGAACAAACAGTAGAGTAGAAGCAAATTAGATCTACACCGTCCAATATGGAAACCACTAGGCACATGTGGTGTTTGACATGTAGCTCCCAAAACATTTATGTATTGTAAGTTAAAATCTGCAGTATTTAGAAGACTGCATGGAAAAAAAAGTGAGATATTTGAATAATTTTCATTGATTGCATGTTGAAATGATCATATTTTGGATATTTTGGGTTCAGTAAAAAAAAAATTAAATGAATTTCAACTGTATTTACTTTTTGTCAGCGTGGTTATGATTCTGTATGGAGCAGGCACTGTGTTTCCACTGGGAAGCTTTGCTCAGATGGTGTGGATAGAGCAGTGAGTGGCACAGCCACAAGCTGAATTGATTTGCAGCGACAGCCAAAGGGTTTCCTGGTGGAATAGATGTGGAGGCTGAAAGAGTTGCATCGAGGGTGACTCCCGGGACTTCTGTCCCGAATAATGGGGTGGCGTCAGCTGATGGATCGCTTGTGGGTATCAGAGGGGAGTCAGATCAGCTCTGAGGGATTTTGGTTCCCGCACTGCCAGAGGGATAGCGCAGCCGTGAGCTGGAATGGGGAAGCCTGTGGGGGAACAGGTTTGACGGTGTTGGAAAAATTCACTTTCACTTGCAGAAGATGGTAACAGACTGTATTCAGGAGTGTCCCAATAGGTGTAGGGAGCACTGCAGTGAGATTGTCTCTGAGAGAAAGACATGGGCTCAACTCCAAAACAGCATGGGCATGTGGGGATGGATAGCTAAGGAGCAGAGTGGGTCAGGAGGCAATTCTGAAGGAAACATCAGGGGTCCAGCAAGGGGATGGTCCTGGCTACAGAAGATCTGGAAGGATTCTTGTTTAAGACAGTCCAGGGTGAGCAGTACCACCTGGGGGGGCGTGCAGGGTGCCGAACCGGATCAGATATGGAGGGTGACAAGATAGTGAGCATGGGGTGGGGTTTTGGTTGAACTGATTTAAGCAGGCTTCTTGCTGAAACTGACTTTTACGAGGAAATTCATGAGTGGGTTCAGGAGCCTGACCAATACTGGTCAAGACAAGACTCTGTCAAGGGTGAGTGAGGGAAGCAGCGAAGAGCAGGAGGGCAACTGTAGCTTGGGAGGCTAGAGCTGTTTATTTTATTTTATTTTTTAACAAGGGCACAGCTCACAGTGGCCCATGCAGGGATCGAACCGGCAACCTTGATGTTATTAACACCATACTCTAACCAGCTGATCTAAGCCATCATCCTTTGAGCTGTTTATTATTCACCCTGCTGGAGAAATCAGGTGGGTGTTTGGATATGTGGCTCTAGAAATCTCCTGACTAGGGCTATAAATTGAGGATTTATAAGCACGTAAGTGATGTGTAAAGGCATGAAACTGGATGAGCTCACTAGGGAAGCAGTGGTATAAGTAAATAGGATGTGGGTCCTGAAGCCAACAGCATTAGAAGCTTTGGTGTCCCGGCTACCGAGAAGGAGGGTCAAAGATGGAAGGAAAACTCAGGGGCTGTGGTGAAGTGGAAGCCCACTGTGGACATTGTTTAGGGGACATTGTTAGCTGTGTCACATGCTGCTAAAAGGTCAAAACCATGACGACAAAGAACCGACCATTGGGGTAATCAGCATGGAAGTCATAGATAACCATAGCATGAGTCAAAATGTTTGAAGCGCACTCTTAAAACACACCCTGGCTTCATACAACTACCAGTCTGCTTATGGAGTTGAGGCCTCGTCAGCAATTTTTCGAGGACTCATTCCTGTTCAGCCCTCTTTTGTGTTAAGGCCATCACCCGTCTCCACCCCTCACAGCCCCACGTGGGCAGGGTGCTAACTGTGATGTCCTGGCCACAGTCCCGCCTGTGGAACGTGGTCAGAGCCCAGCTCAGTGCTGCAGAAAGGAATCCTGTGCATTTTGCCCCTTTCGACTCATTCTCTAATCCTATGGTTTAGATATTAAGTTTAAATCAGAGGTAGGGGAAAAGGGGATACACTTACATCTCTCACCTAAAACATGTTTTTAATCATCTCAAATACATCACAGCTTGGTGTGGTTACCATAGTCTCTAGATTAGTAAAGTACTAGTTTGGTCTAGCCACATGTCAGTCTGTCACCTTACCTTATACTAATATGTGTAGCCTTTGATGGGTTCATCAGTCTTTCAAGTTAACTAAGAGCATCAAAGACTCTAGCTTATCAAAAATTCTGAAACATAGTTAAACATTTTGGAGATTTCTAGGCTGGTCCCAAATCTTCAGGCTTCTAGGAAGTTGTAAGTAAAATATGGAAAAACGAGCATTAGACAATTTGGATAATAAATACCATGGAGGTTATCCTGAATGAAGGAAGGATGTTTCCTCTTTGTGAAAGATAATACGTACATGTGTTTCTTGGTCCCCCCCCCACCCCAATAATGAAATGGCATTAGAAGAGATTAGGAAAGCATGGAAGTATAGAAAGAAAATGTGTAAAGAAAAATTTCGCTGGTGGCCTCACCTAAACTGTGCAACATTTTATGTGTATCCTGCCAGTATTTTGTAGATTTATTTATATGTACTTGTACTGTATATACTATTTTGTTTCCTGCTTTAACTTTAAAATATCGTATTTCCCGAGTTATTACGTATTATATCTAAATCTTAGCTTTGGTGTACCTTGGTGACTTCTGTTGTGTTATCTGTTCCTGCACTAGTGGGCCTTTACATTCCTTCCAGTTACATACGATTGCCAATACATCTCCTCCGTTGGGCATCTCAAGATAGCCAGTCTCTTGAATTTGTTTTATAAATGATATTGTGATTTTAGATTATCACAGTTTCTCCATCAAGTTGAAAATATTACTAAAACTAATATGAGGCACATAAAATCATACCCTAGCGTCGACCACGTGTGTTTTTCAACATAACGTGAGGTACAATTTGCATTAACTTTGCATAATTTCTAGACTTTAAGTTGCTAGGCATTTTTCTTCTCTGATCTGAATTGTCACTTGATATGTTCCCACTTCTCCAACTTGATTTTCAGCATGTAAGCTGGGAGCCTGGTGTCCTGTCAAGGGACAGCCGTCATCCTGCTACTGTTGTATTATCCCGACGTCAGTCCCTCTCTGTCCACAGAGCACACCTGATTCATTTCATGTGATTGCGTTTGCATCTCCAAAATTTGCTTTGCTTGGGTCTCAGTCAGTTTACCCTGGAAAATTAAAATGTACTTACAGCTTTCAGAGTATAAAATTTAGGTTTTCTTGTTTATTGAGTTCCTACGAGGTTCACTATGTATTTAAAATTGAGCTGGATACTGCTCTCCTTTGTGGCCACGACACTATCTAGTTCTAAAATCCTCAATAGCCACTCGGTGAAGTATTGTTAGAGTTATGGCTTCTGAGAGGACTAGGGAATGTTAGACTGCTCTGGTCCATTCCTTGTAATTTACTGAAGATTCAGAAAGTAAAATAACATGTCCCAGTACACTGCGTAACTGTCGCCCTCTGTGTTGGGAATCCTTGCTCTTCTACACTCTTCCATCGTTTTATGATATACCAAACAAGTAGAAATATTATAATTTAACTGTTAAAAAGTTGACTATTAAAAAATACCTGATGAAAGCTAAAATGTATTTCATTGTGTAGATGGCCCTTTCTTGGGTTTCATTTCCTACACTCCTTCTTCCAGCTATGTTAAGGAGAATTACACCATTTACAAGTGTTTCAAAATATTAAATATGAAAAGCGTCATTTAAAAATGTGAATCTCAGAAAAGGCCTACTTTTCACCCTCCCTTTTTCCCCCACTTCCTCCTTCCCTCCTCCTCAAGCTTCTAAAGTTTCTGCTGCTGCTTCTCTTCTGACCCCTCCCTCCCCTCCCCACCTTCTCTCCCTCTCTGTCAGGCCCCTCCCTCTGAAGTTTTTCTTTTTAGTAAGGCCCCTTTATGAGTATTATGTAAATACAGTTAGAACGCCCCTGCTGCTTGACCATTACTGTGTATTTTTAAAATCCTTGAGTGTTTTGTGTAGCATGAGAATGTAGCTGTCCATTCTGCCCTTATCGACGGATTCCTACCAGTGTACACCTCCCATTACTTGTGTTTTGCCAAGGGCTGGGCAGGGAAAGGATGATGCTGTGTGTTGCTCATGGTTTCTGACGGGCACACTATTGTAATTGACTTGACTTGCTCATGCTCTGGGGTCTTGCTTCCTCTGGTTCTGGAATGGATTTGATGTTCTATTTCCTTCTGTGTCAATAAATGACATAAAGTCCAATAGAAAATTGTCGTCGGGAAGAGTCACGTCATTCATTAGCTCCATTCTCATTATGTTATTAGTACTAGAACAGGGAGTAGAAAATTCTCATGAACTTCATGTTTGTTTGTGTTTTCTGATTACAAATGTAGGGGATTTGAAACTACAGAAAAGTATGTCAAATATAAAAAGTAAAAATAATCTAGAATCCTGATGCTGAGAATAACAGATATTTTTTTCCCATTCTTTTTTCATTGAATGTGCACACGTTGAACAAAATTGCAGTCACAAAGTATATAAAATTGTGTATCCTTTTTAAAAATTTCACATAACATGGTGAGCATTTTCCCATGTCATAAAGTATTGTTAAAGACGTCATAAATGACTGCATACTATGTTATCCTTTGGGATACTATAAAATTTAATTAACTATTCTTCAATGTTGGGTATGGAGGTTGTTTTCAGTTTTTCTGTAATATGTTGCAGTGGGCATATCTGTGCACCAACATTTGCCTCTTAATTTCCTCTTCTTTAGACATATTTTTCTAGATTTTTCCCTACATAGATTTTTCCCTACATCCTGTCATCTGATCTTTCAAAATGCACCAATTTACATTTCTACCAAATGAGAGTGTTTATTTCACTGCAACTTTGCCAACAATGAGTTTCAACATTTTTGTTATCATCACTTAAATCATAGGTGAAAAAAAGTGTCTCTCACATTTTTTCTTGTTCAATTATTTGATTACAAATGAAGTCTAGAAGTTTGTTTATTTAGGCTGTTTGCAGTTTTGCTTTTAATTGTTCATAATTTTTGGAGCATCCGGAATTTGAAGGAGTGGGGGTAGGGGAAAGTCAAGCACTGAGAGAAGATAGAGAAGGGATTTGTCATCGGGAGGTAACTTGACCAGAAGTTAGAGTGAATTCACAGAGTGCGACATTGCAGCTTAGATCTGAGTGTCAGAACTGTAAAGGGCAGGACACTGGCATCCAGAAACTCCGGAAGTCAGAGGGGGAGATCTTGGCTCCGCAATCTTTTCAAAAACTTTGATGCTTTCAGTTAATTCCTTTTTTCGCCAAATGATTATTGAGTGCTTATTTGTTCCAGGTACTATCTTAGGCACGAGGATACATGAGAGAACAAAAAGAAAGGCTCTTCTGTAGATGAGGTGGTTCCACCTCAGTGCTCCGGGCTGAGGACAGACTGACAGATCTGCATAAAGCACTTAGCTCTAAGGGCCATAGTTACTGCTATTCTTACTGCTTCTGCTGTTGCTGCCATCAACAGCTCAGATGAAAAACAGGATTCAGCCAGGTCTCGTCTGTAGTCTCCTATCGCACGTGCAAAAGACTGCTGCTGCAGATCCTGTGCTCCCAGCCCAAGAAGCGTCTCTCCATTTCTCTTTCGGCCCTTTACCCAGTGAGCTGGTGTCCTCCAGCCACTTGGTTCCAGAAGCCTCGAGGGAAGGGTGGCTGTGTCCGGTTAAGCAGTAAGACATGGGGACAGGCTGATGGACTCTAGGGAGCTCCCCCCATTTGTATCAGTTTCGTAGGGGTGTTGCTGAAGGTTGAGTTCCAGAGAGAAGCGGGGGTACTAGCAACTATATCCCCCCTTGGGGTGTTTCCTCTGTTCAGCTATGCGCTCAACCAGCTGATTCTCATCAACTCTTGAATGAAAGAATTCAAAAGAAAAAAATATAAAAGGAAAGTGCACTTCTTACTACTTTCTCAGTCCTCTCCCAGAACTTCTGAGCCCAGTGCTGAGGGCGGAAGACACCCCCTTTCTCTTCGGCTTTCCCAACTCTGGGAGCACTCTTGGAAGCCATACTCTTGTCTGGTACTGGCTGGTTCCTGTAGCCACCATTTCAAAACACGGCGGACTATTAGTTGAAAACTGAACATTTCCGAAGCTACGTTGATGGAGTGGGGTAGCTCCTTGTTTCGCGCTGACGTGCCCCTCTGAGGTATGGAGTGGGATGTGTCAGCTTCATTGAAGTTTGGATGTGTCGGCTCTTGAGCATGGTCCCGAAACGCAGAGGGTGTCCTCATCTGTGAAATGGGGAGAATGAAAGGACCTTGTCACAGGCGTGCTGTGAAGATTATATAAAGAACAGTTTAGTTAAGACTCAGGTGTCAAATTCTGCACTGGAGGCCCGGTCCAGCTATGTTTTAGCTTTGTGATCTTGAGCAAGTAACCAGGTTTCTCTAAGCCTTTTTTTCCTTATCTAAAAAAAAAAATAAATAAATAAAAAAGGGACTAAATTAATATCTCCCCTTTGGAGTGGTCGCAAGATTCACTGAGTTATTCCAAGGAAAGTGCTTAGAGCAATACTTCATATGCAGCAAGTGCTCAGTGAGTTGGCGCCGTAATGTGAGCTACTTTTATTATTAGCACAGTACGTGGAATGTAGAAAGTTCTCAAGGATGCTAATAATTTTTACCGTTAATTAACTTTAAAGATAATGAAAATATTTTTAAATGGCTGTTTTTATTAGGGAGAGCCTAGCGGAACTAGAAATGTAGTGGGTATCCTTATGCCTTCCTCTGGCCCAAAATAGAAAACAAAACACAAACTTTAAGATCCTAAGTAGAAAGAAATGGTTTCCGAGTTTTTAAGGATAACATATTTTTAAATCACCTTCCTCTCCTTCTCACCTCCCACTCTCCATCAAAAGTAGGGGGTGGGACCATCCAGTTTGAGGAATTTCATTCAGCCTCTTAGCTGCATTACAGCTTAGATTTGAGTGCAGAAATTGTAAAAGGCTGGACTGTTGATGCCTGTGTACCACTGAGGCCCGATAGGGAGATCTGGGGCTCACAAGCTTTTCAGAATCTAAACCATGTGATCACAATAGTGGAAAAGGTTTTCCAGGGCTGTGCACGAGATTGGTCGGCTCCCCGTGACCTTCATTGTAGAATTTATGCTTTAGAGATTACGTTCAAGGAGCATTAGGTTCATGTTCCCAGCACTTCCCATTGAGGACAGTGCTTAGAGACTGCAGTGTGGATTTGTGTCTGACGCCAGAGACAGCCAGGCAGAGACTGAGAGAGAGGGAGGGAAGACAGGACAGAGGAGCTGGGAGGCCCACAGGATGAGGAGGAGGAGCTCTGAATACCTGGGAGAAAGTGCAGAAGGCTCCTTTCCGCTACTCAGATGTGTTTTGAGGGAGCAGGGCCTTGGCTGTTTGGGATACACTTGGCAGGAATGACCTTGACCCCACTCTTAGGTAAAGGAGTGCATGTACATGTGTGCACACAGAGGTGGCAGCAAGCCCTTTCTCTGAAAACTGCAGAATCTGTCATTTTCAGCAAGGGTTAGGAAGGCATCAGGACTGCCTGTGTGTATGAAGCCCAATGAGCAATTTTCTCTCTTCCTGCTTTCAAAATGCATAGTTTGACTTTTTACTTAAACGTGGTAATTCTTACAGTAAAACCAAACAGTACGATCAACCTAGGTAAGAAAGTCAATGTTACTTCAGATTCACTCCCCAGAATCAGGACCCGGGCTGTGTTGGAGGCAGTTCTTGGAAACGCGTCTCTCCCTGCCCACCTGCTGGTGAGTGCCCCTGAGCTGCCCAGTGTGGGGAGGGGTGGCCACGGCAGATCTTGAGCAGTTGAAACGTGGCTTTTCTGAATCGACATTTGCTGTGTCACATACACACCAGATTTTGAAAAAAGCGAGTATAAATATCTATTAAGGTTAGATATTGATTACAGGTTGAAATAATATTTTGATATTTTGGATTAAATAAAATATACCATTAAAATTAATTTCATTTGTTCTGTTTTACTTATTAAAATATATCTACTAGAAAATCTAAAGTTACATTTGGGGCTCACGTTATAATTTGGCAGTTGAGTTTGACAGTTTTAATGGGATTATGCTACATGTTCCCAACTTTTATAAAATTTAAGAATATGTTACCAATATCTTTCTGTAACAATGTATGGCAATGGTATTATTACCTTACAGCTGTGTGTAGATGTGTCACAAGTTATTTAACCAGTTTCACTTTGTTGAATATTTCAGGTGGTACACAATAATGCTGCAAACAAATTTGTATATGCATTGTTGCAAGCCTGTCTGACTGTTTCTTTAGGAAAGGACTTCTCCCCCAGGCCCTGTTGGCATTTGGCCTGTGCTGTGGGGACCGTCCTATGCCCTGCAGGGTGTTCAGCAGCATCCTGGCCTCGACCCCCTGGGTGCCAGTAGCGCACCCCCTCACACCATATGGATGACAAGTAAAACATCCCCAGACATTGCTGTGTGTCCCCTGGGGGGGCAAAATCACCCCAGTTGAGAAACACTGATTTATGGCAAATGACCAGAATGAGAAATGCTGGGTGAAAAGGTATATGTATTTTAAATTTTGATAGGTCGGTAGGTAGGTACATAGATATTGGTATTTATTTGATAAAGTTTGAAGATTTTACATACATTCCCAATTTATTTTCTAAAAGAATAGTACCAATTCCTATGTCTATCAACAATAACAAAGATCGTCATTAAATGCCTCCAAGAGATTTAAGAAAATAAGGCTTTGTAATTGTTATTTTGTTTGTTGGGTATTTGTTTAATCAGACTGCTTTCCAGATCAGCTCATGTAAAGACCACGATGGAGGCAGTATAGGTATTTTCTCCAGGAGGGCAGCTTGGTAGTGAGATGTCATGGGACGTCTTTGCTTAGCATAATGTAACAGGGGTTCTGTGCTCATAAAAGAAAAAACTATGGTAGAGCATCAGAGAGAAAAGCGTTGTTTGGCAATGTAGGACTTTTCTTACAGTGAGAATCAGGATGCCAGTCAGTGATGACGATGATGATAGTTGTCTAGCTAATCACTGAATGGTTGCGACGTGTCAGACACTGCACGACTGCCTTTGTGTATGATTTCACTTAAACTTTAGAGAAAACTGATTGTTAGGTACATGCTGCTATATCCCCTGAGAAGGAAGACGGGCAGAGAGCATAGGCCAGCTATCCCTGCAGCGTGTCCAGAGTTACATTGCTAGCACGTGGTGTGGCCAGGGTTTGAACTAGGCAGTCCAAGTGATTATCCATTGATTTAGTGTTCCAGCAAACATCTGAGCTTCTCCTCTGTGCCAGCCACAGTGTTCTTTGCTGAATTTATAGTAGGGAGCCACAGAAGACATGACTGGGTCCTCATGCAGCTCACAGACTAATGAAGGCTGATAAAGGCTGGCCCGATGAGGTAGGCGATGCTTTGAGAGCATACAGTAGTGGGTCTGCCCCAGGTCAGGAGGTCGGGAAAGACGCCCAGGGGAAACGGCGTTTAAAATGGGGATCTGAAGAGAGGGAGATAAAGTGTAAGTAGAGAGCCAGAGAGAAGCAGCAGCTTGTTCCCTGTGTTGGGATGGACACTGGTCGTTGATTGACTTAACACGTGCGAGGTCCTAGATGAGTGGGAGGCCAAGGCTAACACAGGTGGCAGGCAAAATGCACATGGATCTGCATCTGTGCTGCCACAGCAGGTTTTTGGGGGGTGGATGGGCGATTGTTTGTGTTTTTCTTGCGGGGATTGGTAGTGAGGGATATGGGGAATGGGGTGGGAGAACCTGATAAGATTTGCATTTGGCGAAGATCACTGTGACACTAAGAATGCCTGGGGTGGTGGGAGTAGATACAGAAAAATTAGTAGGGAAGGCGGTCATTGATTCCTAAACAGTGACCACTTCTGCCTCACTTACTTACTGCTGCTCACAAACAAAGCTAGAAAAGACTGTAATTTGGACTGGGATGTTGATGGTGGACAGGCAAGGAAAGAAAGATTTTCAGAGAGATTTAGGAGTTGAAATTGGGCAGCAATCATTAATAGACTGAGTGAATGATGTGAGAGAGGGAGCTGTTAAAGATGACACCTTGATTTCTGACATAAACATTTCTGGACGGAGGCATTGTTGGCTGGCTTAATGGAATGTCGGGAGAGCCCGAGTGTGGAATAAGAAAATAAAGACATTAGATTGGGTACATCTTGTTTTTTTTGTTGTTGTTGTTTTTTGTTTTTTTTTTACTATGGAACCACTTTCATATGCACTATAGACTGGGTGTATGTGTCCCTCCCCTCCCCTAAATTCATATTTTAAATCTCCGTGTCACAGTGTTTGGAGGTGGAGCCTTTGTGATGAGGTGATGAGGGTGGAGCCCTCTTGAATGGGATTAGTGCCCTTTAAAAGAGGCCCCACAGAGCTCCTCCCCACTTCCACAGTGTAAAGACACAGAAAAAGACGGCCATCTGTGAACCAGGAAGTGGGTTCTCATCAGACCCAGTCTGTCCATGCCTTGAACTTAGAGTCCTCAGCTTCCAGAACTGTGAGAAGCAAATCTCTGTTTCTTGTGAGACACCAGTCCATGGTATTCTATTATAGCGACCCAAATGTACAAAGACAATATGTTTTTTCTCCCCTGTAACCAGAGAGCCCAGAAATTCGTAGAGCAGCAAAACTGACTTCATACCATGTTTCCCCGAAAATAAGACCTAGACAGACAATCAGCTCTAATGTGTCTTTTGGAGCAAAAATTAATATAAGACCTGGTATTATATGTATATTATATTACATTACATTACATTATATTAATTATAAGGACCCGGTCTTATTTTCCTATAAAAAGGGGTCAATATAATAATATAATATAATATAATAAGCATAATGTCTTATAGAGCTGATTGTCTGGCTAGGTCTTATTTTCGGGGAAACAGGGCAGATTGCCTCAAAGTTACTCAGAAAGACTTAGTCTTACCATGTGCTCTGATATTTTGCTCAGAAAACGTAATCACTGGAGACTGGAAAGAAAGTAACCCTACAGCTTAGAAACAGGATGTTAGAAAGCAGCCAAGTATCACTGCTCCATATTTCCTCACAAGTCTGTGGAATTTGTTTGTACGAATAAACATATATTTCATAATGCAGCAATTTGATTTCTTTTTAATCATTGGCTCTTTTTGTTTTGATGATGTTTCAGGCTTGTTAATTTATGCTCTCTATCCATCATTTGTGTAAATTAGCAAGGTTTAACTATAAATGAAAATGTCAAAGTTATTATATTATTTAAAATTAAAGAATAATTAGACTGGAGTAAAACAGGCTGAAAGAATGCTCCAGGATATGTTAAGGATGAGAAAGGACAGGGAACAAATGAGGAAAGGGTAAGTGTGAGATGCTGGGGACCCCCTCGAGGGAGAGGGGCTGTGGTCACCATACTACGTGGAGGTCTCATGTGTACCATCAGGTGTAGGCTCCAATAATTTTCTCTCGCTTCCATAAATGTGTGAATTTTAAAAAGGGTGCTGGGGGGAATAGTTTACCAGGTTGTTTGGGTTCTGCTGGAGTGGGTATCAGCTGCTACTCCAGAATTGTACCTCTCTTTATTTTGTTTACAGTGTTCATCAAGGGCATCTAATCTGATCCTTTCAGAAAGACACCAGTAAAAGGAAGCCCAGGGGTAGGGTATGGGAAAGGTAATGGAGGTTATTTTACTACCTAATAAGGTTGTGGACCCTTAGTTCACAAATGCAGTAGCGAAAGTCAGCTGTTGCTTCCAGGATTTATGCTCAGCCAGCTGATAAAAAGCCTATGTACAGGGACATAACTTGTAGCATTGTTTGTAGGAGCAAAAGCATCAAAATTCCCTAAACATCTGTCCGGAGGGAATGGTTAAATTATGGTCAATCTCTGGGGTGGGGTGGGGGACACTGCTACGCTGCCACTGTAAAAGAAAACAGACCCGTGTGTGCTGATGTGACACCAGCTCCAATATGCATTAAGTGACCAGGTGCTACCGTGTCACTTATTTTCGGTGCCCCGAAAATAAGACCTAGCTGGACAATTAGCTCTACAATCAGCTCTAAGGCATCTTTTGGAGCAAAAATTAATATAAGACCCAGTCTTAAGTTAGATACGACCGGGTCTCACACATAAGACCGGGTCAAACATTATAGTAAAATAAGACTGGGTCTTACGTTATTTTACTGTAAGATCGGGTCTTATATTAATTTTTGCTCCAAAAGAGGCATTAGAGCTGATTGTCTGGCTAAGTCTTACTTTCGGGGAAACACGGTAAATACAGTGGTCTTTGGGTAGAATGGGGAAAAAGAAGTATCCATACAAAACACATATGGCTGCGTAGGAGGTTTTGGGGAAAGAGAGAACCACTGCTGTGGTTGCCTTCGGGAAGGGAGCTGGCTGGTTGGGGGATGGAATTTATTTCCTCCGTTTACCCGTTGGTGCTGTTGGATTCTGTATGTAAACGTATAATCGCCATTGAAGATGGTTGTTTTAGGATGCCAAAGAGCAAACGGTTATTACCCAAAGGCTGGCAAGCCCTGGCGAAGAATGATGGGATTCTGGGTTCTGGTGATTTCTCTGAAATCCTTGCTTTTAGTCAATGTGAAAATCAGGTGGCATTGCTGATAAGTGATGGTGATGATAAGCAGTTGATTCAGCCCCGATCGGCCACGTCCTCACTTCAGACTCCCATCTCTGTGGCTTGTCTCTTCTGTGAAGTGAATTTATTCAGTCGGCTGCCATTATCTAAGTTTTCTAGCTGCATGTCACGTAAGACTCAGCCCATGCAGGCTTACGCGAAAGAGACTTTATTTGATTATGTACCTGAGTAGGTCAGGTGTAGGCCTGGCCAGACTTGATCTCAGCCCTGCCGCCCCATCTTTACACTTCTGCCCTCTGCTTGCTTCTGTATTGGCACCATTTCCAATGGGGAGTAGCTCCGGCAGCTCCATCTTTGTCACTTCGCAGCTCCCAGGGTGGGTGGCGGGTCTCACTTTGAGTCCAGGCCCTCCGGCATTTGCACTCAGGCTTGCCATGGCCACGTGCCTCTTGTACTTACGTTTGTCTTCTATTTCTGTTTGCAATTGAGTGAAAATTGATAAGCCCCAAGCTCCTACTATATTCTGAGTTCTATAGGCCTGAAAACACTAACATGAATAAAATATTTCTGCAGGTCTTGAGCTCACAGCATGTTACAGAAGGTATGGAAGCTAATGTGGAAATCCTTTTTGATGTGAAATATTTGACTCAGAGGAATTGTAGGGAGGGCTTATCGCTACCTGGAATATTATTGGGAGATTCAGGAGAGAAGTGACACCACAGTTAATGAAGCCTTCTGGGCGGAGTTAGAGCTGCTTTAGGCAGATAGGTCAGAGGAGTAGGGTGCATGCATTCCAGGATGAGAAGAGCATAGCAAACACTTTTCATTTTCACCAAGTTCTGTTGATCAGTCTTCACAATGGCTCGTGCACCATCCTCTTCTCAAGCCACCCTAGTGACCAGATCTTCCAAAGTAATCACTCAGAACATTAGAGCATTGTATTTTTTGCACTCATTTATTATTTTCTATTTTTATTTACTTGTCTTTCTTCCCCAGTTTCCTTTTCTGCTCATTGTCTGGGCTGCACAATTAGTGCCCCATTTTCAAGCAATAGTCCCCCCATTAGCAAAGTGGTTGTGTTCCAAGCAGACTTTGTCATCAGAAACTTTGTTCACAGGTACTGAAATAATGGAGGCAGTGTAGGGCTGCATTCAAGGAAGACTGCAGGGGGGTGGGTACAGCATGAAAATATCAGCCAACTTTTGTGCTGGAAACAGTGCAGTAGTCTTGAACCTGACAAAAGATAAGGGGATTAGAGGAGGGAGGAAAGGCAGCATGATTTATAGCCAAGGCAGTAAGGAGAAGGGGAGAGGGCTTGGGTGTGGGTTAGAGGTTGGAGTCACATTTTGTTACAATGACATTAGGCTCAGGTGACACTGCTTCACATCAGCTCGAGGTGTATAAAGGAGGATAGTGACCAGTGGAAAGCAAATCGTCATTAGTTTGTTAGTCGACTTTCCCCGTCGCAGTACCTCATTGCCCTTAGACTCTGAGCTTGAGCACATGGCCCAGGGGCACCGTGTTTCATTGCTCCCACAAACCTTAGGAGGGCCCCAGGAGCCCCAGAGGAAGTGCACCTTACCAGCTCTGCGCATTGTACCACAGAGAGGATTGAACACTACAGAGGGAGACAGATCTGAACAATGGACGCGTGGCCTCTCATTAGTCCTAATTGGCATTGAGTGCGAAGGGAGGAGACGACCGGGGCGAAGGGCAGAGCAGTTTCCTTTCTGCAGGGACCACATCACAAACCACAAAAGGCCATGGCCACGACACAACTGTCTCCATACCCAGAAATACGCAAGAACTGAGCTCTTCCCTCGCAGCTCTGGAAAATGTCACCCTTGAAAGGACATCAGCAAGAACACTGGGAAACCCCCAGTGCTCCCCACTGATTCCAAACTCTAGTCAAAAAATGCACTGAGGTGACCCATCAGTAAGGAGCAGAGCTCTCCATCCCAGTTAGTTATCAAACGCTGACCATAGAAATGTCTTCTCTTTGGCAGAACACTTGAGTGCAGCTTCTTGCTATTACAGGGTTGTCAGTCAGTGAGAATGAAGAACTGAGACAGGAATTTCTGGTTTTGAAGGGGAACAAGACACCTGAGACCTGTGTGAGGAAATGAGAGAAGGGTGGAGGGATGTAAGTGTGGGACACAGGCTTGGAAACCTCCTGGTCTTCTCTACTGTTAGGCCACCTCCATTGTCCCTCCCCTTGCATATTGAGAGACCCCTGGGCAAGGACCATATTGGTTTTGCCCACAGCTGTTGGGTATAGTCCTATACAGCCTCGTGTGGACACTGCAAGCGACCCCCACCCCCATCATTCAGAGGCCACTGCCAAGAGCAAATTATGCATATTGTATTTCATTTTCATTCTTATAAAAAATTTCCCCAGTGATCTATTTATCAAGGTTTCATTCTTCAGTCTCCTATAAGCAGAGACTCTATTGCACACACACAAAAACCATTATTCCATGTGTATAGATGTTGATAGATATAATACTGCCTTGTTCAGGGGTTACATTTTGGGTGTTTGCCTTATCTTAAAGTCACTCTAAAATCCCAATGGATAGAGAACCTGTCTTTTAAGAATCTTTTGATTCCTGAGTTAGAATATATAATAGGTGCTTTATAATTATTTCCCCAGTGAGACTCTTAAGCTTTCTTGAGTACAAGAACAATGTCTAATATTTATTCATGTCCCCTGTTGGGGTTCTACACATAGTAGGTCTTGTCTTAGAGGCAGAACCGTTTTGAACAGCAGTGTTAAGGATTCAGACACTGTGCAGTATTGCTCCTGTAACAACACGTGGCTTGGACCCAAGCCTGGCGGAAGCACATTAATGGATGCAGTGTGTCTCTGTAAGGGTTTTCCTCTGTCTCCTTTCTATTTTTTGGTACATGAACAGGCCATGTCTCTGTGGGGAAGCAGCAGACAGCTTCAGTGGCTACAAATGTTATATCCACATGTGGGACATAGGCCCAGATAATCATATGTACCAGTGATCCTTCAGTAGATTCTATCATGCGTGTGGTTCTTTTGTCAAAGGCACTAGGTTTTCTTGGTATGTTAGACAATGGCCAATCTAGGATGGATGAGTAGACGTTTTGGATATCTGTCTAGATGGATAGCTTTAGATTGCATTGCTTCCTAAATTTTGATAATTCCAGATTTTAGACTGCATTTTCTCTTAAACTGTGTTTTCAAGTGATCACACCATACTTGTGGACAATCATTCTTTAAAAAAAAAAAAAAAAAAGGACGTGTAGTATATTCTCACAGTTTCTTTCAAAAATATCTAAGTTTTTAAGAAGAACTCGTTAATTTTTTTCTGTCTCTCTCTTCTACATTTGTATTTGCTTAGCACAGACCCTCACATGCATTTCTGTTGGAAAAAAGGAGATGGGTGCAGTAGAATTACCAATCATGTCTTGTTCTTGGGAGGCTATCATTTGTCTAATGACATAATAATTTATTTTTTTCACCCCTTGTTACTTTAGAATAACACTCGATAAACCCCCATAAAGAGTCAAAGGTGAAACATGGCAATCCAGGGAAATGCTTTGGCCACCTCATCGATGCACCCAACCCTACTTAATAACTTTTCTGGGACCTGGTTTGGGGTAGCCTGTCCTGTAAGAAAACCAAGATCAGTGCAGTCAGAACACATTGAGCCCCTCCCTGCTAAGACCAGGTAACAGCATTAAACTTTCACCCCTTTTAGTTGTTAAGATGGAATGTCCACTCATTATAAGCACAAATCCTTCGCATAACATTTTTCCGCTTGTTTTCCTCTGCATGTAAACCTTTATTTGGTGCCTTCTCTCTTCTGTTGTGGGATTGACTTTTTAGGGCTGATGAGAAGTTTGGAGATAATTGCTCCCCTCCTCCATTCCTGTGGCTGTAACAACTGCCAAGTCCCTGTGCCTCTTTGATACAAAAACGTTCTGAGCTGCTCGCATGTGCTGCCTCGCTCTGCCTTGTCTTAGAGGCACATCATTTTTGCACATCAGTATTAACAATTCAAACACCCTGAAATGCTAATAGCACTAGTAAGCTTTTAATTCCATGGAATTTATTGCTTGCTGTATTTCCATGAATTTATAACGCTTTGATTCTTAAGAGCCCCATTTAATCAGTTTTGCCTGGCACAGAACATAATAAACAACTTGCCGGTGAAAAAGTGCCACTTGGGGGAGGCTGCTAACAAGGAAGTTAAATGCTTCTGCCACTAGCAGTTTCTTCGCTGTATTTTTCATGAGCTGTAATGTACTTTGCTGGCTTCAGCACGGTGGTTAAACACGGGGACGTACTGAGCCCCACTGCAACATTCGGAGCCTCAGATTGTGCCCGGTGTCTTTGCAAAAAGCAAAGAAGAAATCAACGCTTTTAGCCCTTCCCACCCCCTCGTCTGGCTTAATAGCTTCTAATACTTTTTCATTATCTTTACCTTAATCTCTTAGCATATGATTTATGGACTGGAATGGTGAGTGATATCAGTGGGCAAAAACAATCATTAGAGGCTGTTAAGGAACATTTATTGTTTATTTGGCTGCCTGTCTATAAAAGTACACGTGATGGCCCTAATAGCAAAATATCAAATTATCAAGTGCTTTAAATCAGAAAATGTCATTTGTTTCTCAAAACTGCACCAACTTTATATAATTGCCCTTTTAATTATCCCTAGTGGCCCATGAAATTTGCAAAATAGAGCATCAAAGGTTTGATTTACTTACATGTTGCACTTTGGTGAGATTCTTAATGAATATTGTTTAGTACTAATGCTGAGATGAAATTTGTAAATGTTTATAGTGAGGGCCTTAGAAGTGGGGAGTCTAGTAATAAAACCGAATCAACTGGGCTCCTCAGGATAGAATAACATGGCCACAATCCTGGACCTAACATTTTGAATGTCCTTTTTATGGTGGAATTTTATTTTTAATTGTGGTATAGATGAACACACTTTAAGTTTAGTTTTGCAGTTTCTTATTTTCTGCCTGATGAAGTGATCTCATTGTTACTTTCCCAGGGCATTTGAGGGATAATTTGTTTGCTTCCTGGCACTTTTGGATTGGGGTAGTTGCTACTTCAGAAAAGCAGTCTACGAGATGACATTCAGAACTCCATCTCTAAAAACTCATCTTTTGGAGCTGATCTTTGCAGGTGGAGACCTGTGGGCTGATCCCAGACTGAGTTTCCTGTCCTTCCTGGGCTCACTCTGAGCTTGAGGCCTCCCAGGACTGATTTGTGTCATCCCTGGAGTTTGTGTGCACCATCATGTGCCATTAAATGAACAACAGAAAGGCACTCTGAGTCACAGTGAGCCCAGGAGGGGTCTGCAAAGCTAGCGCTCCTGCTGCAGAGTGAGCTCCATCTCCACATTCAGTTGCCATCCAGATTTTGGGCTTCACTCTGCAGAGATGCAGCATGGGGCTGCATCTTAGGTAACAGAGAAGTGGTGATGCAAGGCGGCGATAGGAGACCTTGGGATTCGATGGTGGGCTGGTTTGCTGGGCACAGGAAGCTCTTGGTTCTCACTGACAGCTTTTAAATACTCCTGGCAGGAAGGGGGACACCTGTGGAACATCACTTGTTAGGCGTCCCCGGGTTGACAGCACACCCGTGGTGACCGCCCCAGGGGTGTGGTGTGCCAATGCACATCTTCCTTGCCAACTGATGAGAATATCATAGGGACAGAATCAGGAGAGTAACAGAAGTCTATAAGATTACATCCTTTATTTCCCCTTTATCTACCTGACTTGTCACTCGGTCGGAGGGGCTGGCACCGTGTGTCTCCAGAAAACCATGTTGGTTGTTGCCTAGTAACTTGTTCTTCTCAGAGTGATGATCAGAAGATTATTTCCTCTCCGTGTCTCCCCTCGTATGGAAGGCAAGAAGATCCACTTGAATTACTTGGCTCATCATTTTTTGAGGGGTGCTTCCTTATTTCTGGGGCATTTCCAGCACCTTGCAATCTCTGAAATAGCATTTGGCAGCTCTCAAGCTCCTCGGCATACTTAGTCTCGTGTCCTTGATGGACTGTATCTGACTTTTAGAATTATTTTTGGCCTCCTTCATCTCGCTGATGGCAATTTAGAAGCTGAAATAATTTCATAATTATGAAATCCCAGGGCATTTTAAGCCATCTCTTAGCCCTGTCTACCAGAAGTGGTAACATTTGCCTGGTTTGACTCCTTTTGTCTTTCATAATTACGCCCCCCACCCTCACCTATTGTCTCTTTTGCAGATTGTGTTTCTGTTCTTGCTCTTAGCTGCATGACCTTGTCCTTCCTGATACAACAGTTGTTTTCCGCCCTGCACATCATCAAACGCATCTCCCTGTCTGACGTTCCCATTCCCGTCTGCAAAGCTGCTCCCCATCGCCTCGCAGCCCTCAGGGGCATGGTACTTGCATGGCCTTGGGATGATGCTCCCAGAGATCTAGATTGGTCTACCTTCGGTTTTCCTTGTGAATTCTCTTAGAATACTTTTTTAAAGTTTTCTAAGATTATCTAATATTGAATCTCTTTTTCACATACATTTGTTAAAGGAGGACTCTCAGAAGCCAGGAGAGACCTGGGCCACTTCCATTATTTCAAGGCACATGAAGTACTAATACATAATGCAAACACAAAATAGATGTATGAAGTGAGGGTATCTTGTCAACATTTATCTTAAATCATTCAGTGTTTTCACACACACAACATATAATGCAATATGATAGCGTGACTCACATGATTTATCCAAAATACTACTTCTGATGTGTTTAGGTGATGCGATCCAATAATGGAGCTGAAGGTTCAAGTTCTTCGATGAAAGATGAAATTCAATCCTGTCGTTGTATTTCTGTATTTCTGTGACTGGAGGTTAAATTTGATTTGGAGAGAGCATTAAAAGTCCAAATTTGTGATCCTTTGTGGATGTGAGTCGTGGGTTAGGTAACTTGGTTACTTTTTCCCACTATTGTCACGTTTCTAGGCACCTTAAATGCTAATTTTCTTCCTTTCTTCCTCTTTTGCTTGTTCTTTTAGCTCTGCGTCTGTCCTTACAGCCCTAATGGATTCTTTCCTATTGTAAATATTGAACCCACCATTTGGTGGGCTTTAGAGCCAGCACCGTATTCTCTGTGCCTCATTGTTAGCCCACATAATTTTCTAGTCTTTCAGTCCACATGACCTCTTGCACTTTGGAACCTGGTTCTCAACTTGGGGTGCCCTCACCTGTTTCCTGAGGTGCAAAATGAGCTCCTACCTTTTGATGCCTGAAATGCAACCTTCGCTTTTCACTCCCTTCCTCCTACATGATTCTGACGAGGTTTACCTTCATATGTGTGTCACTCTGTTCTCAGTTGCCTTCGCACGTTATCAGTTCTTTGGGTACTGGTCCAGCAGTTCATGGCTCAAGCCTGTTGCTGTAAATCATCACCACAGCGTTAACTAGCCCACAGGTTAATGGGGGAGTAGCTAGCCTGAGTCTGTTCCTTTTCTGACTGTTCCATGTTTTCTGTTCTATGCCTCTTTGAGACATTGAGACATTGTTTGTCGAGTCATCTAGTTGCTTAGGCATCTCTGTCTCACATCTAGCTGTTTCTTCCTAAAGGAAAACCTTCTAGCTGGCTCTCCAGGACTAGCGATGAGCTAACGGATGAGTGAATGTTAGCAGTACATGCCACTGTTCTGAAAATGGATTTGCCTCAGGGCTTACTACCAAGGGAGTAGCTTTTGGAACTCAAAGCCATTCTTTTCATCAGTTCTTGGGTCTTCCTTCATATCAAGGAGGCAGAATTACCCCATATCTTTTCTTATGTCCTATGCTTTGTCTTCTAACTGAGTTCTCATTGGTCAATTACGGGAAGTACCTATAGCACTAACACAGTTCTCAATAAATTTGACTTATCGTGTTGTTTCTGGCCAAAGTTGTAGTTGTTGTTGTTAGATCAAAGAGAAGCAGTCCAGAAATTTCCTGAGAAAGATAAGAAGGCAGAATGCGTTGTTTTCCTCTAGTCCTTGCCTACCGCCTTTAGATCCCTGGATTTGGAGCTCGTACCTCACAGAAGTGGAGCCCTCTTGCCTGGAAGCTTAGGGAGAAGCTTCTGAGTGTATAAGTGGTGAGGTGCGCAGTCTCTAGAGTCAGATAGACCGGGTCTTTATCCCAGCTCACCGACTTTCTCTGTGTGGTCTTGTGCAAGCTCCTAGACCTCTCTGAGCTTCTCTTCCCTCAATTATAAAATTGGGGAAATTGTACCCATATATAAAAGGTACAACTTGAATGAAAATTAAATACAATAATGAATAAATAATAAAAGCAGTAAGTGCAGATCCTGGTACTCTTACTAGTAAAATGTTAGTTATTTTTCATATTGTTCAGAGTACCTAATCAAGGACTATTGCATAATTCTGTACATCCAACCTAACTACAGTGTGATCAGTAGCTGTTTAATGGACAGTTTTGTGCTTGGAAATCCGGAATGATGAGAACTCTGGGAACTTCCTAGCCCACTTTTACTACAGTGTTCAACAAACCAGCCGAGAGGAATGAGGGGCCGGTGCCAAAGAAATTAGAGATTTCAATCACTCTGTTTCCCTGAAAGTAAGACCCAGCTGGACAATCGGTTCTAATGCTTCTTTTGGAGCAAAAATTAATGTAAGACCTGGTCTTATATAATATATAATATAATGTAATATAATGTAATATTAGTATAATATATAACATCACATAACACTGGGTCTTATATTAATTTTTGCTCCAAAAGACACATTAGAGCTGATTGTCCGGCTAGGTCTTATTTTCAGGGAAATATAGTAGAGCCCTTCTAAGTAGCAGTATATTCAGAATTGTTAGGACTTAAGGACTGAACTAATTTCTCTGGAAGACTATTCATGGTTCTCCAATTCCAATGTCAAGATTTCATGGATCTTGCATTTCTCATCCTCATTTGACTGCATTCTGGAATTATGGCTTTTAGATTTGTTGGCAGTTTACCACAAATATTCCATGGGTCTTTTGAATTCATGTGTTTTAGAAAACGTCATTTTTGTTTGCTTTTCTTGAAGAGCAGCATAGTTTTTTCTCTGTAGAAGTCACTCCAAGGCAAGTCTCTTGGACTGTTGACTGTCCATAATAAGGCTTGATCGTGGGGGAACTAATGCAAAAATTACATTGAGAATTCAATTATCCATTGGATATAGAAGCCGAAATATTTTACCCCTTAAAACTACCTCTGGATGTATAACTCATAGTCATATGGAAATGTTTTAAGTCACTGATTGATATTTTTCTAGACAGATGCCTTCTCAGAATCTGGGTTCCCTTTGGGTGTGCTCAAGCTAGTTCTTATTAATTAGCTTTGTAGTGGAGCATGGAGAAAGGACTAAATCTCCATCAAGGAATAGCTTATGTGTGACTAGAAGCTGGGTAGGTGGAGCAGCTTTATGTAGAAACATAGGTAACTGTCACTTTTCCAGAAATGATTTCTCTCTTTCAGTTGGTGTTAGGCTCCCTGATTATGTTTCCATAGCATCCTATGGTTTTTCCCAGCACTTAAAATTACAAGTGATTATTTCTGAAGGTGTTCTTTTAGCATGCGACTGTCCACAAAGATTTCAAGTTCCTGGAGGGTCAGGGATAGTGTTCTCTTCTCTATGCCTAGCAGATCACAAAGGATCTGGCACATGGTAGGACTTGATAAACACATTTGTGGAATATTTATCCAGTAGGAAGTGAAGCATTTTTATTTTCCACTTACTTGGAATTTCCCATGACTGGCTATATTTCAATTAGGATTGAATTTGTGTGCATGGAACAGAAACATGACTACAGTGATTAATCCAGGGATTGGCACTCTTTTTATGAAGAGCCTGACAGTAAATGTTTTAGGTTTTTGCCGGCTATACACTCTCTTCACAACTACCCAGCTCTGCTGTTGTCGCATGAAAGCAGCCATAGACAATGCTTAAATCAGTGGGCATGGCTAGGTTCCAATAAAACTTTAGATAGACACAGTGCAGATTTGGCCCACGGACCGCAATTTGTAGTCCCCTGGCTCAGTCAGATGGAGGTGATGGTAATTTTAACAAAACCAGCAGTCTAGAAGTAGGCCCCCAAGGCCGGTGCAGCTAGTTCAGGAACCCTCCAAGTTGGAGCTCCTTGTCACTCCCCCACATTTTGCATATGATTTTTGTTCTACTGGTCAGCAGGTGGCCCCTCTACCTTTAGAAATCAAAGGTCTGTTTCCAGGCAGGAAGGAGATGAAAGAGCAAAGGAGGAAGATGTTTCTTCTCCAGATTTTGCTTCTTTGTAAAATAAAATATAACTTCCTGTACTTACCTTCTTATTTTTGCTCTTCCTTTGGACCGCTATCTACATCTCATCGCCCAGGACCATGTTTCAGGTTACTCCGAATGACAAGAGAGACTGAAATGATAAAAATTTGAACTACTTGAGCACTTTGCTGCCCAAATAAAATTGGGATCCTGGTGCTGAGGAAGAATGGGGACTGGAGATTGGATAAGCAACTGGTGAGATCAGCTGGGCTATAGGCTTTTTTGTTGTTGTTTTGTGGGGGTTTTGCAGAATTAAAAAAACTTTTTATTTTTATTTTTATTTTTATTTTTTCCCATCCCTTTGGCAACCATTAGGTTATTCTTTATACCTATGGCTCTGTTTTTGTTTTATTTTGTTTATTCATTTGTCCTTTTTTTAGGTTCCACATGTAAGTGAAATCATATGGTATTCCATTCTATATATGTACCCTCTTCTTATCACTTCATCTATTGATGGATACCTAGGTTGCTTCCATAGCTTGGCTATTGTAAATAGTATGCAGTGAACATAGGGGTGCATGTATCTTTTCAAATTAATGTTTTGTTTTCTTTGGATAAATACCCAGGAGTGGAATTGCTGGGTCATAGGGTAGTTTTATTTTTAGTCTTTTGAGCAATCTCCATGTTTTCCATAGGGACTGCACCAATTCACAATCCCACTAGCAGAGCTCCCCTTTTCCCCTAGCAGAGGGTTCCCTTTTCTCTGTGTCTTCACCAGCAGTTTTTGTTTGTTCATTCTTTTGATGATAGCCATTCTGACAGGTGATATCTGCTAGTTTTAATTTGCATTTTCCTGATGATTAGTGATATTGAGCATCTTTTCATATGTTTATTGGCCGGCCACCTGTAGGTCCTCTTTGGAGGAATATCTATTCAGGTCCTCTGCCCATTTTTGAATTGGATTGTTTGGGGTTTTTTGGTGTTTAGTTGTATGAGTTCCTTATATATTTTGGATATTAATCCCTTATTGGATGTACCATTTGCAAATATCTCATTTCATTAAATAGGTGGTATTTGCATTCTGTTGATGGTTTTCTTCACTATGCAAAAACATTTTAGTTTGACATAGTCCTATTTATTTTTCTTTTATTGCCCTTCCCTGAGGACACATATCCAAAAAAAATACTGCTAAGACCAGTGTCAAAGAGTTACTGCTTATATTTTCTTCTATGAGTTTTATGGTTTCAGGTTTTACATTTAAGTCTTTAATCCATTTTAAGCTTGTTTTTGTATATGGTATAAGAAAGCAGTTCAGTTTCATTCTTTTTGCATGTATCTGTCCAGTTTTCCCAATACCATTTATTGAAGATACGTCTTTACCCCATGGTGTATCCTTGCCGCCTTTGTTATAGATTAATTGATCATATAAGCAAGGATTTATTTCTGGGCTCTCTATTTTATTCCATTGATATATGTGTTTTTATGCAAGTATCATACTGTTTTGATTATTGTAACTTTGTAGTGTAATTTGAGATCAGGGAGCATGATACTTCCACTTTGTTTTTTCTCAAGGTTTCTTTGGGGTCTTCTGTGGTTCCATGTAAATTTTAGGATTAGTTTTTCTAGCACTGATAAGAATGCCATTGGTATTTTAATAGGGATTGCATTGAACCTGTATATTACTATAGGTAGTAAGGACCTTTTAACAATATTGACCCTTCTATTCCATGAACACAGTATAGCTTCCATTTATTTGTACCTTCTTGAATTTCTCCTGTGTCTTATAGTTTTCAGAGTATAGGTTTTTCACCTCTTTGGTTAAATTTATTTCTAGGTATTTTATGCTGTTTAGAGCAGTTGTAAATGGGATTGTTTTCTTAATTTTTCCTTCTGATGGTTTGTTATTTGTGTAAAGAAACACAACAATTTCTGTATGTCATCTGCAAATAAGGAGAGTTTTACTTCATCCTTTCTGAATTAGATACCTTTTACATCTTGTTCTTGTGTGATTGCTGTGACTGGTACTTCCAGGATGATGTTAAAAAGAAATGGTGATAGTGGGCATGCTTGTCCTGTTCATGATCTTAGAGGAAAAACTTTCAGCTTTTCACCATCTTTTTTTTAGTTGTATTTTTATAATTTCCCCAGTTTATTTTGAAAACATCTTTTCTGACGTATAGCCGTATGAATTTTAGATTAGTTATCTCAAAGTACACAGAAATTACCTGTAATGCCTATAAATCAAGCCGTGATGAAAGAATACTTATTACCATATCAATATTAAAGCATTCCAATGTAAAAAAATATATATATAACTTTTTCAAACTTTTTAATTATCTTTTCCACCTAAAAGCTAATTTATATTTGCCATTGGGGTTGTACATGCATCTAAAAGCAGACACATTCCTCAGTCTGACTATAAGACAAACCAGCATACATGTATCCTTCTTTTTGGATATAATTAAACTTGCAGAGGTGAAATGGCTCAAATGGGAGTAAATAAGATGACTTCCTTAGAAATAAACTGGATAGACAGAAACTAGATACAGTATTAAAGGTACTAGTATTAAAACTAAAATTAAAATTAAAGGTACTAGTATTAAAGGTACTAAAGATTAATTCCATAAATCTTTCCTGTCTTTTAAATATGCACAACGAGTGTATGTGATTAACACATCTCATCGCGGCCATGAGTTTCTATGAATGGGCTGCTAATGGGTGGTGCTGGCGCACATAGGTAGTGCTGGGGACAGAGGGTGCTGGTCCTGAAGTCCTCCACGGACTTAGGGAAGAGGTAGAGCAGATGACTTCCAAGTCTCACATGTTGACCTGGGCCTTAGAGTGTTGTTTGACTTCATTATGTTCTATTTGGTTTTTCTACAGTTTTGTTTATAACTAGAGCAAAATGGGAGGTTCCACTAGTCTCAGAACACATCATGTGCCCTATAAACTGTCTGAATGAAAGATATTTATTTATTCTTTTGCCAAACACAACAACTGACTTCCATCTACAGGTATTTTTTAAAATAAGAAACATTAGGTGAACTGAAGTAATAGTACTGGCCTTCATCTATGGAACACTCTTACTCTTTGACACTCGTCTGAGAAATGTGGAAAGGCGGGCAGCAGTGGCAGGCTGCCGGGAGGACAGCACAACTAGCAGACCTTCCCCTCCCCCGAGAAGGCGCTGCAGCACTACTGGTAGACTACTTCAAAGCTAGAGTCATTCCCATGATAGGGGTCTTCAGTACTAAGTTGTTTTTGTGGATCACAGCTCCCAAGTGGTTCAGGTATAGCTTTGCTGTTTTTAGCTTGATTACTTTTTCTAGTCAAGTCTCTCAGGTTGCTTTCATCCGTACACAGTATCTAATCAAATGTGGCAACACCTTCTCTACCTGCGGGGCAATGTGATTCATAGGAGCACCGTGCTATAATACTTGAAGCAGTGAAGCCCTGGGTAATCAGGAGGGTTTCCTATTCCATACGTGGATGTCACTGCACTGTCTAGCCAATGATGTGAAACATTTTGATCAGTTACAAGTTTTCTGGAAACTGCCTCTGCAATGGGTGATCCCCAGATGTCACCTGGACACTCCGACAGCCCTGACTCGGTCACCTGCTGGGCCATCTTCCCACGCAAGCACACGCATCCACTGACTACCAGGTATCGTTTCTGGGGCAGCGCATGCATACTGAGAGCGTGCAGCTGTGCACGCCTCGCCATCCAACTTGAGCTCCACCCAGGGCGAGCATGGGGTCTTGAGCATGTGCAGTCAGGCTTCAGATTTGGAGGTGGTGCCAAGTTCCCTGGAGAGCCAGGGGGAGGTCACGGGGAGTGAACAGAGTGGGGCGGGCCCTCAGCCTTTCACCGTTGAGTATAGATACTAGCTGTGCTGTGCTGTAGTTTTTTTTTTTTTTTTTTTTTTTTTTAAAGATTTTATTGGGGAAGGGGAACAGGACTTTATTTGGGTACAGTGTGTACTTCCAGGACTTCTTTTTTCCCCCAAGTCAAGTTGTCCTTTCAATCTTAGTTGCGGAGGGTGCTGTTCAGCTTCAAGTTGTTGTCCTTTCAGTCTTAGTTGTGGAGGGCGCAGCTCAGCTCCAAGTCCAGTTGCCGTTGTTAGTTGCAGGGGGCACAGCCCACCATCCCTTGGGGGACTCGAGGAATCGAACTGGCAACCCTGTGGTTGAGAGCCCACTGGCCCATGTGGGAATCGAACCGGCAGGCTTCGGAGTTAGGAGCACGGAGCTCCAACCGCCTGAGCCAGCGGGCCGGCCCCTGTGCTGTAGTTTTGAAACCTTCCCCAGACTCCCCCTCTCGCATCAACTACCTTCTATTCAGTGTTTAAGCGTACGAGGGACTGGTTGATCACCTGTTTAGCAGATTCAAATTTCAACTCTTCTACCCATTGTTCCTATGATCTTGATCTCAGTTTTCTCAACTTTAAAATGGAAAATGAGTAGTACTTACTCTGCAGCTGAGAAGGGTAAGTGTGAGAAGGTATGTGAAGCATTTAGCACTGTGCCAGCACATGGTAAACACTCAGTAAATGGTGCCTGTCATCATTATGACCGTGAACGCATAGGTCATGTTTTTATGTATAGTTCTTTCTAACAGACATATTTATATTTTAAAAAAACCAAACGAGTGATGAATATAAGCTTTCTGATTGACTACTACACAGTATGAGGTAGGATTGGGGTGGGGGGGTGGCGATGGGGGGAGTCTCTTGTCACAGGCATTGCACAAGATTGTGAGCTTTAAAGGACAGTCCCCAGGCATGATTGGACAGCAAAGTTTGCAATAAACAGCAATAGAACAATAAAAACCCAATTCCCCCAAATCCTAACTAGGGTTACATCCTCTCAGCAGCTATGGAAATTCCCACCTTTCCTGGCATAGCATAGACAAGGTTTTGTTGTTTTATTTTAGTTTTTAAACATTTTTAAATTCCTCTGGGCTGGTATTTCACAGGATGGTAGTCTGACTGTCAAAAGCTGAGTCCCTCAGTGCTGTGTACACAGCAGAAAACCCGATGCTTATCTCCCTGCACCCTGACCATTCTGTCCAGTGCAAGTGTGGACAGAACTGTTCTGAACAGAATGGGGTGAGCGGTGGGGTGGGTTGGGGAAAACACTAACTGAGCCCTCCTCCTCCCTGAGATAGGCCTGATTTTAAATGAATCACTTGGGGTTATCCTAATTTCTTCAGCCACTGTGTGAGAAGTCCTTTTCAGGTATATGGGCGGGTTTTGCATTTGCTTTACAAGGGCTAGCCATTTTGCAAATGGAATTCGGAGGCCACCCAAAGAATCACTAATGAAGCATCTTTGCAGTGGCTCAGGATTTACTAGGTCAGATCAGCAAGGGAGAACCTTATGGAGAGAACACTTGGAAATTTTATTTCTAAAACCAGTCACAATACTAGAGTAACCACCCAAGTGTCATTTTTAAAAAGGAAAAGCAAGCCTCAAATTATCAGAGCCCCAGCGGAAATCTCTTCTCCGAATCCATTACGCAGGAGATGAACTGGGTAAATACCGGGGACTCTCCCATTTAGACTCTGACCCTCACTCAGCAATGGGAGTGATTTGTTTCCCACATTGGTTCCCTGCCCACCTTTTTGCGAACCTTTTAATTTAAAAGAGACAGTGATTAATGATGCTTTTGATCTGCTGACTTTTTTTTCTTTTAAAGGGCAACCTCTTTCTTTCTACATAAATTTGATGTTGGAGGTAAACCACGAGTATAAAAGTTATATTGCTTATTTATTTCTGGGTGTGTTAGGCATATCCTAACCCTCTTTCCCCAACCCCAAAGTTACGGTGAAGGCTGGGCTCATATGTTTTTTGTAGTCTTAGCATTTAGTGTCTGATGTGTGGTAGGGAGTTGACAAATGTTTGTTGAGTGAACAAATAGATGAATGAATTAATAAATGATACTTAATAATCAGGACTTGTGTGAAGGGCAGTTCCAAAAGTGTATTTCCACATAACTTGTGTGAAATTTCTTATTGAGAAATGAATATTCCATAGGCTATGCAGTTGGACTTTGTTTTGAACCTATGACGATCCAAATAAGAGTAGTTCACAATGGAAAATCTTTCTGCCTGCGTCCCCTTGATATTAACATTAGTGTTTCTTGTCTGGGCAGGAGATCAAACTACCAAGAAATAGAGTCATTTTGAAATCTGTGACTATTTTTGCAGCCATCCTAGACTACTTAGTAACATACTTTAGTCTGCAGAGCTTGTAACCTGTTTTGCTAGTCTGTGCTTCTTTAATAGTGAGTACGTAGGTGTCAATATCTAAGAAGCGGGAAAAAATATCATGTTAACCACAACATTATATCAGATCTTAGCAAATATAGATTCTGTTACAATACTTGGGTCTGGTCCGGTTTTTTTTTTTCTGTGATTTACCATTTTGTTCATTTTTGTTTTCCTAATTAAATATGTCCAAGGACAAGAATTGATCTTACTTTCTCATATTGCAGAACTGGAAATTAAAGTTTGAAAAAAAGTCGGATTTTTTTTATTAATGTGTTTTATATTGTGTTGAAACAGTGATAATTTACTAAAAGTGGCATTATTTATATAGATTTATTAAATATAGAATACAGTCTAAAACTTAATGTGCCGCAAGATAATTACCTTGACTGTACGGCAGCTTTGCAAGAGACCTGCATTACTTCAAAAGGTATAAATGATAGGTTGTGTATTACTTGCCTTATTATCTTGAACTGTATTTATTATAAGGGGCTCTTCCTGTTTTACCTTAATGTGCCCCGGGGAACTCCTGCTTAGCTTAAAAGGACACCCAAAAGAAGGAAATGCAGTTAATGGTTTAACAAATTTGAAACTTTATTACCAATTTGCACTTAGTGGAATGGTGATGTACCTAAATTCTATTTCACGTTTCCCTCCTAACTTCTGGTGTCCTCTATTGGTTAATATATGCAAAGGTGGAGGGCTGGTTACAGTGGCTCCTTTAAGGTCTTTTCCCGTCTCTCGCAGAGGTGACCACCTGGAAACAGGGACAGTGCCGTATTTTCAGCGCACCATCCTAGATTTGCTCTGCACAACTGCCCACTTCACCTATTCTCTACGATGCATTCTGATATGGGCGGGGCAGATTCCACTTTAACTTTAAGGTGACCCAGAGATGCTGCTCAGTGTCAGGTTCCCACGTTAAGGGGCATCCTTGTTCATATTTTCAATGTGGAAATAAAGGCAATCAACTGAATTATACATTTTGATTCTCGAGATATTTTTTCGTCCTTCCTAAATATCCATGTAAGTCATGCCCACATCTTTTGTAATATTTTAATTATTTTTGCCATGGGCTTGTGCTCTTTTCCTTTCCTTTAAGTTTTAATCTAATTTCCACATTCAAATGGGTTAAAAAAATTGGTCCAAATATTAAACATGAATACCATATTTTGTCGTGTATAATGTGTTCCCGTGTATAATGCACACCCATGTTTTCAGCCCAAACTTTCAGGGAAAAACATCTTTCGTTTTAAAAAATTTTTTAATTCAAATTTTTATTTGTTTACATTTAGGTACTTTTTTTAATAAAGGAATTTTAGCATCTATTTTTTAACATATTATGTTACAAGTATTTTTATATAACAAAGAATTATAAAACACAAGAACAGATACTATGTATAAGAAATATTATGTAGGGGCCAAGAACTCTTCGTTGTTGCAAGTTCAACAAAACTGATTATGTATTCCAGTGTATTATTTTCATATGGATATCGTTATTAATTTCTAGAGTTACACTTTTAACTTATAAGCGTCAATAAAAGAATTAAAAAAACATTTATACGAGGTCGGACAATTATGTTCACGAACTCATCCTAGAAAAAGTGCTCCATACCTCATTGCGGAAATCACTACGGTCACTTTCAAAGCACTCCCCTTGGGAAGCTAGGCACCGATGCCAGTGCCTAGTCCACCCTTCAAAGCAACTTTGGAGGAACTCTTTTCCTGGAACAGCCATCAGAGCTGTCATCATTTTACCCTTGATGTCCTGAATGTCAACAAAATGTCTTTCTTTCAATATTTCCTTTGTCTGTGGCTAAAGAAAGAAGTCATTGGGGGCCAGATCAGGTGAGTAGGAGGGTGTACCAATACAGGCATTTGTTTACTGGCTAGAAACTCCCTCACAGACAGTGCCGTGTGAGCTGGTGCATTGTCGTGATGCGAGAGCCATGAATTGTTGGCGTAAAGTTCAGGTCGTTTTCGTCTCCATTTTTCATGCAGCCTTTTCAGCACTTCCAAATAGTAAACTTGGTTAACTGTCCAGTTGGTACAAATTCCTAATGAATAATCCCTGTGATATCAAAAAAGGCTAGCAGCATCATTGCAACAAGCTCTCAAACGTAATTGTCAGACCTCATATAGATACAGAATTAGTACTACCCATGTATAATGTGCATCCTTATTTTCCCTCACTAATTTGGGCAAAAAAGTGCGCATTATACATGGCAAAATATGGTAGTTAGAATTACTGTAATAGTTAAGAGTGTATGAATGCTTAACAGACTTTATCCAAAAGTGTAAAACACAAACATGTGTATACCAGTTGACAAAAATGAACCATCACATAACTTCATGGACAAAACGTGGCCAAAAGGGCACTCTGCCTAAAACAGCAACAACAAAGCATGGTGTGCCCGTTCCTTCTCTGCATCCCTTCCCTTCTCTGTAAATGTTAGAAAGTGTCCTTAGTTTCCTGCTGCTTCTTCCTCACTGGGTTTCCCACTTTCCCTACGTAATTGGGAGGTATCCTGAGCCTCCAATAGGATTCCCTCTCCCGGTGTCTCTAAGTTCCTTACCTGAGGGGGTGACCTAGGCTCCCTTGTCCTAAGGGATTTGGGACATAACTAGCATGCTGAGTCAGCAGAGCAAAGCACTCCCCATGGTGTTTTTTGGTTAATCTGTAGTTCTTAGTGATGGATACCTTCTTATATGTATATGTACATACATTTTGTTAATTTGTAGACATTTTTGTTGTATCGTAATGTGATTTCTATTAGTTTTTTTTCATACTGTTGTTCATCCACAAACCACCTAGTCCATCTGTAGAATTTCGGCAGTTGACTAGAGTCAGCCCCTTTTTCCAGATGCCGTGGGCTGTTTTCTTCCAACATAAGGATCTTTGAATTGGGAATTTAGTCATTTGGGACCCTGGGACTCATTCTTCACTATCCTCGGTAGATAATAATAAGAAAAACGAAAGGAATCATAGCAGGTAACATTCATGAAGCATTTTGTGTGCCAGGAGCCATTCTGAATCCTTTATGTATATGAGCTTTTTAGCCCTTCTAACAACCTTATATATTGCTGTTGGTCCCATTTCTACCGCGGGTGCCAAAAAAATGTACACATTTTAAGAGATGTTATCTATGTATTGCTTTTTGAAGTTGAATTGAATTACGTAGCAATGTGTAGTATGACGTCTACTCAAAAGATGGCGTTAAGCAAATGAATACTAGTGTCATTCGTTGTATTACAATTTTAATGCACTTTTTTCCTTTCTTAAAATGTGTATACATATTTTTGCCACCCTCTGTAGATAATAAAACTAAGACACAGAGGGTGACATAACCTCTGCAAGGTCACACAGTGACCTTAGCCTGGGCTCTTCTGGTTTCTACTGGAAGGCTTTGAATGACGTACTAACTCTCTCCTGAGGCAGCTCACCTCGTTCTTAGGACTATTGTCCAAAAGATTTCTTTTCAGTCCAAATTCCTGGACGTTATCGGTGATAGTTTTAAACACAGAATCATTTCATTTCAAAAAAGTACATTCCCAGACTTAAAGCTTCGTCGGAACTGCCCCCTTTTTCCTGTTCCCTTCCCATATCCTTCTCTTTATCAAGCCCTGTTTCTTTAATCTGTAAAGTATCTTTCCTGCTTTCCATTCTCCTCAGTGCCTTTCCAACTGTAGAATGAAACCTTGGATTCCTAGCATGACCTTCAAGGATCTGCATACCCTGGGCCCATTCTGTCTGTCTTCTGTTCCTCTACTCTCGCCTGCCGCAAAATAAGCACCAGGTGCCTCTTGTGGGCCTGGCCCTCTGCTAAGACTTAAGGGTGGACACAAGCCTGATGGATTCCCACTGGGTCCTTGTCCTTGTGGAGCACACATCACACCACTTTTTGTCCTGTCCGTGCACTTGTGCGGCTTATGCGATTGCTTCCTTCAGCTTCGGATGCCAATCTGCCTCTTTTTTCCTCCTCCCATACCTAATAACATCCTATTCATCCTTGGGGGCTTGGCTCAGATATCACTTCTATGAAGCCTTTTCAATTTCACCCAGGCTGTGTGACTCACCCCTTTGTCTGGGCTCCCACAAGTGTGTGTTTGTGTTTCATTATAACCTTTGTTCAAGTCTGTTCTGTCTTTTATTGTGTTCTTTTCAGATTTGAAAGCCACGTATTCTTGCCTGAGGGTAAGAACCTGTGGAACTTACTTTTGTGTGCCCCGGAGCACAGTAGGCAGTCGGGGCTCCATGGACATTGCCAAGCCCAGTGAAAATCCTTATTTCGTGGAGGGCCTGCAGTGCATCCACACTGCTAGGTATTTCAGATGTATTGTCAACTTTGCTCCTGCTGACTGCTTTATGAGTTACAGATACGATTATGATCCATTTTACAGATGAGAAAACTGAAGTCCAGAAAGATGATGTCACTTGCTCAGAGTCAGTAGCTGCTGAGCAGAAGGGCAGACGTTTGCACTCAGGGCTGCCTAATTCTAAAGCCCATTTCCTTTGCACTAGGAGACTGAGAAACTCACTAGAGGTTCCTGGGAGTTCACAGTAAGAATCCACATCTCTTCAAGAAACACTCACATGGCTCAATTTCTTCATCTCCCCTCATCCTGGATACTTCCTCTTTTTACCCATTCTGTATTTTTTAGGTATCTCTAAAACTGTGCTGTGAAAAACTGTAAGGAAGATTTCTGATTTGCAGATTTGGACACTGGTCTTTTTTTAATGACCATTGGTCAAAATGTTATGTTGAATTTAGGAGCATATATAACATAGGATATATATATACTCCATATATAACATAGGAGTACAATATCATATATTGTGAATTATCCTGAGCCTGGATTCAATAAGTTCCACTTCCTCCTGGGAACTAAGGTCAAGCAAGGATCCTCCCATCATATTGGTGGAGTTTTCTGGTTGCAAGCAGCCTCTGGCCTTCTTAAATCCAAAGGATTGGAGGGATAGCCAGTATCTCACAGAATGTGCAGGAGTTTGGGAAAGAGTAGGAAGCAGGACAATTCCGGTGTGTTAGCAGCTCAAGTGACTTGACCCGCTCATCACTGTCACTGCTGAAATCACTGCTCCTCCAGCATTTTTCTGTCCTCACATCCATCTGCGGAGGTGAATCAGCGGGCTCCAGTGCATGTCATGTATCTGCTCCATGGCTGTGAGCGGGCGGGGTACTGTGACCGAGGAGTCCCACCCTGCTTGTAACAATGAGAGGTAGGGGGTCACTTCCTCAGAGGGGAACCAAAGTGACAATGGAATCTGGATACCCCCCAAATTCAACAAATAGCAGCTGTTCCTGAATTCTGCATGAATAGTTTGTTGGAGTGAGTCACAGTTTTGCTCTATAAACGAAGTCCTACCTTTTGTGGCTTTAGACCTCCTCTCTGGCCAGCATCCTGACACTGTCGTTGATGATACTAGGCACCTTCCAGTTTCTGTCACAAGTGTGATGAGCCCACCTCTACCTTGTACGGCTTCATCTAGCACTTAAGTCACCGGGAAAGATATAGTAACATAACCAAACGTGTCGCAGCTTGCAGCTGAAGACCTTCCTCCAGCAAGTCCTAATAGAACCTGAGTCCTAAAAACCCATCGTCACATATAAAAGAAATCAAGTAAATGCACAATTCATGAGATTAATAGAGAGCATGAAGACGATCTTTTTTCCCTAATAATCTTTACTTTTATATCCTACTTTATGGGGGTGCTGTTTGATTTCATGTTCATTTTCTTTAATTATTTCTTGCATGTAGTTTGTGGAAAAGTTTGCCATTTTCCAATATCTAAAAGATGACTTACTCGAGTTTCGTTTCAGACCCTGTAAGAATTAAAATATAATAAAACCCAGGGTATAAATTTCTCATTTTTCACCACACAGGATTATTCATCATAATAGAATCAGGTTTTGCGGGGAGATTTTATCAGACTTAACAAGTCAAATTAGTTGAATGCATTTCTTCTGCTAATAAACAGAGAGAGAACCTTTACCCTGAAAGCATCTCTACATTGAATTCCAATAATTCAGTGTTTCCTTGCCTCAAGAGCTCAACTTGTAAAGGACCTAGGAATAAGAAAGTAAATTTATTATCCTTAAAGGAGATTACTAAGATGGGTAAATTCAAGAGGATAAAAGTGAAGAAAGGTCATAAAATAAAAATATAAATATTGACTATATGTTAGGTTTTGTATTAAAAAAAAAAACCTGGAGGAACAGGCTTAATTCTTCCTGATGCCAAGCAAAGCATTTTTGGGGGAAAGATTGTTACGGGTTTGTGGTTGTATTTATTTGTGTGTTGCACATGAGGACGTTTCAAAATGGGTAAGGAGCTGTGATGTGCTTAGCTAAAACGTCTTGTGCTTCTAATTAGAAGATCATTGCTGTTGTGGTGGGACGGGTCCAAGTTGGACAGTGACTGGTTTGATCAGTGCCTTCACTTTAATTTGCCTCATGATCTGTAGGTCCAAGTTTAATTGTGGGAAGATTTTGGCTGTGAAACTCTGACAGGCCCTTACAGGAATGGAGAGGGGGTGTAGTTCTTTCAAGTGCGTTTATTAGAGTTTGGTGTGATCACTGACTCACTGCTTGACTGTAGTAGGCCCATGGGTTCTCTGCGTGAGCTAGTTCTGAATCCTCCTTTTAAGTTCAGTCCAAGTCGCTGTGACTTTCGCAAGCTGCTTGCTCATAAGTATTTTAAATATTGAGATGCTGGACCTTTTGTCTGGTTCATAACTGAGAAATGCTTTCTTCTCTCTGTAAGAGGGTAGATTTGACCCTATAGAAGAGATATAAACGTAGATTTCCCTTAAGTCTGTAGTGAAAGATGCAGGTAACTAGATTGTTTAGGCAGAAACTGGGAATCCAATGGATAACTGACGAGAGGAACTTCTCAGGGCTGATAGTAAAGCCCTTAGTTGAAATTCACCTTCTCTCCTCTTTTTGCAGAAGATTGAGAATAAAAATGGTTATGATTGATGAAGCACTCAGTGTATATCTAACTGTATGTCGGACTAGAGGGACTTTTAAATCACCCAAATGAAAGATTGCATTATCATGAACGTTAATAGGCAACAGTGCAGTGTGTCATTGCTTATTCTGAGTCCTGGCGTTCACCGGGGTCTTTGAAGCCAGCCAACCAAAAAGGAAAACCTTCTTAGCAAACACTGGTCCACAGAACCTCTGTGAAGGAGACCAGCCCAGTGGTCACGACTCTTAATGAGTTATTTATTTTTGTGTTCCCAACTCATCTGTCGATTTTTAGTCATACTCATGGGGGACTTAAAGGTAGGGTTGAAACCAGGGGGAAAAAGGAAGTTAGGCAGGAGGAAAAACAGTGAACAGTAACTTATTAAGGGCATGGAGGTTAGGTTAGTTAAATGTTTAGAAAATTTTTTATTTTGTATAGATTTGTTGCCATTTATGTAGTTGACAAATTATCAACTGTTAGAAAACCAATTCAAGAGGGTAGAAATTGGATCATTCTTACCTTTTTAATATTTTTAAAAGTAATGTCAGAAAAAAGAAAAGTAATGTCTTTTCCCCAAAATTATATAAGTAGTGCATGTTATACCAGTAAATTTGATCTATAAACAGACATTTTAAAAATTAAAATTACCTCTGTTCTCAACACAGAAAAGTTTAGTAAATGGAAGGGGTATCCTTACACGTATAATGTATGAAAATATATAAATGTTAATGTTACATATTTTTAAACTATTTTTACGAGTACATACTTTTGTCTTTTTTCATTTAACATATTTATTAAGTAAACATGTGTGCATTGACATTTTGTTTATTTTTGTATTTACCATAACATCAAGCTCAGTACCATTTTAGTGGAATGAATTCATTAGTATTTTCCAAAATTGTAATAAGGTCATCACATCAGAATCAAATCTTTGAGTTATTTGTAGAAGGAAAAGAGATGGGAAAACCAAGAGAAGAGCATTTATTGAGTACCTAGTTCGTGCAGACTGCCCTGCGAGGTACTTTACAGTAACTGTGCAATTAATTATTCAGTACTGATGAGGGTGGTGATGATAGTGAACATTTATTGAGCACTAACTATGTACTAGGTGAGAACTTTGACATTCATCAATTTAATTCTCAGCACAGCTAAAAAAAAGTTGACTATTTCTATTATTTCCAGATTTCAGATGGGAAACCTGAGGCTCAGAGTGGTCAAGCTAGTTACTCGAGATCACACAGCCAGGAATTATAAAGCTGGCTGGCTGATGGTCCAACCCCCAGCTGCATGCCCCCTTGCTGTGCCCTGCTTCCCACGCCAGTGTATATGCTCTCAGGTGTCCTTGACGCTAACCTGCCTCCCAGTATTTCCAAGCTATTTTTCTCTAACCTGTGCTTCCTTTGTACAACTTCCCTGGAAGCTTGTTTTGACCTTTTCCTGCCCCCCGTGGTGTTAAAACACCTGGGAATCGGCAGGCACTGTGTGATGCAGGTCTTGTCCCGTCCGGGCCATCCCAGCCATGGGGACAGACGGCACGGAAGCGGAAGCGACGCCTGTGCCGCTCGCTCGTGGTGGGGGCACCGGGGGCGTCAGTGTTGGTGCCGCTGTCACCTCTCGGGGAGCAGCAGCCTCAGCTGGTGCAGGACGAGCCCAAGGATTCTTTCTTGAGTTACTACTGCAGCTCGGACAACTGTGTGGCCTGTGTGCCCTGCATGCCCTGCTCTGGGCCCAGCCTTCAGCTGTTACAGCCGAGAACGAGGAATGTTTTATCACTCGGTGGGGCTGTGCACATTTTTCATGCATGGAACTATTTCCCCACTGTGTGAACAAGTTTTCTGTAACAGCTGTTGGCCGAGGACATTTGGTTTTACCTTTCTGCTTTCGTTCCTTCTCCTCACAAATTGGGAGAATCATCGTGGCCGCCATGCAGAGCTGTTGGGAAAGCGGGTGAGCTGGTGGAAGGGAATCACTTCGGTTAGAGCCTCATGCACAGTTGGCAGCCAGTTGCTCTGCGGTGCTCGTGTTTTTCTTCAGGGATCCTCTAAAGATTGAGAACCAATTTTTTCAGTGACAAGCTTTCATGTGACACGGGAACCTTCTTAGATACCAGGAAAATTGGCTAATTACACTTTGATTAGTTTGCTTCCCTCAAGGAAGTGATTTTTCTCTTGTCATTCCTGGGATTTAGGATGTATCAGTTAGCATGTGTTCACCTGTTAGTAAAAGACAGCTTCACCAACAGGGTCTGAAGACATAAGGATATTTATCACTGACTGGCTCAGAAATCTGAAGGTAGGCGGTCCCAGGGTTGGTTAAGCACCTGAATAGCATCTGACTGCCGGGTTCGCATGTCTCTGATTCTTTTAGCTTTTCTCTCTGGCCACAAAATGGCTGCTGTAGCTCCAGGCATTACCTTCCTACATAGTACCATTTAAAGGCAAAAGTGGGGTAAGGGGGCTAGTCAGAGGGAGAGAGAGGGACGGAAAGAGGGGGAGAGAGAGCACCCTTTGTGTCGCTGTCCCCTAATCAGGAGGATAATGGCTTCAAGTAGTCCCCCCCTGTATCTTTTGGCCAGAACTAAGTTGGATGTCTGTCCCTAACTGAGGAGAAAGCTGGGCAGGGGAACATCTCATTTTTTTCAGCTTGAGGAGTAGGAGGCGGGAGAGAAAGGATTGGGAATGGCTGTTGAACAAACATCCAGCATTGCCTACATATGGAGAAACACTTCATACTTGCCCGGATAAGGTCAACCTGAAATCTAGATTATGCCTAATAAAGGATATGAATGTTATTATTTTCAGTAGTATTTAGAATAACAATGTAGTTTTGGATTCCCATATTATTGCTAAAGCTGAAATGGCTTGGTATCAAGAGAGGGTGGATAACTCAAACACTGTTTACTTTCTTCATCATCAGGCCTTATCCCATTTCAGGCTCTCTGTAAATCACCCAAGAAATATTTTGTAGATGGCTCAGTTTCCTGCTCAAAGCCATAGTTCTAGATGTTTCACACCCTGTGTATGGTGTTGGATGTGATTACCCTCCCTCTCAAATAATCTTTGCTTCTGTATTTGCTTATTGTGAAAGAAACGTCCTGACAGCTGTGATGTATTTATAATGTCATGTGGCTGGTTTTCCAGTCACTTTGTTACCTCAATACTAGTCTCTCCCTAAGCTGAAAAATTCATCACACTTTGAACTCCAGGGAAAAGCTCCACCGGCATCCGTAGTTTAGAGTTTCAAGGAGAGGGACAGAGTAGAGAGATGATACTGTTTCAGAGACCTTTTGTAATGTCGCTTGCGCCAAACGGTGTGAGTGATTTCTGTGGCTGAAGCAGATCACTTTCTCCAGGGTCGCGGATGTCTCCGAAGACCCCATTTTCAGGCAATATGCTGCGAAAAAAGAAGCAAGTTCATTTCTGACAGTGAAAACAATTATTTTGCAATTGGCTTCTTAAAGGGTGGACTTGGTTCTAATCCACACGTATAAATCTCTCATCCGAGTTATTCAGTTAAATAAATTTACAATTCTTACCAAAACTATGATTAGAATTTGTATAAAAATTAGATGACATTTTTAATAAAAACTAAAAGATTCTGAACAAGAACAGAATTTTTAGAGTTATGACCAAAACCACTAAACTTTAGAGAGTTTATTGATTTCCACTGAGGAAAAAAAATGAATTTTTAATTAAAAATTAATATGTAGAATCTCCAACTGGGAACCAAATGCCCGTCTCCAGAGGATTGGGTTCTCATGAATATGGGAATTTTGTGACAGTTTTAAACTGCACCATCCAGGATACAGTAGCCATTAGGTGTGTGTGGCTGTTAAATTTAAAGTAAGTACAACACACAAAGAATTTAGTTCCTCTAGTGAACTGTGCGTAGGTCCAGTGCTCAGTAGCCACAGGTGACTGGTTATTCTTGCGTTCAACAGGACATTTCCACGCTCTCTTTCTAGAACATTTCCATTGCCACAGAAAGTCCTACTGGGCAGTGTTTCTCTATGAGTAATGCTGTACCAGAAGCAATTTTCCTCACCAGGGAACACTTGGCAATATATGGAGACATTTTTGGTGGTCACAGCAGGGGTGGTGATGGGGCTGATGGCTGCTACACATCCTGCAATGCACAGGAGAGCTCCCACCATCAAGAGTTACACCCTCAGGTGTCAGCAGCACTGGGGTTGAGAAACTGTACTCTGCAGGGTGGGAAGACTCCTGTGGCCCCCAGCTCTGCAGCTGGAATTTTAAAGCAACTCCTACTGCCAAGATTTTAGGTAGCCTGTGTTTTAGATATAATATGGGTGCAAAATAGGGTTAAAACTTGAGGTTAAGTCCGGAAAACACTTGTCCCAAGTCCCATGGCCATACTTAGAGGTGAGGGAGGGCCCACAGGGCTACCTGGGGAGTCCAGCTGACACTCATGCAGCTGATGCTGGAAAAATAAGGGGCGGTCGTATTATTTCCCCCTCCTTCCTGTGCCTCCCTGCTTCCTCATGGCCCCTTCCTGCTCACTGGGTGGAGCCAGCCATCTCAATCCTACTGTGTAGAGTGAGCTGCTTTGCTGTTCCACTCCAGGCCAGTGTTGGTAACCAGGACGTCATGGGAGCAACTGGTGCTCCCGCTGGCAGTTGTTCTTGGTGGCAGATGGATGCTGACATAACGTCTAAGGATCGGGTATCCCAGGCAGAGCTGGGTTCAGATCTGGGATCTGCCACTTAGCTGCTGTGTGTGGCCGACAGCAATTCAGTTAACTTCTCTGAGCCTCCGTCTCTTCCTTTATAAAACAGAAATAGTAACAGTATGCATGTTATAAGGTTATTTAAAGATTAAATGGATGTAAAGTGATTAATACAGTCTTGCATAGTAAGAATACGGTCACTGGTAGGTTTTATTAGTGGTGTTCTTGTTCGTGTTACTGTGGTTGCTAGGCCTAAGAAAGACTGGCTGTATTGCTCTGGGGTCCTCGATTGCCCATGGAGGAAATCAGGGCCCTGGTTTGCCAATTTGGCTGGGCTGGAGCCAGGGCTAAAAGCCAGGGAGGCAGGCAGAATGTTACCCCTTCCACCTCAGCGTAAATGCCACTTACTGTAAGGACCCTTTCTGTTTAGCCTATTGAAATAGGCTGCCCTAGACCCTACCGTTGTATTATCCTCGACCGTGTCTGTTTCCTTCATAGAATGCGGTGAATGTTTGTGTGTTTTTACTTGGAGTTGGTGTTAGGCGTTAGGGATTTAAGAATTAATGGCATTTTTTAATGAAAAACTGAAGTCATGAGAATGAAGAAAGGAAAGGAGACAGGGATGAAGCAGACTATGGATTTTACATGCTAACCTGAATTGAAGTCTCTCTCTGCCCATTACTCACTTTGTGACCTTAAGTAAGTCATTTAACCTGAATCTCAATTTGCCATATCTGTGAAATAGGAAAAATAGTGTGAGAATTTCATGACAAATATGTCTTCTACTTCAGTTAGGTATTCAGTAAACGGTGACTTTTATAATGATTAAAGAACGAACATAGGACTAAAACTAAAGGATGAATTATGAATTTATAACCTTTCCTTCCCTTCTATCGATATTACGTATAGAACTTTAGCTATAACCCTTGCCATATTAGAATATTCAGTTTCAAATAATTTTACAGTTTGTCCAGCGGATTAAGACTTTGGTAGGCTGAGGGTAAGACTGGTCAAATTGGTAGTAATTTTTATATGAATGTGAATGGGTCTGTGAAAGGATTCCGAAAGTACCGGGGCTGGCAGGCGGGTGCTGGCCTGTTGTCACAGTGCTTTCTTCCAACCCTCCTCACTGATTATGTGTGTCAGGGACTAAAGGGCTCTCCATCTTACCTCTGCATCTCCAACACAACTTCCTATCAGAGGATGAAAGAACCAGCTCTTCATTCCTTGTCCATGAATCCGGTCAGAAGACATGAGGCCGGTTGTGTGAGCCAGCTGGCTGCTTACCTAAACTGATGACTTAGTCCATCCCAGACCCGAACCAACACCACCAGGGGCCTAGAGAGGAACATTTTTAAAGTCTGCGTTAGCTCTCATGCTAGATTGGTCTGAGATCTCTAGTTTAGTTTGCTCTGAGACCCTCTTGAGTTCTTTCTGACGGTGGCTGCTGCCTGTCTTACTCATCTAACTCTTTCCAGTGTTAGAGAAAAGAGAACATGGCTGATGACCAGGTTACATAGCAGTCATGAGGTTTACAGATTTTGAGTATTAGCAATGGGAGTTTTTTGGTTTATATGTTTTTAGTTGGTTTGCTTTCCCATAGGGCTAACATGTGTTGTAGTGATGGAGAACTACATATAGAACATGTATCTATTTTGAGTTCCTGTGTTATACTTACTGGTTGCAAATAACCCAAAGCCAACTCCAGCTAGCTAAGCAAATAGCAGAACTGTATTGGGTCACACATTGAAAAGCCCAGGAGGAGGATGGCTCTCTGTGGGCACTGTGAAGACTCTCTCCTTCTCATGTACTCACTTCTGAGTTAATGTGTCCTGGCCTCTTTCAGCCAGCTTTCTCTTTCTTGGGGCAAGCCCAGTCTGTGTTCTTCAAACTTTCAAAAGCCCAGCAAAAGGACAGTCTCTTTCTCCCAGTAGTTCCTACAGAATACTGGTAGTTGAGTATCATTCTGGTTTGGGAATGTCCATCCATCAGCCAATCAGTGTGGCCCACAGAGAGGCGCACACTGATTGGTCAGACTTAGTTTATGGCTCCACCCTCAGGAGCTGGGAGATTAGCATCAACCTGCTAGAAACACGGAGACTGAGAGTGGGGAGTGGGCATTTTCCCAAAGAAAAATCAGGCTGCTGTTACCAGAGGAAGAGGAGCGAGGATGACAGGCAGGCCCAACCATGGATATCCACTCCCCTGCGCCCCTTGGATTTTAATTGTGCCGTTGACTTGGAAAACCTCCTGCCTGGTGGTGTCTCCGTTTCGCGTCCAGAGCTGCTCGCAGCCCTAGGCCTGATTTTGCTTACAGCATCAGCACACCTCTCTCTCCTTCCTTGCAGTCATGATACTACAGTCTTTCCCCCAGAGGTTGGAGTAAATGGCCTTCTCCATGCCACAATCAATGGCATTCTGTAAGGTGTGACAGGAGAGGCCATCTGGCACTTGTCCCACTGCCCTTTGTCCCTGTCCAGAGAAAAGGTGTGTTTGAGGCAGAAGGTCGCAGCTTGGGGAAGCTGCTGTCTCTCAGAAGCCTCCCCCCTTCTCAGACGTGGGTCTGTGGCACAGAGACACCACAGGAGTCAAACACCTGGCAGAATTCCCCCTTTCCCTTTGTGAAATTTCCTATCAGCATTGGGCTGGGGAATAATAATCAACATGAAAATGATTTTTGAATAAAATGATAAATTTGAGTGTTCTGCACAATACTTTCCCAAATATTGGATAGATTTTTGTTTAAAGATGCTAGCACTGAGATCACTGGTCCATTTCAATTTTTATTGAAATAAATAAACCCAATAAAAACACTTATGCTGAGAGCTGTAGCAGCACAATAACGGAATCACCCTGTATTGAATTTATTGATTTATTTATTTACTCCAACTGGAAAATTGAGTATTGTGTTAATGTATTTTATAAGAATCACACTGCTCGATGAAATGGCTAATTTATTTTAGCATATACATAAATAGCTAGCAATTTTCCATGAGACAGGCTAATGAAAACGATGCCATGAAATTGTCTATACTATGAGGAGTGACGGAGACGAGTTATCATTGGGTGAGAGCTAAGACGCACTGAACTGGCCATCATGTCTTTGAACTTTTGAACTGCTACTTGTTTCGTGTGATTTATTGATTTTGCTATCTCTCTGTTTCGCTCAACTTCAGTTTTTGCCCAGCAGTGCAGATAAGTGGCATAGGAGATTTAATTTCATGGGTATTTGGGGTTAAAACCTATCTTTAAGAAGAATGCTAAACATGTTTTAATAAAACATGAGTAGCAGGGGTTTTAGGTTTCTGTACGATATGGATCTGATAAGAACCAAGGCAGTTTCGAGGCCAATCCCGGCGTTCCAGGCTGAGGAGCCCTCTGTTCTGAGTTCTGGAAGTTCCATCAGGGCCACGCGCATTGTTGTGTTTGCCTAGTCAGACCGGGCGTCATTCGTGATTGCGTATATCGCTTCTTCCCCTGCTTGTGCCTCTTTGCTCACACCACATGTTTGCCTGGTGCCTGATTTCTGGGGTTCTCGCAGGCAGCAGCGCTGTGTCTCTCCCTGCTCCTGGCATAAAGAGGGCTGGCCGCTATTTAAACACCCTCCTTTTGGCCGATCTCTCAGAAGCTGCTTTCAAGAGCAGCCAGGGTTCTCACCTAGGGGATGAAGACGTGGTTGGGAACGGGCGGGCTGACTGGAGAGCCGCTCTTCTCCCTTCAGACCCACTCTCTGTGGTCCTCACCGCACTGCTGTCCTCCTCAGCCAGCCCTGACCTTGGGGAGGGGGCCTCATGCTGAGGAGCAGCGGCCACTTTTTATTGTTGTCCTTGGACCTACGGAACTTTTCTTAAGTATCTAACATCCTGGGGACTCATGCTTGATATTTTCTGTTTGCTTAGCTAATTTCTAAAGGATAACTTGACAACAGTGTGTTATGCTTGCTATTTTCTTTTGGGAGGGGGTTGGAGGAGGCGGGTAAAGCTTTATCATATAAAAGTAACCATCCTAGACATTTCAAGTAATAAATTTTCAGGCGCATGAACGGTTAAGACTCTTCACTAAGTGACACAGTATGTGAATGTTGAATTTTTATGAAGGTAATGGTCTCTTTCTTTAAAAATCTGATTTATTTAGAAGGTACTTTTAAATGACCAAGTAATTTTAACCTTCAGGGAAAGATTGGGGTGGGGGGAGGTGAGTAATGGAGGCTTGGGTCTCTGCAAAGGTTTGAAAATTCACATCCCCTTTAATGATTAAACTGGCAGGATCTTTATTTGGATGTTAAAAGCTTTTTCTTACATTGCAAACATTCTCAGCAAATTTACAGTCAGATTATTTGGAAACAGCTAACACTTAAAAAAAAAAAAAAGGAGGAGGAGGGCCTGTTTGAACTAGGAAACAAAATTAGTGGCAATGACTAAAAAGACAGGGCTGACCCCAACACCATTAGCTGAGGAAAAAAATTCCATTTCATTACAACTATGTTATTGTTTACTTTACCATACACATCCTAATATGGTTACCTCCCTGCCCAGCCAGCCAAGCTCTGGGATCGAGAGGCCCCTCCGGGAGAAAGATCCTAACTGCCTCTCAGACAATAAGAAACAAAACGATACAACTCCACAAAAGGCTTCCCGGAAAATAAGTGTCAAATAAATCCTACAGAACTCTCGTTTTCTGCCACTGAGCTCTGTATATGCAAACCTGTTTTTATGCCATCGCTGCCCGGGCTGAGCTGCGTCTGTTTGGAAATAAGCCACTGCATTTTCTTTTTCCTTTTTTCCTTTTTTTTTTTTTTGCCTCCCTCACTTCATCTGAGGGCTCTGGATTAATTCCTTGAGACATATCTTTGCATACATGTCTCATGAATTATGTTTCCTGGAGCCTTTTACTAGGAACATTAAGGTAAGAATGTTGATTTAGCCTAGGACCTTTGTCACTCAAACTAATGCTCATCAGTAATAGAGACATTGTAAAGAAATATTGCAGAGGTCTTTTGTGGTCCCCCTCCCAAACGGAGAGGTGCAGTTGCTTTTAATTGTCATGCATGGATTCGGAGAAAAATGCCACTAGTTGTGAATGAGATGGAGCAGAGGTGTACTCACTGGTGTAAACACTGGTGAAGACACCGGATGGTGTGGCAGCCACAACAGTTTCATTAGAAGGCTTTTCCTCTTGTTTCTTCCAGTCCTTCTTTTGCACTTGTCGTATTTGTTCCTTTTGCTTCTTCTCCCTTTTCTTCTTCAACTCTCCTGATCTTTTCCAAATGCTCATGGTCTTGAGGCTTGCCTGTCATTATCTGCTCCTCCAGAACAAAGGTAGGTTGCTCACCTCTGCCTCAGGGGAGGACCAAGTTATTTTGGGAGGGAAGCCTTCCTAATGCATGAGTGGCTGACCTAAGGGGGGGTGGGGGTGGGGAGACCAGGCTTGGAGCTGAGGGATGAGAGAGCACGCACTGTGGCAGCTTTTATGTAGTGGAGTTTTATTTTTATGCAACTTAAAGAAGAGGCAGCATCTGTAGTGGGGTGGGCTCGTTAGCTCCTGACATTCGGCACCTGCTAGCACAGGGATGTGTACATTCCATTACCACACTGGGGCTCAGACATTTGGGGATGCTTGAATTTATGATAGCAGAGGAGATTTCCTGGTTGGATTGTACCTTGATATCAAAATTAAATAAAAGATGTAGGATGTATTTTCTTTTGAATTTTAACGTAAAGGTGTGCGTGTTTGGACGACTGGCATATGTACTTTCTCTTCTTCCTTTAGTCTGATTGCTCTAATTCCCTGGACACCTTTACTTATTTCTCTGATTTTGTTCTCTAATTTTGCGTAATGTGGTGCTGCTCTCTGTTAGAGCTGTGGTGGTGGTTTGCTATTTTTAATGAATTGTGCTTTGCTGGGTGGCAGTACAATAGAAAGAGTAAAGACAACAAGAAATTCATCTCCACCTGAAAGGAGAACTGGAATAGAGTGGTGCAGATTCATAATTGAAAACAAGAGCAAATTAAGCCTTAGTGGGGGGATATTACAGGCTATTAATCATCATAAATATGTTTGGCAACGTTGTGTTTGCACTCTATAGTTTTCAGTTACAAAAAATCAAAGTCAGTGATTAGAAGAGGGAATAGTTCTTTGGCGTGTGAGATGCGGGGCTGCACCGGTTCATTAGTTCAAACCGCATTAAAAGTGAGCAGTTCGTTCCCGAATGAAGTACGTCGTTTCCAAGCAGATTGGACTGCGTCCCCAGCCCGATGCAATCTCAGAGCCATGCCACACAGCTTGGCTTTGCCTGAACCTCTCAGCTTCACCATGAAACTCAGTGCTAAGAATTTTATTTTCCATCATCACCGTGCTCGCACATTCCTGTTGGTTTCCTGGCTGCAGATCATTGCGTGCACTGTAGCCCCGTCAAGGTGAAGAAGCTCTTTGAAAAACAGAAATCCAATGTATTTAAGCAAAATGAGCTTGAACAGCCTCAAAGTTTGTATCTTAGAAAGCTGCTAATTATGCTTGTCGTAAAACATATCTGAGTGGAAGGTTCTGAGTCCAAACAGAATCGAGTGCTGCTTTAGAAATATAACTGTAGTCTGTGCTTTTAAAGAGGTTTATTTTTACTTTGGGGCCATAGAGGGGTGATTGGAATTAGTAGCCTTTAATTAGAGCGGGAGATATTCAGATTTTACAGGGATTTATGTTAGAACATGGACTGGCGGTGGCTCTTTCCTCATTATGAATCCTCCCTGCACATAATGAGGTTCATCATTAGTTGATGGAGTGGATTTGCCCCAGCTCTACCTTGAAAGGCACGTAATTTACATACTACTTCAGAGCCTAAGCTTTAATGGATTCCTCGATGAATAAAATGAAAAGCTACTTTCTTTAAATTTTTGAACACTGTTTAGATAATATGATTTTAATAAGACATTCAATTTGCTTGTTAAGTATATTTGAAAGTGCCTTTTTTTCTCTTTTTGGGAAAAATATATTTTGGCTTACCTTGCTGTACATCACAGTAGATGGTTACCCTCACAGATATATCAGAGAACATATGGGGTACATTTTTAAGAAATGGGGAGAATCTTAGGCAAAGTGCTTTTTTGCATGCGGGCCTTAAAATTATTGATTTTTGTGTAGAAACTGTTCTGTATTAAATGATTATAACAAGAAGTTTGAAAATAAGCTCATTATTTACGTGTGGTTTTCCATGTCTAACGTGTGTGCATGTCGGCCAACACTGACAGAAGAGCTCCGTAGTTGCACCTCCTGATTTATTTGAATGATGGAAGAGCACAAACTTTCCTGGTGCAGCTGCATGTTTGAAACGACTGTGTAGCTCTGATTTGATGAGGGGAAATGGAGTTGGAGGTTGTGTAATGTGTTATCAGGTCATCAACTTAAGAGTGGTCTGGTCTGCCCTATAAATTCCGCAAGTTTTCTTTTTCTGCCGCTCTTCCCTGCTTTGGTTGGAATGTGGAGAAAATCAGCTTTGACTCGGCACGACGTGAACACGGATGTCTTTTCAATAAATATAGGGGTGTAGTAATAGCCTGTTATTGAACATGTCCTTTGCTTGTTGGAGACAGGTCACCCTGCATTTTTATTATTGCTGCAAGTGGAAACAGGTTTCCGGGGGGTTGTCATATTCAGGAGCAGGGAGGGTGTCTACATACAAGCGAAGGTTTGTTGTGATAGAATGCTTTATTACCTGAAAATGATCAGCATATATTAACATTAATAGAATAGTCCATGTCATTCTTTTTTAGGTAATTTACCTCTGCTACAGACCTGTCTGTTTAAAAAAAAAATCTTCCTCTCTTCTAAAACATATATTTGTTTAGAGAGTTTTCACTGAAGTGTACATGACAATTACAGCTGTTCATTAACAAAATTGGGTATTTGTTTTAAACTTTAACCAATCACTTTGATATGCTAATTATGGTGTAATTTAATTTGAGCCCTGTAATGATGATGCCGTTATTATGGACATAAATGATGCAGTTAAGCTGAGAGTAATCTCATTTGCATACTGTACATGCCAGTAAATTAAGCCCTTTCTTCGACTGCTTCAGCTTTAATTTTCCACTTCTTTTCACACCGCTCCTTTTCAGCCCCTCTCTTATAAACCCACTTTGTAATAGTCCTGATGACTGTTTGATGTGAAGAGTTTCTACACCACAATAATGCGCGACAGAAGATGTAACATTTAAAGGATTCATTATCTTGCTGAGTGTTCCTTTAAGAAGGAAGGATTAGAGAGGGTGAGGGGAGACGAAGGTCCTTTCCACGGGATAAGATGGCCCCCAGTTAAAGTAATTTGAGATGCCAAATGCTCTTCACTCACCCTCAATCAGACTTGGGACCTATAATTTATAAATGAGGTTTTTTTCCCACCATACTGTAGTTTATGGGCACAAATTGTGTTGCGTTTAACTGCAGTGAACTTCATGTGATCCCTTATTGTAATCACCTCATGCTAGTTGGAGGTAAAAGTTTAATTTAGCCCACATAATGTATTTCTTCAAATCTGGGCTCTTACAGATGGGATTATAAACAACTCTGTGATTGACTGCCATTTTCAAAAGGATCTTCTGTTTTTCCCTCTTCCTGGATTGTCAAAAGCAAAAAACAAAACAAAACAACACAAGTTTCACCCAGTTGTGTGAGAATCCCACCACTGCCCAGGGACGTCTGGAGCAGCAGTCCCGGCTGCTGTCCTCTTTGAGCCAGGGGACCCACCGTGTGGCTTTCCATAGGCTTGGCCAGTAAACTGCCGTTCAGTTTGAACAAAAGAATGCAAGGGCATGGCTACAGCCTCCTACATCAGGAGGGTTTTCCTGTGGCTCTGTGCTGAGGCCAGTGGGAGCTGAGTGGGTGGAACTGCGCACTGAATTTAGCTCTGTGTTTTTAAAAGGGTCATAGGCCTAAAAATAGTTCAAGCTGCCTGACTCTCCTGCAGGCTACTTCCTCAGCAAATGGGAGAGTACTAAAAAGAGTAATTGGCTGTGTCCATCCCCAGTTCTTGGAAGTAAAAGCTTTGCCCTTCCTTGTTAAGCATTCCCCAGTTCTACACCTCTTGACCCAAAGTTTTGCCAGTTGATTTCCATCCCTCCCCCTATGCAGTGCTCAGCTAAGAGGCTGCCTTTTCTAATATCTTGACAGGCAGAGATTTCCGGGTAGTGCTATGGCAAAGTGTACCCGGATGGTGCTTATTCAATGTGGTTACAACGAAAATGCACAGGGAATTTTTGCCTAACTGGAAATATTCATGGAGATAACATCTCCTCTCCCAGTTGTTTTTGAACTAAGGAGATGCGGCCACTCTGTTGACATGATGTCAGGCTGTTTGTTTTAAAGCAATTTAAACTTAATGAAACATGCGGACCTTAAGGGCCTTTCCCTCCCCTTTGTATAATTGCAAAAGTACCATAGGATGCACAGATGTGTCAAAACGCTTGTAAAACTCTCGCCATGGCTGTCATTCTGTAGCCAATATTATATTTTTCAAAACTAAGGAATTTTTTTTTCAATGTAATTCAGGGACGGGAGGGGAAGGAGATATGTAATGGTGTAGAATGTTCTCGTTTTCGTTAAATAATATAGACTAGACTTGCTCAGTTCAGACCAAGCTCCTAAGAAGTACTCCCACTGGGGTGTTTCCTACTTCTGGGAAGGTGTTTGAGCAAATGCATGTAGTAGTAGTGGTAGGTGTTTGAGAACTAGTTCCTGATTGAAATCAACGTGCTTACTCCTGTAGGCTGTGAGCATCAAGTGAGAAAATGAGGAAGCAAATGCTTTCTGAAGTGCGAAGCTTTCCGCATGCGTGATGGTACTGAAATGGTGAACCCCACCAATCTGGTCTTCCTTTGGCCCCTTCCTGTGTGCAAGCCATTCACAGGTGTTTGCAGTTAGACCAGAGCCACCCTAACTGGGAAACACCTGGCTGGGATTGTCATGCGGTGCGGCCTGCGGGGTCTCTGGTCCCGCTCCCCACACAAGAACACAGGATATGGCGAGGCCAAAAAGGAACACCCACGGAGACATAGGTAGGGGAGTCACACCACTATAGTCTCACTGGAGGCTGGATTCACACGACGTGCAACCTGCTGTCCACTTTCTGCCAACCGACCGACTCTCTGACTTCCCTCGACTCTCCTCCACTCCCCAATGTAGCCGCGGCAGTTACATCAGTGGCCAACAGCTCAATGGTTACAGCTGACAGCCAACCAGCCACAGCTGACGGCCATCTACTACCCGAGCCAGCACCTTTCTACGTGAGGCCGAGAGCCTGGAAACTGCTCTCTGGGGCTCTGTCCCTACAGGGATCATGGCTGAGTACCTGTGAAGGTAACAGTAATAGCTGTCAATAGTTGCTGAGCGACAGCTGTGTGCTGGGCACTGCGCTCACTGCTTGTCATAGGTGATGCCATCGGATCTTCCCAATAACCCTGCAAGGTAGGCGCTCATAGTCTCGTATCTTAGACATGGCCGCTGTGGTACAGGATGCAGGCTGGACGCAGACACAGCTGCGGGGTTCGAACCAAGGCTGGAACCTGCAGGAAAATTCCAGAGTCCTCACTCCTGGCCATGCATTTCAATCCTGGTTGTCATTTTAGACACAAACACACACTGTATTGCTATATAGTGTGTGCATACACGTTCGCTGTGTAACGATATCGTTGAGTCTGTTTTGTACGTACATTTATTGAATAGCAGCAGCTAAAGACTTGGTGTATTTCATTTCCATAGAGGCTGGGCCAGGTAACTGTTATTTGTCCCTATTTACTAATGAGCAAACTGGTGTTCACTCGCATTAAGTAACTTACTGTGCAGGTAGGTAGTGACTAATGAGGGGCAAACCGCAAGGCCCCTGCCCTCACAGCCCCTACCCGCCTGGTCGCCACCACACGCCCCCCACTGAGCTGGGTGTGTGCCCTGAGTGTTTCGTGCTCCTGCGATAGTCAGTGTACTGTTTGCGTTCCTAGGGTAGGTAAGGCCTTTCATATTGATCTTATTTATCTTATATTTGGGGGATGTAATCTTTAAACGTGTGCACTAAATAAGTGAGACATCACATTTCCCAGTCTTTTGGTGGGATGTAAATTCCGAGCAGGAAGCTGCCTTCTTTTCACCAATACCTCCCCACCCCCCTGCAAACACACAAACTAGACTGCTGTTCAGTTCTTTTGTTTCTTTGGGGTTGGGGAGACACTGTGCTGCCTCCTTCCCTTTGGTTGAAGTCCATTTTACTTTTGTCTTGACAGATGACAGAATGAATATCAACTGCAGAGTTTATAGATATATGGATCTATGGATGTTTACATGTGTCCCCTTGGATATGAGCAGACTCACAGCTTATTGATCTGATTGCAGGCCACGTGTTCAGAAAGCACTGGAAACATTTCAAGGAACCTCTGCGACTCCTCGTGCCAATACTCTTTCCCAGCACTGCCCCTGTGCTCCAGGTCTCAGCAGTCCCCATTCAGTATGCCGTGACCATGGTGTGGATGGCATCCCTCCCCCTTCCCTGCAGACGCTCTTCCCACCCTGCATCTGGAAATGCTCTTCAGCCTGCGCTGTGCAGTGTGAGAGCCACCGGCCAGACATGGCTGGATGTGGTAGCCCCGGTGGAGAAGTGCCATGTGTGCAAAATACACACTAGAGTTCAAAGACTTAGGAGAAAAAAGAGGAACGTAAACTATCTCATTAACAACCTTCCATATTGATTGCATGTTGAAATTAAAATACTTTGGACATATTAGGTTAACTGAAATATATTTTTTAAGTAATTTTACTTGTTTCCTTTTACTTTTCTAAATGTGACTAGTAGATATTTTAAAATTACATGTGTGGTTTGCATTTGTGGCTCTCATTATATTTCTGTAAGACAGTGCGGTTCTAGAATGTACACCCCACCTCTCTACACATGATGATTGGTACAGCAGGTGGGGCAGCCGAAAGGTTTACCCCCAAAGGATAGAAAGCTGTGGTGAGAGTGCTCCAAAGGGCACCTGGCCTGCTGTGGAAGCTCGGGAAGTATTTGGGTTGAAAGAGTCCCAATAATTCTATGTGGAAGACACCGTGGAAATAATCCCCTTGTCTTTTCAGCACCAGGTTCTCCCTAATCAGATTGGGATATAGCACATAGGCGACCATTTCGAAGAACTTGGATTTGCAAAGTGTTTCTATATCAAGCTAGTACCCTTGATGCCAATAAAATTTGGCTCATCTGCTGTAACGACCCATTACCACAGGTCATCAGAGAGAAGAAAGGGGATTCCTTGAATGTTCTCAGATGACTCTATACTGGGCTCTGATAAACCTGCCAGGATTGGTACATGGGTCCCTGGTACCACAGGCTCCTGTTGAGGCATTTCTCTTAGGTAAATAGATGCATTTGTCTAGCTGATTCCCTCCGGATACATATTTTTTACCCAGTACAGGAGGTGTGACAATTAAGTTCGTGAACTTGTTGCAACAATGTTGCTAACCTTTTCTGATATCAGAAAGATTATTCATTATGAATTTGTACCAACTGGACCAACAGTTAACAAGTTACTATTTGGAAGTGCTGAAAAGGCTGCGTGAAAAAGTTAGACGACCTGAACTTTTCTCCAACAATTCATGGCTCTTGCATCACGACAATGCACCAGCTCACACGGCACTGTACATGAGGGAGTTTTCAGCCAGTAAACAAATACCTGTATTGGAACCTTTCCCTACTCACCTGATCTGGCCCCCAATGACTTCTTTCTTTACCTGAAAATAAAGGAAATATTGAAAGGAAGACATTTTTATGACATTCAGGACATCAAGGGTAATATAATGACAGCTCTGATGGCCATTCCAGAAAAAGAGTTCCAAAATTGCTTTGAAGGGTGGACTAGGCATTGGCTTCGGAGCATAGCTTCCCAAGGGAAGGACTTCAAAGGTGACCATAGTGATATTCAGCAATGAGGTATGTAGCACTTTTTCTAGGATGAGTCTGCGAACTTAATTGTCTGACCTCGTAGGTGTATTTTGCCTTAAGTAAACTTTAAGTGTAAATATAAGATGTATTTTTTTAAGAAAGAGAACAAGGTTATCTGAATGTACATTATTGAACAAATATTGATTAGGGAGCTGTCTTACTAGGCAGGCACGGTGGGTCTCCACCTTCAGAAAGCTTGTTCACTATCTAGACAAGTAAGAGCTGTCCTGGAGGCTGTAACCCTAAGACATGAAAATTCAGAGGTAGCTGTATAGACACTATGTTGTTTGTCTATAAAAAGAGCCTTTGCTTTTTCAAAGGATTTGCAGTCAGCATCCATTCAAGAGTCACACGTTCCCCACTATTTATTTACCGTACTGATAATTCAGGGAAAACATGGTTTTAGTTGTAAATTACCTATAACCACAAATCCTATGGCCGGGTGAGTTATACATCTGTAAGTTTTTGCTTTTTTTTCCCCTTAAACATCCATGCCAGTCCTTAAAAACCCAGGGAAAATTGGTCTGCAGTCTTTTCTAAGATTTTTTTTTTTCCCCATCAGAATAGATGGAAGCCTTTGCTGGAGTGAACACATGGAAATTATAGCTATCACCTCACCCATTAAAAGCTGGCATTCAAGTGGGATATTATCGTACTATACTTTTTGGCTCTTAAGAATTCCAGGGAGAGGGTATTAGATGTGAGACAGACATAAGAAGACTGGGTGCTGGCAAAGATTGGTACCCAGCACAGAAGGTACCCACTTGCGTGTTAAGTGCTGAAAATGCTCACCCCTCGCCCTGCCCTGGGCTGTTTGAAGCTGCTGCTTCGTCAGTATAAATACACTGGATTTCAGCATCTTTCCATCTCTGAGCTGCTGGCTCCCGGCTGTGATGATTGCTTGAGGTTTTCCATACACCACTAACCTTTTCAGTCACCTTACCCCTAACTGGCGTCATGTTACTGGTAGTTTTTGCCTTATACATAACTGGAAGGGAAATGTCTTCAACTCATTTGCAGTAAACATTCTTTGCAGACATCCCAGAGGGGAGAGCCTCCACCCCTGCCCACTAGCAAACCATCTGAACAGAAGTGAACAGCTGTTCTGGGATGTCCTTGGGGCAGCAGAACTTTCTGTAGGCAGGGTGGCTTACTGCTCGAGGCTTCTGGGGAGTGTCCCTGCTCCCCACATTCCCCCCCAACCCCAGTCCGCGGTGCGTTTGCTCTCAGCTCTGGGAGGACAGCCCGTGGTACCCTGGGTTGTGCATTTTGTCAGGTAGCTGTGGATGTAAGAGTCGAAGTGTGCTGACTGGGTGAATGTGGGGTTGGAGTGCAAGGAATGGTTAGTCTCTTGTTACTGTGCTGTGTTTTGAGCTGTTTGTCCTTAACTGCTATTTGGCAAATACTCTGGTTGTCCAAAAATGGTGTTTTGGTTTTTGATTTAATGGTTGAAACCTTTAAAAAAAATTGGGGATGGGGTACTTATACTGTTATATATGTGAAAGATATTTCAATGTCTTGTACGTAATTGGAGGCAGATCCTACTATCTCCGTCTGTCCAAACTGAAATACGGGAAACTGCACTGCTGAACGTTCTGAAGTAAGCTTATCCCATCAAAAGTCAAAAATAAAAGCTAAAGCTAGTAGCAGTCTAGCATCCAAAGTAACAACTATCATCCCAGAACGTTAAGAACACCCCTCCAAAAAAAGAATAGGGCAAAAATTCTGTCATGTATTGATGTTTGATTTGTGCTAAAAGGCAGTTTAACGTACCAAGGCCTTAAGTTTTCTTTCTGATCCCATTTTTATGTGCTCTAAAAGATTTCTTAACAGCCCCCCTTGTATTCCAAAAATGTGTGAGTTCTCATCCTCTCTTGTCCTTCCTAGCATCTGCAGGGATCAGGACCTCCTTTGTGCTCTAATGTTTCTTTCCATGGTGGATGGCTATGGACTCCCACACCCTTGAGTCTCTCTCCTTCAGAGTCCTGTCAGAGGCCTTGTTTCTTGATACAAATGTGAAACCATTTTTCTTTTTGGAATTCTATTCTCTATTTTCACTTTTGGAGCTCTGTCGACATGGATGAGCTTCCTGCTTAGAGAAGGCATATTTATTTTCTTTAGCTTCTGTTTACTACTGTGAAGATGGCTTGGAACATCAGTTGAGGGGTCCTATAAAGTGATAGCTAGCAGATGGTGGAGAAACTTCCTACTTCTTTCTGCCCATTCTCACCACAGACATTGCTAATTGATCACAGTACTTTCTCAGCAAAGGTGACTATGGCCTAGGAATCTTTCTCTTAAAGAATGTCAGCCTCTGCTAATCGATAGCACTTGGCATGCAATCTGTTGGCCATCCCTGCTCTAACCATCATGATTTACTGTATGTGAATTTGGCTGATTGAATGCTGTTAATAAATTGTGAAACATCATTTATCTTAATACTATCAGATTCCTCTTTTATTATCTCAATTTGCTAGCCACCTAGCCTCTCAGAGTTAGCTTTTTTTGGACACATGCTCTTTTTTCAGAAGTGGCCTGGGATAGACTAGACAACCTCCAGAAATTCCTTTCAAGGTGATGATTCTAAGGTAGGCCAAGTACGAATTCCCCTTGGAACTATGTATCTTTCTCAAGTGCAGTATTCTTTCCACATGCAATTGAAGGAACACCCAAGAAATGGATGTGGCCTTCATACAGGAAATAACATTGAGGTATGAACTCTTTGCCCTTTGGCAAGTTTCCTGTTCCTCTCTCATCCTAAATTTCTAGGATTCTAGGTCATGACACCCCACATTCTTTAGTGTCTCTGTAGACCACAATCCAGTGGAGTTCACCAAAATTATTTATGCACCAGAATGAAAACAAAAATAGAAAGCATTTTCCTGCCTACCCATCTTTTGTCATTATTTTAACTATTTAATTTCTTTTTTCTGGAATTTTTTTGTCTTTTCCCAACTCCATAGTTTAAAAACTTTGCCTAATAAATAGAGCCTATCATTCTTTTTTTCCCCTTCGTGCATAAAGAAAAATTTGAAGTGTCCAGAATTCATACTTTTCTCCAAAGTAGTGACGAGGTTATTAAGTTGATGTTGTCTCTTCCTGCCCCTCTTCCTTCTTGGGACATTTTTAATAAATTCTCTCTTGAAAGTTTAGAGAAGCTCTCCTAGTTTTTCTTATAATGTAACTATAGGTGGATTGGTTCTTTCTTCCTTAAATATTTGTAGCATCAGAAATCTTGTTGTTTGATTTATTATATGTATAATGTAAAAAGGAGAATCAGTTCATTTTGCTTCCTTTGAATATTAACAAAAGAAGGAAAATTGTTTGTAGGTGTTATCATGCCTAAACATCACCGTACTTATGCTTAATTGTATTTTTTTTTTTAAATTTTAAAGCCTGTATCTTTATTTGTCTGTGTCAGGATGAATAAAATTGATTCATGTTTCATTGAAGAAAAGAAGCTATGTTAAGCCAAATTGTCCCCATTGAGAAAAAGGGAACTTATGCCGTCAGCTGCACAAACATGATTTTTCACCAAAATGACCTGTTACTAAAAAAAAAAGTGGATTTGCAAACTTGCATTTTTTTTCTCATATGATTTAAAAGGAGAGTAAAAAACAATTATCTGGAGAGTCAGAAATTACCAGAAGTTTTTTCCCTTGTTCTTGCAAGCCTGCCATACTTGTAGGTGTATCTCAAATGGAACAGAATGTGTGAAAGCAATTTAAATGATTATTTGATAATTTAATAAAGGAAAATGCTTCAAACCACCACACCCCTCCTACGGTTGATAAGTGATGCCACCTACTGTGAAAATATTTTACAAAACACTTTCATTTACAATTGGTATCAAATAGTGATTTTAAAATAAAACCTGTGTAGTTTTCTCTTGGCTTTCCAGATATAAGAGCAGACTGCTGACTACCCACCCTTCAGTTTATGTACCAACCTTTTTTCCTCCCCCAGAGTTACTGCTCTACCCATGGGTTTTTTTATATTGGTTTTTAGCTATAGATTGAATCAATATATTTGTATTTAATTTTTTTTTTTGGACGACAGTTGCACTTAGCACTTGAAAATATTGTCTTTCCACTGTCCTAGGTAAAGGAGATGTATTTTTTTGGGGTGTGTGGGGGAGAGATTTAAAGACTTCAACCATTCCTGTGTCCTGGACAGACAGTGCCACCTCTCAGGACAGTTTTGTGTGCCCAAGGCATCCCCCTGTGCAGGTATAAGTTTCTTGGCACCAGAACAACTCAGAAGCAACACATGCCCTTATAATTTAACTGTCCAGTCTTCTGTATTTCCTCTCTGAGAAACTGGTTTAAAGAGCAACACAAACGATCTGTTTGAAAAGCTGCAGTTTACTTGGCATCTCTGAACACTCATGCACACGGTGACAGTGTTAGAAGGCTGCAGCCTTTGCAAGGTTGTGTTAGGCCTTTTTCTTCCTGTACCCTCTCAGTCCCCTCCTCGGTGGTGTCTGCTTTGGCTTCTGCTAGCTTGTTCTGCAGTCCTGCTGTGGGGAGGTGTTTGTGGAACTCCAGGCTGCCTTAGCAGTTCTGATTGTGAGCTGCAAGCTTCCGGGGAGTCCTGAAGGTTGCAGCACCTCAGAGGTGATCTGAGCTTGACAGAGGTAGAGCAATTACCCAGAAACCCTTGATGAAGCAGTAACCCTTAAGGAGAATACTCAACTGGTCCTGGAACATTCTAGAACTGAAAAGAACAGGCTGCGCTGTCCTTCCAGATTGCATCTTGTCGTTGTTTAGTAGGTACTGGACAACCTAATGAGATGGTATGAAGAACCCACTGAAGCTGACTCAACTTCCAGCTTTCTAAATATTTTTTTGAAAATTTCAAAGCACGGCTGGTGACATTGACTAGAAAATAGCAGAAAGAAAGAGACATGGCTGATTTGCATATTCTACAAGGATATCATGGAGCCTGAGTGATGAAATCTGAATAAATACTTGGACTTTGAGCATTTTTTCCTGACAGAATTCAACATTAAGTACATACTTAGGCAGTAATGATTCTGAAGCTATGCTTTGCATTTGTGAACACAGAGCACAGGGTGACGCTTCAAGCTCTAGGTGAAGCCAAGATTTCCTGAATTATGTTTCATTGGGGGATTTTTACCTTTTTTTCCTGTTTATGACAGTCATTTCATCTGGTTTTATAATGAGGTCAGGAACAGGTGAATGTAAAATAATACTAGTAAGTGGAGTGATTTCTGTGTTAATGATTAGGCTATTTTTTAAATTAAAAAGTTCTGGTGTTTGAAGCATGCTCTGTACCTTAAGTACACTTGCCAGTAATTAATCAGAATGAAAGATTTTAGTGCTCCCTGATTATGTACAAATGATTACGGCTACCTTTCTGCGTGAAGTCGGAGAAACTGGCGTAATGGTTAAAACTGGGGTTGTCTTTGCTTATTTTTCCCCATTATTCAGTAAATATCAAGAACTTGCACTGGTGGAATACAAGGGTGTACTTAACTCCTCCCCCCAAACACCAGCTTTTCCTCTTCATAATATACAGGCTACTTATTAAACCAATAACCTTTCAAAAATGAGACATCAAAAAATAAAAATAAAAGCAGAATAAACCCTCCAGTGTAAGTGTTGTACTCGGAAGCCTCTTACGGTACATTTTAAGCATCTTTTGTGTTTCCACATATCAAGCTACTTTATGGACTTTTGCTGTGGCATTGCCCTTCAACGAGAAAGCTTTTTCCATTTTGTACCATAAAGAATATTATTTTTCTGCCAGCCAATTTTCTCTGTTAGTCACTAATTGGCTACATAAATCTCGGGTGTTGAGAATGAGGAATGTTTCAGTGTCATAGAGTGTAATCTTCACCCTTATTTACCAATTCATTAAGATTCATTGATGCAGGATCGGTGAGAGGAAATGACAACATAAATCAGACCTCCAACATAATGACCCTAATCAGCTGGGAATTGCTGGAAATGTCATGATGAACTATGTCCTTGTGTTAGTGCCACCGTACATTGTCATTGCGCTGCTTTATGAGTGGGACGCATCTTCCTGACACTGACTGTATTTAACGAAAAAAGAGTTGTTAAAAACCTGATTCCATTAAAGCTATGAGATCCATACAAGGTCCTGTGGTATTTAGCCTTGTGCCCTTTACCTTCATTGTAACTGCTTAATGGAGCTGCAGTTTAATGCACATTTAGAGTACACCTGAGTAAAAACTCCCCAGAAAAAAAGCACGTTGATTTATAGCTTGTCATGTCTTTATTTAACCCAATAATTTCAGTGCATATGGAGAATTGGAGACGGTAAGTTCTCCACTTAGGTACCAAATCTCTTGTCACTAAGCTGAGGAAGCGTCCCCCTGACCTCGGACTCCCTAAATATCTTGTCCTTCTGTGACATGTGGGATTGAAACCTCTGTCTCCATAGACTTGCTGATGGTAACTGCTGGTCATTCCTAGAATAATGTGTCAATTCCAAATTAGCAATAGAATTTGACAGGGGCTTCTGTAAAGAGTTTTCTGGATCCCCTCCCACCCCCAAAGGTATTGATTTTATTCTACCACATTCTTGGAATTGGTTACTGGAAGATCGGGGGTTGTACAGCTCTAATACATTCTTCGATGTAATATCGGTTATTCGTTTAGCTGTACGAATTAATTGGGCAGCCATGTGGGACCAGCCCAGCATGCACCCCCCTTCCTCTTCACTTATTGCTTATTAAAATCTTGACAGTGAATAGCAGGTAAACACCTTTCAGGGTGTGAAGACTGAAAATTGTCACTTTATACTCTTTGGTTATTTCTTTTAAACGTTGAGCATGATGGTAACCATTTTTTTTATCTTAAAAACAATCTTTAATCTGTGGTATAAGGCTGAGAAGGACCTGTAAGGGAACAAGACAAGTTTACTTAATCTTGACAGCCCGGGTGTAATCGCACTCTGCTTGTGACAAGGAAGACTCCAAGATTTATAACTCCTTAATCAAATGTCTAGAAGTCTCAGGAAATGTTATCATGGTCCTTCCTTTCACATGACTTACTGAGAACTCAATAGACCGTTAGATAAGCGTTAGACTAAGCCGGACCTTAGAATAATTCACATTGACTAACGGTTCTTTTGGGTTTTTAGGTTAAGGGGGTGAGTGTTTTCAATCTGTTTTCACAGGGGTGTGTTTACAGCCATGTTATGTCAGGGGGCTCTGTTGTTCCCAACAGAAAGACACTGTAATTTTCGTGCTCTGTGGTCTTCAAGTAAACACGATTTGCATTCTGAATCTTAGAGCTGCGTGGTGAGGGCATTCTGAGGAAACGCGAGTGGGGAAGAGCCTGCTGTTGGGGTGGTGAAGTGCTCATTGTATGCCATGTAGGCAACCTCAGGAAAGGGAGTGGATTGGCAGTGATGAGGGGACTGCAGTGGGTCACGAGCCACTCGTGTGTCAGTGGAAGGCTGACTAAGAGTGTGAGAACCGCTGCATCGCTGAGCTACGCCAGCCTTCTCATGTGGCCCGGGGGCCCCCGGCCCCGCCAACACCACGAAACCCAGGATGACTCTCCCCACCCACAGCCGAACCAGAGGCGTCCTGTCATCAGAGGGCACTGTCAGCTGCTGTCTGACATCCTGCGTGCCTTGGCTCTTCCACCAGTCTGACCAACACGACTGCAGTGCCCCTCTTACTGGTTGGTGACAGCTCACTTAGCGCACATGCAGAGACTGAGAGTGGGCAAGGTGGTGAGACGGAGTGGGGGGCGAGAACAGCAGGGAGGAGAGGAGAGAGGGGGAGGAAAGGAAGGAGAGAAATTCTGAGAGAGACCGAGAGAGGGGGAAAAGAGAGAGAGTAACAGAAAGAAGACAAATAGAGAAAATTCTGGGAAATAAGAAAGAGCAAATAAGTGTGTGTGTGTGTGTGTGTGTGTGTGTGTGTGTGTGAGAGAGAGAGAGAGAGAGAGAATATGACAGGAAGATAAATAAAAAGAGAGGCACTGTGAGAGAGGGAGGGGAAGAGAGAGAGACTGCCCCGGAGTAGAAGGCGGATAGGAAGGAGAGAGGGTACCTCTGGAAGCGAGGGATTGTGCGGTAGCCCCTGGCATTACCTGTGTTGGCAGAGGCCCCTGCCCAGGCCAGAGGTGTTTCTGAGGGTGGCTGCAGAGAGGAATGGGGCTGTGAGGCCAGCAGGAGTCACACCTGAGCTTGATGAGAGAAGCCCAAAGTGGAGAGGCAAGTGCTTTGATGTCAGCATTATCCATCAGCCTTAGAACAGGCATCTGGACTTGGAAGAATCCAGCCTTGCTTCCAAGAAAGATCCAGAGATTGTTAGCAGTTCAGACCTGGCAAGACAGTGACACACCCAGGTTCCTAACCAAAGGTACTTTAGTTAGTTCTAGTAAATGGGAAGATTAAAATCGATGTAATTTAAACTTCTCCTCCCCAGAGGAGTCCAGCATCACAGACTGCCAAAAAAGTGCCCATGTCCTTGGTGTGTCAAGTAAAGTTACCGTAAAAATAGAAGTAGGACACAAACGTTTTTGCTCTATCCTTTTTTTTCTCCAACTGGTTTTTTTAAACTTGGAAATCATTCAGGCCTAATCTATAAAATCACCTTTTATTTCTAGAAGGTGGAGGGTTTTTTGTGACTCTCGTTCTTAACGTAAATACTGCATACATTTCTAAAGATAATTTTCTTAGCCCATCTTGAGCCCCTGGGGTCTGTACCCACTCCTGTGTCCATTGCTTCTCTGCATTGAAATCCCTTCACAACCCTTTGCTCTCCATAGGTGACTGGGTTCTCGACCCTGTGGTTCAAAAAGTTTCTTCTAGCATTGGTGTTTGTGGGAGAAATCTCAAATTGCTGGATAGGGAATGCCAGTGGGCAGAGAATTGGAAAGGAATGGTGAAAAACAGCTAGTCCTGTAAAGAAAAATTCTTCATAGTAACAGAAATGTTTAACAGACAGACAAAATATGTAAATCTGTGTTTATCTCAGGGAACAAATCAGTAGCATTAGCAATTATGACTTAGCTCAGAAGTTTGTCCCCCTACCCCGTGATACTTATAAACGTCAATATAGTTTAGAGCTTTATGTTAAAATGTTTTTCTCCTATTCCATTTGAGAGTGATTTGTTTAACATTCGTTTATTATCCTAGATGACGTGATTTGGGAAGAAAGTATTAATCCTCTTATCAGCTCTCTTTCCTTTCCAGTTGCTCAGAGAATTGAGCTACACTGGTACTTTATGAAGTAAGAGGCATTAAATAGAGCTATTGCTGATCAGATTGAGCCACTTCTGAACTGCGGCTGCCCGGGCAAAGGGGGTTGACGGCTTAGCATTTCTGTGACAGATGTACTGGAATAACCTGGCAAGCGACAGCATCAGGCACCTTCACACACTGCCACCTTCCAGTTAGTGGCTTTGTAGCATGTGCATTTTTGAGACATTCTGAAGAGTTAAGATTCCATGCTTCCTGTTCAGCGTGACTTCAGTGAAAATTGTTCCTTGAGTGATGATTTTGAAAGGCAGCCAGTGTTTAGGTATTATAAGGAGTGTGTATTCTGTCGTTCGCTCATCATTTACGTATTCATTCATTCACGAGGTATTTACTGACTCTTTCGTGTGTCAGGTCCTGGCAGATTTGGGCACTCTTGTGGCTGAGTATTTGTAAGTCTTAAGCATGTTGCCTATATTCTCATGTTAGAATGATGTCGCATATAACCTTGTCACAACAACCAGTCTGTGGGTGTCCTTGGTGTACACTGTTAATCTGTGATTATTTTCTAATGAGCTTGATGATAAATCAGATGCTGGCAGCTCATGTAGGACCACTGGGTGAGGGGAGAGTTCTGTCCCTACAGTCATTGACTCACTTGTTCAGCAAATGTCTACCGAATACCTATTGTGTGTCACTGTGTGAGGTACTGGATCCTCTTCCTCTGACTTGCTGGAGGATTTTAGAAGCTTGGCTAACCCTCAGTGGGGTTTTTTGCAATATAGTAGGCTCCTTAGCTGCGGTTTCAGTTACCCGCTATTTCAATTACCAGTGATTAACTGAGGTCCAAAAATATTAATGGAAAATTCTAGAAATAAACAATTCATAAGTTTTAAATTGTATGCTATTGTGAGTAGTATGATGAAATCTTGTGCCGTCACCCTCCATGCCACTGGGGCCGTGAATCACCCCTTTGTCCAGCGTCTCCATGCTGTAGACTGTCCCTGCCTGTTAGTCACTTTGTAGCCCTCTCAGTATACTGTCACGGTATCACAATGCCTGTGTTCAGGACGCACTTCTAGTAACCTGCTGCAACGTGACAAAGCCTACGTCGTTCACCTCCCATCACCTCACCCCGTAGGCGTTGTATCATCGCATATCATCACAGAAAGAACAGTTAGTACAGTTCTGTAAGCTGTCTTGAAAGAAAGAGAAACCACATTCACGTAACTTTTATTACAGTATATCGGTATACTTGTTCTTTTTTATTACGATTTGTTTTTGTTAATCTCTTACTGTGCCTAATTTATAAATTCAACTTTATCATAGGTGTGTATGTATAGGAAAAAACATAGTGTATTTAGGGTTCAGTATTACCCATGGTTCTGCATATCCCCTGGGGTTCTTGGAACGTATCCCCTACGGATAAGGGGGGATTACTGTATGTGTTTCACCCAGACTCTTCAAATCCTTTATTTGATCACAGCCTTCCCATCACTTGCATTGATTGTACTTTATCTTCTCTATCCTGTGTCTGCTTCCCTCCCCTCCCAGCACAGAATCCACAACTAGTCATTTCAGTATACACTCTTTACCATCTCTCTCCCCCTTATCCTGTCTTCCTCCTCTGCTTTGGCCCTGGCAACTCCCAACTCCATCTCCATTGAGTCCACAGCTCTTCCTAATAAGGCACTGAGAACTGCTAATGGTCCTCTTAAAATGATGCTGCGTACATACATAGCTCTGCATCCTAGACTCAACTAAGGAAGCCCTCAGGGGCTCCTTGGTCCAGTGTTTGCCATTCATTCACTACACGGGCCATCCTAGAACTTGAGACTCTTCTATACCTTCATTTGATCTCTCTTTTACTCTAAAGATAAAAAGAGTAATGTGACTTGTTAACCGTCCCTTTTCTAAACCCAGAACCTCCGGCATCTCTTTCTCTTTGATCACCTCCTTAGTCTGCAAGAGGGCAGGAATTCTCAGCTGACGGAGCAGCAGCCATGTTACACAGTGTTGTGCATTGCCCATGCCTGTACTCCACATCCTTCCATCGCTCGTGACCCCAGTCATTCAATCATTCATTCAGCACACTTTTGCCGAATGACTGATTAGTACCCAGTGCTATTAGGTTTTAGTGAAGCGATGACAGGATGCTCTTGACCGAGTGAGAGGAGCTGGTTAGTCATTATCGTACAGAAATGTGCCTGAACCTTGGCCAACGTAAAAACAAAGTATATCTGGAGTATGTAGGATGAAATACCTCTCCCTAAAGCTAATGTCTGAGCTGGGTTTCAAAGCATTTATAGGAGTTTATTGATCAAAGTAGTAGAAAGTGGGAGAGGACAGCATACGTAGAAATATGAAAGAGCAAAGTATGTTTGGAAAACAGTAGGTAACCGGGAGTAGTGCGGGATTGGTGGAGGAGAACAGCAGGAGAGAAGCCCGAGGAGAGTTACCCGAGGTGCCTGTTATTCCAAGCAAAGGAATGAAGATTATCCTTTAAAAACATTAGAGCTTTGGAGGTGTGCAAGCAAGGGAATGACTTGATCACCTGACTTTTGTTTTGAATGATGTTTATGATAGTAGCAGATGGTCCTGTAAGTACTGCAGTAGAAAGATGATGAGGGCTGGATAGCCCTGGGGATGATGACAAAATGGGATAAATTTGACAGATATAAGACTTAGAATTACCTGGTATTGGTGATTGACTGAGTGTCAAAGGAGATGACAGTGACTTGTTCCTGATGAGAGAAAGTAGCAGTTTGAGGAAAGGGTCTTCAGTTTTGGACAAGTTGAGTTTTAGGGAATCTAAAAGAATTTGAGTGGTGGGAATAAATAATAGAGAAGTAATTGTTGGGGATCCAGTCTGGAGAAATCACAGAACGGGAGGGGCTGAAGCATCTACAGAAGGCACAGGGGCATCTTAAGGTACCCACTTTGAATGGGCAAGCAGAAATAGTAACGTCTTTAAAAAAATGACAGAAGAGGTGGAAGATTATAGAGTCAGGGAGCAAACCAGGGGACATGGTCACAGGGAAGCTTTGGGAGAAATTTCAGAGAATGGCCTTCAGTGTCGGGTGTGACAGAGAACCCCTGTCTGTTGGCTCTCGCGGTGTTTCTTGGTGTGTCCTCGCACCACCTGCATCACTTCCCTGGTGTAAATGCTGCCTCCAAGTTCTACCCCAATCTTCCAGGTGAAGCATTTGGTTCTAATTGGAACTACTGTCCTATTCTAGAGAACTGAGGATCCACAGTGCAGAGTTGCAAGTAGGAGATAAAAACATGGAGACAGCACCCTTTCACGATGCTGGACTTAATAGGGAAATGAGGCTGAAGGTGGGCACTAGAAGAGCAGAAGAGTAACCTGGAAATTACTATTAGGGTCAGAATACCTTGATGCATTTGTAGGCTAAAAGGACAGAGGCGATAGAGATGGGGTGGTGTTGGATAACTGATAGAGGGAAGGTGGAAGGTGAACAATGTCAGAAGGAAAGGAGGAAAGAGCAGAGGATGAAGATGTTTCTTGTTGGGTAGAGGAATTTCCTTTTGCCTTCTCCCTCATTTTGTCATAATCAGCCTCTCTAAACTACTTGAAACCACCAACCACTCCTTCCTTTTTGAAACTCCCTTCTAACTTCTGTGTCCCTGTCTAGGGCTCTACCCCTGACTACACCTCTGCACTGAAGTAGACAGAGATTGGATGACTTAGATGTTCAAATGTTTGTCCACCAGCTTTGTGTATATGTGTTAATACTCCCTGATCTTTAGCGTTTTCTTCCAAAAAATGAGGGTTAGTATGTACCCTGCAGGGTAATTGTGAGGACTAGAACTTAATACTCAGTAAATGTCACTCTTTCTGTTTCCTAAACACGGGAATTGACTAAATATAGGGTTTGTTCCAAGAACCCTTCCCCGCTCCTCTCAATCTAACCCACTCTCTTTAAACTGTTGCCTCTGTACTAATGACTCCCCACAAGCTCTTGCTTTCGCTTCCGCTTCTCTCCTGACAGAAACCTTTTTCCTTCTCTTAGCTTTTTTTCACAAAAGCATCATTATTCCCCCAATCACTTGGGCTGGAAATCTGAGAAATCTCACTGATGCTGCCTAGGTTCTTAGAATCAGCTCCCAGATCATTGGTTCCAGCTACCCGACATCTCTTTCATTCATTCATCTATCTGATGAGTTATTTTTCAAACTTCCTGGAACCCTGTTAGACAGAAGACCTGGTGCCTGGCTTATAGTTAAGCATTCAGAAAATCAGAATATGGTGTAATTATTGCTCTGCAAGAGTTTAGTATAAAAGTTGAAGAGACCCTAGGGGAGAATGCCTGCCCCAGACTTGGTGATGGGGAGGGTCTGTAAAAGCTTCTTAGCTTGAATTGAGTTTTGAGGTTCAGTAGGAATGAGCTTCTTAATGATTCCTGGCAGAGGCTCAGAGGTAGAGGGAACACGTGTGTAGAGGTACAGAGGCCTTGGAGTCAGTTTAGAGTGTGGCCACAGTGAAGACAGGAAGGGAGAGGCGAGAGAGCTCCTCGGTCTAGTCAGCTCCTGAAGGGCTGTGTGCCCAGCCCAGGCTCCGTGACAGAAACAAAGTGAGAGCCACGTGAGGAGTTCTATATTTTCTATCAGCCACATTTAACCAAGTGAAAAGAATCTGGTGTGAAGTATAATATTATTTTATTTAATCAAACTTATCCAAAATGTCATCATTTCAACATGTAATCAATATTACAATTTATGAAAGACACACTTTACCTTCTTTTCTTTCATGTTAAGTCTGAAAAATCTCAATTTGGATATTAAAATTTCATGAAACTTACAGTTGAAAAAGTGGATTAGTAGATTCATATACACAAGTTGTTCAACACATACTTAAAAGTCTTCCAGTAACTGCATTGAATATCAGTTTTTAAATTTAAATTTAAGCTAATTTGCATTAAAATTCCATCCATATTAAAAATTCTGTTCTGCAGTCACACTAGCCACATTTAAAGTGCTCAGTAGACTCCTGTGGCTTTCGTGTTGGATGGGGCAGGCCCGCCAGTTTGGGACTTCACACTTAAGGCCACAGGGAGCACTGAAGGAGTAGCCCTTGACTCAGGGGAGCTGACGCGATCGGACGTGCTTCGGTGTGGCAGACTGGCAGAGGTATTAATTCACATCTGGAGTAATAAAGCAGTGGCGGCAGGCTCCAAAGCTAGCGTGTGGAGAAGCCGGTATGATGTGAATGGGAGGCAAAGTGGATGAGAATTGGTGATGTGGAAAAGCAAAGAGAAGGCAGACCATCAGGTGATTCCTGATTTAGAATGTGACCCCGTCCCTGGCTTGGGGTTTGGATGGAGGAAGAAGTATGGCTCCATTTGAGACAAAGGTGAGGTTCTTTTAGGATGTCAAAGAAGAAATGTCCAGAAGGTTGTAGGAGTCAGGACCTCTGGTTCTGGGAAGATACTTTGGTTGAATCCTAAAATGATTCAGGAGTCATCAGATATAGGCAGGCGTGAAGTGAAGCCATGGGAAATATAGGTCTTCCAGGGATGGCGCTTTAGGGCAGAGGCCAGCTCCCTGCCGTCCTGTGCGCCAAGTCCAGTGTCACCTGTTTGGTGAGTAAAGTTTTGTCGGAACTCAGCTGTGCTACTTGTTTAGGTATTGTTTCTGGGTGCGTTTGTGCCACAGTGGGGCTACCCTCTGAGTACTTGGGACAAAGACCCAGTGGCTTACGAAGTCAGAAATACTCACTGTCTGGCCCTTTGCAGAAAAAGTTCTCCAATCCCTGCTCTGAGAGTTTGGGAGCCCTGAGGGTGGAACTCTGAGCAAGATGGAACGTTTATGAATGAACTGAAGTTAAGCTCATTCTAAAGAGTGAGAAGGAACCACCAAGCATGTAGACAGAGAACCAAGAGGCGCAGAAAAACCTGGAGCCGAAGAGAAGAGAAATTTTTTTTTCCGAGAGACAATGTAAATGACAGTGTCATGTGTTGTCAAGAGGTCAAGTGAGGCAACGATTGCGAAGTCGATTGAATTCAGCAGCTCCGAGCTCATTAACAATTGCGTAGGAATATGTTCAGCAGAGAGGTGGGGCAGAAGCCCCTTGTAGTGGGGCTCAGGAACCAGTGGGAGGGAGCGAGTGGAGACAAGTGAGACAGTGAGGTGTATTCTCTCAGTCAGCTGGCACCAAAGGGACGGAGAGAACTGGAGGGAGCCTGAAGGTTCACTGGAGTTTGAGGAAGATTACTTTAAGATTGGCATACCTGCTTGACAGACGGAGAGGGAGACCTGAGGGAGCAGGCATTCAGGAGGCAGGAGCACGTGGGAGGGAGGCCCAGCCCTCTTTTCATTCCTACCCTGACTCTGTCGTTACTGGACTAAAGCTTCCTCACTTGTCCCCAATCTCCTTGCTTTCCTCTCCTGAGCACTTCATCAGACTCTTTTCCCCCAAAACTCCTCTCATCCCAGACCTTTCCTGCCCCCTGCACAGTGAAGGTGCCATCTGCAGTCTTCACTCTCTGGCTTGGCCACTTGCAAATCCAGACACCTCTCCTCCGATTAGCTGGTGAGCTCGCCCGCCTCAGCCCATCTCAGCTCTCCGCATCCTAACCTCTGGAAATGCAGTACTCCATTCACACGTCAGGCGTCGCCTAAGTCTTGCCTAACTTGACCCGTAAGAAGTGCTCAGTTCAGTAGTACTTATGAAGTAGAAACGCAAGCAAAAGTCATAGGTCATTAAAATTTTAAGGCACATTATAAATTTATTATTGAACAAGAATTGGACATTGCTTTGATCTCGTAATAAAAACAGTACAAATTTGCATAGAACCATATTCTCAACCATGAGACTATGGACATGGAGGACTGGATACTTTTCGCCGTGGGGCTGTATTGTAGAGTAGCTAGTAGCACCCCTCGCCTGCCACTAGCACCCCTTTCCCCCAGTATGACAACCAAAAACGCCTTCGGACATTGCCAGTTGTACCCTGCAGGTATGCTTCTGTCTCATACTTTGCATTTTTAAGAGTTGGATCCAAGGGAAATTATCCTAAATATGTATCTTATTCTAGGCAGTAATACATGGAAGCCACCTGTCTTCTTCCACCTAATAATACTCTAATGTATAAAAGGCAGAATGGATGCTCCAGTGTGAGCTGATGGTTGTATCACTCAGCTAGTATATGTTCATTGAAGATTGAGGTTTAACACAAACCACATTTCACATGACACACCTGCCCCAACTTCCCTGCCTACTCCAAACCAGCTCTTCTGTTTTGTATCCTTCGGTCAGGGACGTTCTGATAAAAGTGAGGTCACAATTGTCCTATCACAAGTATCCATCTGTTGGAAGGAAGCCAGCTTTTGGGAAAAGAACCAAAAGCACAAACATAGAGAGCTTCTGCATCCTGTTTAAATTTGTTATTTAAAGTGCAGGAATTCATGGGAAAAGAGCATAAAGAAGACATGGTAGAGACTGGAGGGCTGTTTGAAGGAACACAGAACACACCCAGCTTTGGTGTGAGGAGAGCTTCCCATTCAGTGTGGTTGGTAAACGAAGGTCTCCCTGCTCCTTGGGCGTCCTCAGTGGTGGAGGGTTGTTATGGACCCTCTGAGTTTTCTGTTCAGTCCAGTTTTCCACTGTATAGACACGTGGTAGGTACACTACGAATTAACCACTTGTGTCCACGCTATGAGGTGTAGGTTGGGTGTTAATCCTATCTGCAGTTATTAGCATGTACTTTCTTGACTTCAACAAATGCATATATAAAGGAGAAATGCTGCTGAAAAGCCAACTAAAGATTTTCTTTAGGTACCGAGGCTTTAAAATGATAATCAAAAGACTGCTTACAATAAGGCTGGTTTGCAGTATTACCCTCTGCCCTGCTCTGCATTTTTCCTTTTAACGACAACTTGGTAAACAAGAGCTAATTGTTAATAATCCAGAAAGTTAATGTCATTCTCTAAACTGTCATTAGAAGAAATGTGGGCTTCATTGATGCTATATTCCTCATATAGCCAGGAGAAAGCAGGAAAAAATTTTCAAAAACTAATTTTTAACTGAGAACACAGTCCTATAAGCTCATTTTATGATGGGAGAAGAGTACTCTGCACTTGGGAATTTTTTAGTAGCTTCCCAAAGGTCTGGATTTTATGGGCTACTAATAATTACTGTGATTTATTGAGCACCTACTACATACGAAGCACTTTGCGTATATTAGCTGTGTGTGCTTTCAGAGCGCTGTGCATTTTTCATAGTAGCACTTATCACAGTTGTAATCTCCACTTATTTATGTGACTAACTGATTACAGTGTGTCTTCTCTATTAGACAGTCACCTCCATGTAGAGAGATCCGTATCAGGTGTTGCCCCAAACTTAGTCCATAGCCTGGAACATATTAGGTTAAAATAAATGTTGCTTAGAAGGATGAGTGATCCCAGAGGCAGAGTGCTATAATTTCAAAGACAAGGAAATGGAAAGATAGAGTGATTGGGTGGCTTGTTGAAAACCTGTAAATTGGCAGAAAGGGTGTGCATTTCATGTACGTCTGGTCTTGGCTGCTCCCTTTCCACCACACATGCCTTCTCAGTCTGTAACGTGTCTGTGAGCACCTGGGGGATCTTATTAAAATGCAAATTCTCATTCAGGAGGTCTGAGATAGGCTCGAGAGCTTGCATTTCTAAGTTCCCAGGAGATACCCATGCTACTCTCCATGGAACCGTGCTTTGTGTCGCCAAGGTCTGCACCACAGGTTCAGTGGAGAAAGTGATAACTTCCGTACTTGTTTGGAAAGCCCTTGCTGTGGGACAGAGCCTTCGCAACTATACTGGTCTCCTAAGGAAAGTGGCACGGGGATCTCCTCTTGGATAAATACACTGGCCCCTCCCTTAGTTGGTTATCTATGGTCTGTGATATTCAACGAGTCTTAATTTGTGTATTGATAATGCTAATGGGCCCTATTGCCTCCATTCTAGGTCTCATACTAATACGAGGTGTTGTTTCTGCTCTAAAGGTATCCAGGACCCCACCCCTCACATTTACCATGGAAATGCCAAGGCGTAGCAACACTCTTTCAAAAATGTCTTTGGGTGTTTGGTCGATGAGTGAATCCTGTTGAGAATCCAGTCAGCAAACATCAGATGTGTAGCCATCCAGTGGTACAATACCCAGTATGAGGGGAGGCTGCCACCAACGACCCTGCCTTTGGTGCCCACTCTCTCTCTTCTGGTCACCTCAAGCTCTACCCTGCTCGTTGGCATGTCTGACAGTCTCTTCCTGAATACCCGTCCTGGCTCAGCACTTCCTCCTGCTGTCGAGGCGGAGGTAGAGAAGTTGGTCTTTTGACTACTCAGAGTTGGGTGGAGGGGGGCAAGGTGTAGTTGCTTATCTTGACCACTTGACACCAATGGGGAAGCAGAACTCAGTGAGAAGGCACCCCTCGGTCAGAGCTGTGGTTGCCTACTTGGAGCCCAGTCTGATGCCCAGCCCCACCTGTACTTGTCACCAGCCTCTGGCTGCTCAGTTTCTGAGTTCAGTCGTGCTCACTGTAAGGTACTGTCTAGGTTCTTGACTTTAGATCTGCTGATTCTCTGTTCTTCCCAGCCATTCAGAGCAGATCTGTCCGCCATCTTTTTGCCTGATTGGAGTTTACCCTTCATTCATCATGTAACCCAATAGCTCCAGTTTTGTGTGTATGCAAGACTGGGAGATGTGTTGCATATGTTGTTTTTAATTGCGTAGTAGTAAAAATGGAAGGGCCACTTTAAAAATATTTATATTAGCTCTGTATTTTGAAAAAATTTTCCAGATACTCCTTCCTTTATAGTACTCAGATGTGCCAAATGGTGATGAAGGTGGTTTAATGGGATGAGGACTTACAAGGTAAGGGCATCGTTATATTATTGATGTCATACTGAAAGTAAATTGGCAGGTACCTTTAGTTTGTCCTGAAGTCACTTACTGAAGTGCTTATTTTAGTTCTCTTTACACGGATAGACAGGCACAGGGATTATAGATGATGAATGGGGAATATATCACTGATGGAATTTTCTTACCGCACAAGATGTGTTTTGATATCTTCTCTATCATTTTACATTAAGTTTTCTCCCTTTCGTTTTTATTTTTCATTTGTTTGGTAGTGTTTATATGTACGTGTGTGTATATATATATTATATTATATTATATTATATTATATTATATTATATTATATTATATTATATTATATTATATTGTATTATATTATGTTATGTTATATTTTAATCTATGTAAACTCTATGCCTGTGCCTTTGGATTACTCAACTTCCCAAAGATATTGATTAATGTGTACAGATGAGGGAAACCACAAATACAAAAGATAGCTTACATCTCATTCTATATATATACGTATATATGTACACACACATATATATATATATATATATATATATTTCTCCCCATTGTTAATACTTTAGCATCATGGTCATTGTTCCCATTTTAAAAAATACTGTATTTTGTGAAATGATACAATCTATGAAGCATTTCCCATGATGTAGACACCCTGTCTTTAAATCATAGCAATTTCTTAAGATTTTAAGCCAAAATGAGCTCTGAGAAGTATGATTAATAGCAGTGAATGAGGCTAGCTGGGTCATCAGTGGCACTCCATTACAATAAAGGTTGGGCTAATCAAAGCATCCATCTTTTTGACCAATAAAACATTTGAATGATATGCTTATAGTTTTTATCATATAGTAGTTACTTTGTACTGAATAAATCCTGAACTTGTGTTATAGAAAGGCCGCTCTACTTAAGTGGCTGATGAACTGTTTTTTGACGGTGCGAGAAAAGGCAGACTCGGGAGGGAGGCTTATGCTGAAGTTGCCAGTTTGATTTTTAAGTTGTCTTCTCCAAGGGTAATACCTGTGGTCCGGGAGCCCCATTCAGGTTAGGGCAAGAGTAGAGAATTAGGCAGTTGGCCATTCATTGCTCCAGCAGCGTAAGTGTACGCAGCAGGCTCTTTAAAAGGGCTTTGTCTGTTGCACTGTTAGGAATACCATGCTTAGGAGTCAAGGAGACAGAGCTCACTGGGTCTCTGCAGTCTCCTCAGCCTCAGTCCCCCAGTACATGAGCTTGTACCACTCACTAGTGTGTTGGAAGAGGGTTGTTAAATGGTTCATAAGTCATTCACTAGTTCTCACGATTGTGATTTGATGTTGAAGCAATTCCATTTCCAGTGGGTTTTAATCCTTCGGGTAAAGCTAAGGAAAAAGTCTCCATTTGGTACTAGTGTGTCTGTAATCTCTCTCTCTTTCTCTCTCTCTCTCTCTCTCCCCCCCCCCTCCCCTCTCTCTTTTCTCTCTCATTATTTTAACCACGAAAGAACATGGCTGGGGCCCTGAACCTTGGTGGGCAACAGGATCTAGCTAGAATTTAGTAACATTGGTTAAGCTGTTTTACATTTATTACAAAGGTTTTCTCATCTATAAAGGGATACATACTGGTTTTCCAGATGACAAAGTGATACAAAGTTTCCTCCGAAAAGAATTTACATGCAATCAAAAGTGAATACATTTTAAAAATAGTGTTGGTGGAGGTATAGATAGAGAGGGCAAACATAATGAAGGTAGAAGTGAGTGCCTGGGGCTTGGAAGCAGGCTCATGGGTCCATTCAGATGGCATGGCTGCCCTTGGGATCTGAGAATTTGTAAGATTTTCACCCCAGAGAAGAGCTGTGGAAGAAATAAATCAGTCCTCTCCAATCCTGGGTCTCCTCAGAGCTTCTTTGGGACTGTTCTCAGTTTTTAAAATAGTATATACCAAATTGGATATCAAAGATTCCTTAAGAAATGGACTTCCTTTTTCATTTATTTTATTCTATTCATTTAGTACTTAAAACTTTAAAAATTTGGGGTCTGTGGAGAACAAAACTAAGCTGGGCACATGCAGGTAAGATTAAAGGTGGATTAGGACAAGTTTACCAAAACTGCCAGCGATGGAGAGGAGCAGGCATGTTGTTTTAATCCTACTCATGGTAACAAAGGGCCGCGTCTGGGTCATGATTACATGCCTAGGTTTGGCCTGACTTTAGAAACTCCAGGGCTCAATTATTGGTCTTTAACAAGGGAGATGGTCACAAGTCTGGATTACCATTTAGAATCGTCAACTCTGTTTATAGTCTTTTACCAGCAGTCTAGTTCATCAGGCTTGTGGAAAATAAAATCGCAGTGACAGTCAGGAGAACTGGAAGTGCAGGTAATGGGTAAGCAGCATTTTCCAGTGAAGATGGTGAATAAGGGTGACAGGTCACAGAATTCTGCTTCACCTTCTTCATGGGTTTCTGTCTTCAGTTTCACTGGCACACTGAGTAAGGCACTTCACTTTGTCTCCTCGTCATCTTGTCTGAAAGCACAAGGGTCGAGAGCATGGAATTGGAGAATGCCCTGATCCCAAAGCATCTGAGGAAATCTCTGTGTTGGTTGTTCCAGCCGCCGAACTTGCATCATCATTGAGACTTGAGAAGGCTAAGTTTCCTGCTCTGGGGTAGAACTGCTTGAGCCCTACAGGGCTTTGGAGGGCAGAAAAGGGAGAGGTCCCACTGTCCCCTCCCTGTGCCTGGAAAGTGGTAACAGATCCACAGGCCCGAGAAATTCCCTTCTACAAGGGCACTAAATGCTGTGTGGAAAATTTTTCTCCAGACATTGTTGAGGCTTTTGGGCTGTGTTGGTTTGGGAAAGGAGCCTATCAGTACGGAGGGACTTAGGAAACAAACCACAGCACAACAAAACAAACAAAAACACAAAAGAAAAAACACTTTTATTACTTTGTGACTTTAGGGTAGCAGAACAAAGTTAGATCATGGGAGCCAGAGCCAGAGAGGGTTAAGAAGTTTATAGTGGAACCAGGTGCATGGAGATCAGGGGTGAGTGGGGCGACCACTAAAACTTTGCTGTGTTTTTTTTGACAGTTGGAAATTCAAATAATCTGATTGTTACAAATGTAATTGCCAGAATCCTCTGAGGTCTACCTTTATTTGTTTTAATTTCATTTTCAAATTTGGCTTTGGATATCCAGTAGACAGTGTTTTGCTGTACTTTGCTCTGACGTAACAGAATTTAAAAAATTAATTAACTGATTATGAGATAATTATCAAATAGAAATTACTAAACTCTTTTTCCAGTGTGTTTTGCTTATTAAATTTTAAGTAATGGAAGGACATTATTCACACATATCAAAATTAAGTAGTTTAATAATGTTAAGGTATCTGTAAAATAGATTCAAACTAATAGTTTAATTGCAAATTATATACCTAAATATAGTATCTTTGACAATGCATGATAATTTTCTCATGCAATCAACTGTTTTACATGTTAGTACACAGGAAACAAAATTTTGAAAAGAAAACATTTCTTCATAACACTTTTATTACTGCACTTATTATTCACTCTTGGCTTTGAAAACATAAGATTTCTTTGATAAGCTGACGAAATGAACTCCTGAGTGATTAGATGTAACATCTACTGATTGATTTTTTTAATATAATCTTTTTTAAGGTCAAAATCATAACGTGATACAGTTTTATTTTTGCAGAGTGGTTGAGAATGCACAAATCTAGTTGTTTGTGGACCCAGTGCACTTTAAAGATGTCTTGGAACAAGAAAGTCAGGGAGGAAGAAAAATCAGAATTTTCAAACCTTCTAGATAAAACATTCAAGATCCGAATTGTGTGTGACCTATATATTTCATTGATAAAAGGGCCCAGAAAATGAATGCACAGTTACTCAAGCATGAAAACATTACAGCCTTTTAAAGCTGCTACCAAATCAACCTTTAGTAGTTTAAACTATGTGGATACTTTATTTTTATGTATAAGCCAGTGTTGACTGAGCTCTCTTTGCCTCATTTGGGGGTGACCTCTTTTTTCTTATAGGGGGGCCGTGCTTTTGTGTTTCTAAGTAATGTCACTAGTAAAGAGTTAACCGGATTTCACTTGATTCGCTCTGGCTTCTATGATGATGAGTAATGCAAGGTTGGTAACAGCAAATTGTTGTTTATAAGCAAACATGCATGGCATTGTGCAAACAAGCAGGCCTGGTCTGCAACTGGTTTGATTTCATGGTGGTCAGCAGCTGATCTGTGTAACATACAACCTTCCTGCCTCTCTAAATGTCAGAAGAATGACTGTTTGTTTATCTTGCTTTCATGGCAGCTGTTTATTCTGTAATGCATTTACCTCGACCTTGATTCCCAAAGAGGCCCCTTTCTCCTCCCTAGTTCTGTTTACATTAGTCCTGCCCCTGGTGTCACCTATGAAATCTGTTGATTATTCCACCTGGTTAATGTTAAATTGCTCTTGTAAGATGATGTGTTTGTTCATAAACACAAATGCTGGGCCCCTGTTTACTGTACCCATGGCAGCAATCGTTATTAAACAAATATTGCTTTGTTTGCGGGTGTGAGCAGCAGTTTATCCTGCAAGGTCTGTTTAAAAAAACACACGGAAAAAAAATAACTTATATGCTAGAATTTTGATAAAGAATGAAAAAGGGGAACTTGTCCCTGGAATGTGGTTGAAACAGACTTAGGTTTGCTTTTCTTATCTTTTGCTTGGATGAAGGGGCTGAGAGATTAGCAAGTTGTTTGGTTTTTCTAAGAGATTTCCTTAGTGTAATGATATCTATGCAGTTGTTTGCTTTTTTCAGAAGGGAGAGAGCTCTCCTGAAAGGCCACTAGCTCAGTCGTAGACCAGCCGATGGCTAGAGAACTCTGTGGGGCGATCAAGGACTTAGAGGGTCTGGGAGGGAAGCGTGGTGCTATGAACAAGCCAGTCACCTTTGACAGGTACCGTCCTTGGGTTTTGTGTTGTGGGTGCGTTGTGTGTGGTGCTGTAGACTGCATGTGACCCTGTGGGATGCATGTACTTTGTCCAGTTTGAAAAGGGAAGATTAACTTTTCGTTGGATGTGTTCTGAATAAATCCTGTGTCGTATAAAGGGAGACATCTTAACTAGGTGGAAATTATGCAATTAATATACGTTACATATTTTTAAAAGCTACAGTGTTTGGTCTCAACTGGTACTCCTACCTGTCTCATTTTACAATGAGTTTACGCGCTGTATCATGTCTAGGTCAGTAAAGCAGAAATCGTGTCTCTTTATTCAGCTCTGTGTGTGACTCTTGTCCCTGGGAGCCACATTAGATAAGACAAAACATTAGCCTGTCTTTTGTCATGTTTTGCCAACAGGCGAGGGAACTCGAATCATATCATCTTTGTTTTTTGTTTGTTTTACTTACTGTTTGTTGCTCTTTCTGAATTTGCATTGTGTTTCAATACTAAGCAGGGTCTGCCAGCGTTTGCTGTAAATTACAAGGCTACAACACAGAAAAGGGTGAGGGTGGAGGTTGGGAGGTCATGACCTTCAACAAAGTGTGGCTTTTATATCAGAAAAATCCTACTAAGCCGTCTGTAAGAGCACCTTTGGCGAGGGCAGGGACGGGTACGTGTAGGCATATTAGAGTTTTTGAAGGATGAGATGAAATAACCGTCCCTTTCACACAGTGGAGAAGTGCAAGCAACAGACTTCTGATGGCCGCACTCACTACGTGGCCATGATGCTGTGAACAGAGTTCACTGGCCACTAGTGGTCAGGGGCTGGGGCAACGCGGGAGGGACACCGAGTGTGTCATTGCGCGCACCAGCCGTTCACTGAGGGGGAAACCTGGCCCCATGTACATATAGTAAACTATATAACATATGGAAATGAAAGAATAAATATTCTGAACTGATCACTTATTCCACCAGGCTATTTGTGAGAGTTCAACTGCATTTGAATGTCCAAATGATTAAAGTTCGACCGGCTTTGTAAGTTCTCAAACTTAACATTTTTTTGTTCTGTAAAAATGCATTTTAATTAAGCACCTCAGAACACCTGGCCCTGTCATACCCTAAGCTTCAGAGGCTTCCTTATGGCAAAGTAAACAGCCTAGCAGTGGATTGGCAAAGCTCCTTTTAGGTCTCTGTTTAATTCTTTGAGCTTGTCTGGACTAATATGCCTGGGAGTGGGTAAGCGTTCTCCTTTGTATTTCTGTTTCCTAGAGCGGCTCCTTTCTAACTTCAGTAGTTAGTCCACAGTTGCTATGATTACAGCACTCAAGCTCTTGTCTACTGAGAGAGAAGGAAAACAAGACCAACAGTAGCCGAGATACTGAAAATAAAAATTAGATCTCTGTAATTTTTATGAGGGTGGATGCTTGCTATCTGTACTTATTGATGTCCTATAAAGATTGCAGTGTCCAGGAAAGTTTGGTTTTAAGGCAGATCACAAGACTGAGACATCTAGTTTCTCTGTACAGCATTACTGCCCTGGCAGTAGAATTCAGAAGTGCCTTTTCCTTGGAAATACGAAGTTACTGTCTTCACTTCGAAAGCCTGGTGGAGAAGCGAAGCCATCTTTTCCTTAGCAACATTATTTTATCACTACCCTCTCCCTCTAACTGTATGCTGAGTCACGGGTTACAGAGAAAGTTAAATATCCTATTCTTTACCACTTACAGTGTATCCAAATCGTCCTTCTGTATATTAAATGTTCACCATGGGTTTCGGTGGACTTTCTCCTTGGTTGCTTACCTTTAAATTTTCAGCGACGGAGACAATCCTACCCTATTAAGACTTAAAATGATTTAACAGCTTGTGTTATTTTCTGAGTTTCAGAACTCCAAAATGGCTAGTCATTCCAAAGAAGTACAGGAAATAGACTATTTAAAAGTAGCAACATGAAAGGTAGTGGCCAATACAAGCCCTTGATCTCATGTAATTGTGACGTTAGACTTGAATCACTTAGTTAAAAATCCAGCAATTATGTATTAAATTCCTATTACGTGCACGATGTGCCTGAAAGTAAAGTTCAAGGTATTTTTTACTATTACATTGTTTTGTACACCTGAAACTAATTATATATATATATATATATATATATATATATATAATAAAATAAAATCTTATTAAACAAATGGAGATGAAGGAAATCATTTAATCTGAATGCTTCTTCTTCCATTTAATTGGTAAAGTACTTCTGGTTTAACTGATAAATACAAACCAGTCCTTAGTTGTTTTTTCCCCTCCTTTGAACTATAAAGGTGAGATGCTACCACGTTACACTGTGAACGGTCACTGAGCCCCCGAGCCCCCACCCCCGTAGTCCCTGCCTGGCTGCGTGGGGTAAGATGCACCCAGCACTGCAGCCCCTGCAACGTCCTCTCCAGCACCAGCCCTGTGTGTCCTGCATTCCTGATGGCAGGAGAGCTGAATCGCTCCTGCAGCTGCTTTGCTTTCCCTCTGCTTGGGAGGCCCGCCCATCGTCAGCTCCGCCACATTCTCACCTCTGCTAATCTAACATCTGGGAAGACTCCAGTTTTGCTCTGCTGGCCTATGGCTAAATAAGTGGCCACTTTTTTTTTTTAAACATGTTTTTGACAATTTCATTGCCTCTGAACTTTTTCTTCCTAAGTGCTAAATGAAATTCCAGATTTTTAAAGATAGATCTAGATATCTACAGTGCACAATAAAGTTGATAATGCATAAATCATTTTTAACAACAGGTAATATGCATAATTTATGGTGTTACAGTGCTATCTTTTTGATATTTATGATGGATAATGCTCAGTTTTTGCCCTCATATTACTGCTTTAAATTATACCACAAGAAAATTAATGAGAAAGTAGATTTATGGGTTTCATTTGTTTGTCAATTCGGAAATTAATTGGGTGTTAATTTTAGCCGTCCCTCATCAGACCAGGACTTCGTGTGTGGAGTACTTTGCATTCACTGTAGCTTACCTCCCATTTACTGTGGGTCACTAGCTTTGCATACATTAAAATAGCCCTCCGGCTCATTCCCTTGATTACTTTTTGAACTGCCTTGCATTAGAAAATTTACGCCTTTCTGTTATAATTATGAAAATTTGGTATTGGAGGATGGTGACTTCATAACACAGTCAGAACACTGGCTTCCTAAACTTGGCTCTTGGATGGTCTTTCCATGAAATGAGACCCCTGCCACTGGGGGCAGTGGACAGACAGATGATGGTGTTGAAGGGTTCATCCACAATTTGTGGAAGTGATCTCTGATGAGAAAATAATCAGCTATTGTTATTGTTTCTCTTGTTTGGTCCTCCCTCCTTTTTGTCTCTACGAGTATGCTATGAAACCCCCACCTGCAGACAGTGCTTCATCATCTTGGGACCAGTTTTGGCCCCTCCATCACGCACTTTCTTTACCCACTTCCTTAACCCCTGGGTTTCACTTGTAACCACCTCCACCAGCCCTTCATCTGGTGACCACCACCCGCTCCAGTTGCATCCTGCCCGGTGAAGAGCTGAAAGCATGTACCAGAGGCTCGGAGATGTGGCATGTTGGCTGTTGCAGCACTCTGCCGACCGAGAGGCTCTGACTCTCCTCTGATGCTTTCTGGAGCTTGAGTTCCTTCTGTTTTGAATGGGGTAACACCCGCGAGAGGAGTAGGAGTGCAGAGCTGGTTTCCTGTCCCAGGCTGCCCTGCTGTTTGCCTGAGATGGGTCAGTGGATCTCCTTAGCGGCAGGCACTTTGCTCCTTAAAACTCCTTTGCGAGTATTGTGATACTGGCTATACTTTTTGCACGTTTAAAGGGAACCAGTTCATTGACCTGGTGAGACCCAGATGTAAATGTGTGCTGTGTATCTTAATACAGACAAGTTTTTCTTCTTATTTCCTGACCGGCATGAACATGATCGTTAAGGATTTTGAATCTTCATGATGCAACATGAGTAATTCCAAGAGCACTTATTTTAGAACAAGAGCTTGCCAGACTCCCACCCTCCTTCTTGTCCAGTCTATAAATTCCGCACGGAGTATAACTGATGACGAAGTAACAGCCACATGTTCAGTGTTTCTAAAATATAGAAATTCACAGTCGCTCTATTCTTAGAGCTCCTCTCTTCCTCCCTCCTCTCCCCTCCTTCCCTCTTTACCCACTCATTCCCCTTCCCTCCCCTCCTCCCTCCTTTCCTCCCTCCCTCTGTCCCTCCTCTTCCTCTCTCCCCCACATTCCCTCTTCCCTCCCTCCCTCCTTCCCTTCCTTCCTTCTTTCCTTCCTTCCTTCCTTCCTTCCTTCCTTCCTTCCGTCCTTCCTTCCTTCTTTCCTTTCTTCCTTCCTTCCTTCCTTCCTTCCTTCCTTCCTTCCTTCCTTCCTTCCCTCCCTCCCTCCTTTCCTTCCTTCCTTCCTTCCTTCCTTCTGTCCTTCCTTCCTTCCTTCTTTCCTTTCTTCCTTCCTTCCTTCCTTCCTTCCTTCCTTCCTTCCTTCCTTCCTTTCTTCCTTCCTTCCTTCCTCCCTTCCAAGAGCTGTTATCTCTTCACAATTACATGCTATTTCCCCTCTTTCCTTGCCCAGGAATGAACAATGAGAAAGGGGATTTTTCCTTTTGGATGGGGAAGGACTGTGTAATTACTCTAATCATTTTCCTAAAAGTGATTTCACAGTTAACTTTTCTTCTCTCCTCCTCACAGAAGTGGAAATACATTTCACAAAAGTATGTTTAGTTTAATTTACACATCCTTTCATGAACAGACCAAGTTCTTTAAGGGCATTTATTCTGCTTCATATAAATAATTGATCAGCCAAGTTAATTTACTTCTGCCTGACTTGGTCAACCTTAATTAACTGCCCTGGAATCAAGACTGAACTTTTTGTTAGCTTAAAATCCTTCACAAGCATGACAACAAGGGCTTTATTTTCCCTAAATTTTCAGTATCAACACTGTAACCAAGGGAATAATCATAATAATAAAACATTGCTTTAATTTACTATAAATACATTGGCCTGGACATTATGAATTTTCCAGAATACTTCCCGAGAGCAGTTCTGTTGGCAGTGACAATAAATAAGCATGCTAAACTCAGCTCTTAGCCTTTTCTATAAGTCCCTCCAGCACAAACATCGATCTTTTGAAATCAGAAGCTGTATAATGTTTCCAAGCAAGATGAGAAGTGGGCCGTCTTGGCTTCCAGAAGCTTTCTGACTTCCTTTGTAGGGTGATCGCACAGGATCGATGCACTCAATACAAATACAATACAGCGTTTGTACAGAATAGATCGGACGTGATTGAAACTGGCCAAGCTCACTCGGAGAAGCCATTCAGTAAGCCAGAGGAAGGCTTGGCGTTGTTTCTGGAGAAAGGACTCGTTAGTGGGTCTGGGGTGGCCATGGCCACCAGCTGCCATGCCTCATGTCAATTCAGGTCTTCTGGATGGTTGTGCCTCCTTTCTTGTTCTCAGTTTGTCATGGAGCAGAGCAGTTCAGTGCTTGTGGGGAGTCACAGAGGGACGGGAGCTTATCCAAACTGAGTGCCAGGGAGAAGCTCGCTCTAAGAAGAGAGGGTCAGTGTTCTAGGTTAGAGGACACATATGCCTCTTGGACACATGGACTTGTTTTCAGATGACTCTAAAATTGTAAAATTCAATAGAAAAAGACATATGCAGTTGTTTGCTAATGAATGCTGACACTTTTGTCTTTGTATCTTAGATGTTTTTATTTGTCCACCTGTCACCTTCATTATCGTATTTTCTGGAATTACTTAGTTTTCTTTCTGTCGATTTACTAATTCACCACCTTGCACAGGACTTTGCAATTTGGAAATTCTCCACTATTTATTGAATGGACAAGCTCATATCTGAAATGGGGGATGATTATGGCTGCATCTGTTCTTTAACCCACTAAGCTGTAGTTGCCTTATATGTAAATTGGGGATCACATCATCTGCCTTTTCTCTCTCATCGATTTGTTATGAGTTTGAAAAGTATATCAGAGGGCTTTGTAGTTTATTAAATGACTTATTAAATGGTTTGGAATGTTCAATAGAAAGAAGTATTGCCTACCCAGATATTGCTAGAAATATTCTTAGACATCAACATTCCTAATTTTTTTACACATGTGATTTTCAAAAAGCTTTTCCCTCCTGATTGGTGTGGGAGACTGTGGGAAATTTTAAATCTTCCAACCTACATACTACTGTTAGCACTTGACTAATTAAGGACATACTCAGACCAAAATAATCCTTTATGCAGTTTGGTCCCAGAGCCTACACTCTTGCAAACCCGATCGACGAGCCAAGCTGCTTGGCGAGCTGCCTGAAAGCTTGTGCCCGAGCACTTGGCAGTCTCCTCTGGAGCTGCATGGAGCAAAGCCTTCTCACCGAGTTGTGGCCTGGAGACGGTTCTTCCTCACCCGTCACACCACGTGGGGGTGTCACACCCAGGAAACAGCCACAGGGCCAGTCTCTTAGGACACCTGTTCGGGGGTCTGGAGTCATCATGGTCACATGGTTTGAAAGCCTGCAGCTCTGCCTGTCCAGGAGGACAGGGTATTTGGCTAAGTGCACCCCATGCTGAGGGCAGGTGCAGATTTTATGTATAGGCAATGTTTATGTCTTTTGGGGATCCATTTCCTGATATAGATAGGCTTTCCAGAAGGTAAAAAATACTCATAATAACTAACTTTTTGGTTTTTCTTTAGGTATGTTTGTTACATATTTGAGGAACTGTGTGGCTTTCCTTGCTGGCTACTCTAAAACAACTGTTCCCTCCCTCAAATACCTAAACGCTGTCTTTTCCTTAGCTTCTGTACAAAGTTCAAGTTTGTGAAACAGAAACTGAAACATTGGGAAAAGAAATACCTAAATTTCACAAATTGATTCCCTGTTGTGATGAACAAGTTACTTGCCTCGCCTGGTTCTTATATCTTAGAGAAAGTTTTAGTTGTTTTTTTATAGATTCTCTACTCTGCAGACGGTAAAGCTATGAATACAACTGTTAAAGGACTATAATTACTGGAAAGTCTGATCTAGGGAGACAAGAGTGAATCAGCTGTTGCTTCTGAGTTTGTTTCCCACCTGTTAACAAAAAATGCCATTCTTAATGCCCTTCAGTATTGGATTAACTTAAAAAAATATGTCTTCTGGGTTTGTGAAGTTTGCACTTAAGCTGGATCATACTATGCACTAAAAGAAAATGAAGAAAGATGTGAATTTTTTCTGCTTGTATTTATTCCATTTGCTTTTTGTGCAAATCTACAGAAAAGAGACTTAAACCAATTTCTAGCAAGAAGACATCCTCCTCTAAAATGTTCAGTGTTTAAATTTCCATGTGGTCACATATTTCACTTGTGGGGAGAAAATCTGTACCACTGGTTATGTGTATGTCTTTCCATTTTGTCTGACCTTTTATCTGTGATTGGAATTTCACATTAAAGGTTTTTTTTGTTGTTTGTTTTTTGTTTGTTTTTTTAGATTTTATTGGGGAAAGGGAACAGGACTTTATTGGGGAACAGTGTGTACTTCCAGGACTTTTTTCCAAGTCAAGTTGTTGTCCTTTCAATCTTAGTTGTGGAGGGCGCAGCTCAGCTCCAGGTCCAGTTGCCGTTGCTAGTTGCAGGGGGCTCAGCCCACCATCCCTTGCGGGACTCGAGGAATCGAACTGGCAACCTTGTGGTTGAGAGCCCACTGGCCCATGTGGGAATCGAACCAGCAGCCTTCGGAGTTAGGAGCATGGAGCTCTTAACCTCCTGAGCTACCGGGCCGGCCCATTAAAGTTTTAATTATTCAGACATTTCTCAGCTTTCCCGTTGGAACTGTCACCTTCTTTAGTGATGATTGTTTTTCCTTTTTGAAGTCCTACTCTGTGAACTTGAAGTATGACCCTCACCTGACATTTTCAGTGTTTTTCCCCCACTGGACCTCAACTTGAAGAAAACACGTGGTTAAGAACTCTGACATGAGACTGAACTTGTTCCTATCATGACTCCACCATTCCTAGCTGTGTGTGATACATGCTGGGCGAATTGAGAACTCTCTTGGAGGCTGGTTTTCTTATCTTCAAATGGGGGGTAGCAATTGTCATGAGAACTAAATGGGAGAATATCCGTGAATCAGCTGTAGTGGGGCCTGGGGTGACACTAGTGATACATAGATGGTGACAGTTGACATTCGCAAATATTATCTATTGTCTTAATTGGACACCTTTACCAAGAGCTGAATTGGCACCCTGGGTATGGGTTTTGTACCTAGAGAGGGACAAGGTGGAATGTGAAATGTATTTACGCAGGTGACATTATCTACCAGTAGCTACTCGTCTTGTGCAACATATATAATACTATTAGATGTTTAGCACTGTCAAATGCAGACCTTTTCTTCAGTCTATCTGGGTAAGATTTTTTCCAAAAGAAATATCAGCCTGCCCAGACCTTTCAGATCTCAACGCCGGAGGTTAGTACTCCCACATGAGATACACGTAACCTTGAATGGGGTTTCTCAGGACAATTTTAACTGTAAGACAGAGATCAGAGTCGGAATTCATTTAGCTTCTGAAATGTGGGGACTTTTTTTTTTCCTTTCTAAAAGTGGCCGGTATTATTGTAATGGCCAATTTTGAAGAGTTTCGGTACCTGAGTGATTCCCAGGAGTACAAATCTTTAAAATGCTTTTTGGTTTTTTGACTGTAAGGGTTTTCAACACGAATTACCTCAAGGGGCCTCTGGTAGTATGTCGTCTCCGGACAGACTTACATTGGAGAATATTTCCCTGAGTGTAGCATCACCACACAGTCTGCACACGCACTAAAATTTAATCTTATACCTAATATGCTGTATAAAATGACTTAATGGTTTTCAAGCAAAATATCCAGATACGACCACGGAAATTTAACCGTAAATCCCAGGTTCACCTGAAAATATTTTTTTTTCTAGGGGGAAAAAGAGCATATTTAAAACATTACTACTAAAACTTGAATTTGGACCGACAGTTCCATACTCAAAAGCCATGGAACTGGACAACGAATGAGGGATAAATTGAGTGAAAGAAAATGACAACTGTTTACAGATTTTTGGCAATATTTAAAGCAGGGTCCTTCTCCTTATGTACAACAACTGTTTTAACAGCTGCTTTTTTTCCTTTTTTCTTTCTCCCCCGCTCCCTCCTAAACATCCATCTATCAGGTTATTGAGTCATGATGCAAGAATCTGGGCCTGAGACAAAAAGTAACGGTTCAGCCATCCAGAATGGGTCGAGCAGTGGCAACCACTTACTAGAGTGTGGCAGTCTTCGGGAAGGGCGGTCCAACGGGGAGACGCCGGCCGTGGACGTGGGGGCAGCCGATGTGGCCCACGCGCAGCAGCAGCAGGTACTGAGGCCTGGGCCAGGCGTGGAGCGTGGTCCGCGCCGATCACATGACATTTAACCTTTGTGAAATTTCTGTGCTTTCCTGACTCTCTCTCTGACTGTAAGCAGCATCTTTTAAGCGACCAGTGTGTTAGGGTCCCCGCGGTTGGCTCAAGAGACTAATTCTGAAGCCCTTGGGAGTTGGAAGTCTTGGAAACCCCATCTTGGGGACTGGTTATTGAGAAGGAGATTGAGTGGGCCCCTGGCCTCTCCCTCCCAGCCCCTTGTGTGTCAGAGTAAAGTTTAACTATTTGGAATAAAATTAACCTTTGGAGAAATGGTACACAATGCTTTAATTAAAAAAAAAAAAGATAACTGACGTTTTAAGCCTTATGAAGAAGAAAACAAAATAAGGGATGAGAGAAAAGAAAATACGGGATATAACAGAGAAAACAGTAAGTGAATAAGGAGAGTAGAAACAGAGAAATACAGGCAGAATTGGGTGAGTAGCAGTGCAAACAGCAGTAACACAGGCGTGGGTGTGAGAAATGGGTGCCTGCCACCGGGAGGAGACGGGCATGGGCGGCCAGCACGTGGTCCTTGTCCACACGTGGCTGCAGGGATGTGGCAGGATCCTAGTGATGTTTTCCATCGTCTCTGTTTGGTGGCTTCCCAAATGCACATAAATTGCGACACACTCGTTCCTGTTATGTTCTTTGGTAGGCATGTAAATGGTACCTGTGAGTGACAGGTGAAATATTTCCAAATGGTAAAGGTGACCCAGAAAATGGTTTTGGATAGCCTAAGTATTGATGAAAATTTAAATAAGTAAATAGCATTTGCCTGAAGACAGGCATTGTTTTTCCAACCTCTCATGGAATCAGGATATATATAGTATTAGTTTTCATTAATGATAATAGATGGGTTTTGTTCCATATTAGTCCTTGATTAATTTGTTCAATACATAGTTATGGTGCCATGTGGACAAAAGTGAAAAAAGAATGGTGCATCTTTGGGCCTTTCTGCAAGAAACAGACATTGTTGGGGAGTGAGGGAAGAGAAAGGCAAACATCAAACATTTTCTTGGAATCTGCATCAAAGAAGCAAAGGAAATCCCTTTGTATATTACGGACATAGCCTATGGCAGGCTCTAAAGTATATTTTATTTTCTCCTTGCTAAGAATTTTTTTAAGATATAAGGAATCAGTGGATTGTTAGTCTATTAGAAATTGGTGGAACCGACATGAGACTATAAAACCTGTCAGAGAGAAAGAAAAGGAAACTAAGAGATAAGCGAAGGTCTTAATTCAAGGACTTTGTTTAAGTGATTTGATCTTTCTCTCATCAGCAGCCCAAACCATTTGTGCCTGCACCTTCGGCTGGAATTGACGATGTGTGCGAAGTGTAAACATTGCGCATTTAAGTCAGTGCAAATGGCCTCATTCTAACCAATGAGATTGTTACCAAAACCCATCTATCGGCAAGTGGTAGAAGGGCGTCGCTGTATTTGTACATGTGTTTTTTGATGTGCTGTTCACGGATGTTTATGTTTTATATTGAGAGTAAATGGATGGTGTTTCTGAGTGCCGTTTTTTTATGCCCTTAGCGTACAGAGGCCAAGATCAACTGTTTCTTTATGGAGTAGTTGAGGTGGGGCTGTTGACCAATGTGGTATGAGTCCCAAGTAGTTTATATTTATAGTACATTAATTAAATTTTATTTGAAGAACTGAAACCTTCACTATCGCAAGGTTGTAATCCAGCCAAAAACTTTACATGTACCTCTCTCTGTCTCTGTCTCTCTCTCTGTCTCTGTCTGTCTGTCTGTCTGTCTCTCTCTGTCTCTGTCTGTCTGTCTGTCTGTCTGTCTCTCTCTCTCTCTCTCTTTCTCACACACACACACACACACACACCCCTACAGCTATCCCCATAACAGCAGTGACAAATTGACCTCACAGAAGAAAGTTATAAAAGTGCATTTTAACAACAGCTTCCTTAAAAAGCATCCATAGTGAAATTATTCTCCTCTCCCCTCTTTGACTGTGACCACTTTGGGAAATATGTTGTTAGGGATTGTTGGTATAAAGGTCAATACCTTGGGATTGTACTTCGAAACACTTTTTGAATATTTTTATAACAAATTTGTTTCTATTTTCCATTGATATGTTTTAGGAGGAAAGAAAGCAATTCAGTCTCTCATTGTGGCTAAAACCCCACATATTGTGGTTGGCAGGCCTTTTTGGTCTTTTAAAATAAAATACTGACAGCTGTTTGACTCCCCTAAGTATATGATGAGGCTTTTAACAGGTTGTTGGGGGAAAAGAAAATCTGTACATGAAATAAGAAAAAAAACTACAGGATTCAGGAACTTTCACAGGACCGAAGTTATCAGAGTTTTCTTCCAGACTGAAACTGCAACAATTAAACAGTTTGGAAAATCTGAGCGTCGGCATGATGGACTTGGGTCATTTTCCTAATTTTCATTCTACAGGTTTTTACTTGAAGTGAGAATACCAGCAGTGAGAAAATCACAGCCATGCTGAATTCATTACTGCTGTAGTCACACAAAACCACGGATAAAATTTCAATAACTGCAGGCCACAGTTGAGTAAACAGTTGCACTGAAATTTAATTCCTGTTGACTTTTCCCCCATTCCTCGCCAGGGGCACATTCTGATTCTGTAGTACAAAGACAACAGGGGTTATAGCTTTGATTAATGTAGGACAGTGGAAGAGAATTAGAACTGTAAAATATGTTAGAAGTCCATGGAACAAAAAGATCTGGCTTAAAAGGGGTTGGTATAAAAATGAGTTAATTATGCTGTCTGTGAAACGGAGCGTTATAAGGTTTTCCAGTTGCACCAGTACAATCATTGATGCTATGGGGAGAATTTTTACCTAGTGCCAGGATTAAAAATAAATAAATTCAAGCCTTTCTATGTTTGATCCATATTATCAGAGATAATTACAGATGATAGCAAGTGCCCTTTCATAATGGGAACCAGCTTTCACAAAAGTCACTGTGAAGTGAGTGACTTCTCTGCTGGGTTTGGTCCATAGGTTGACTAAATTGTGTCCAAACAGAATTGTTTTAAAAAAATTACGTAGTTGATAACCTAGAAAATGGGAGAAGTCTGGCTTTTCCATCCTCTCTTGAAAACCCCTATGCCAGTATTCCTCCAAGGGCAACAAGCGTTGGGAGAGATGAAATTGCTCCTTCAGTCAGGGAACCCACTGCCGTCCAGTTGGCCCTAGTTCCTACCCCGCAGCCTTGCTCACTTGTGCACCTCAGGCAGTGGGGTTGGGGATGCTGGTCTGGAAGATGCCAGCTATCATCACACAAAAGCTGCTAGCCAAGGAGAGTAGCTGCCATTAGATGGGGGAGCCCACCAACATACTCACAAACTGTCTTCCTTCCTCAAACTAAATGTATTATCTCTGTAATGCTTCAACTGAACGTATATCTAGGCCATGAAACTATTATAACAATCGTTTTCTAATAATATAATCTGATAGAGTTTCCGAACATTTTCTTTTAGCCATTGAGTAATTTTTTACTCGGTACCATAACTGCTTTTTATCTCCTATTATGCCTGCCCCATTTCTAGGTCTGTAAAAGTTCTGTACTGGATATGCAGTACTCCATTATGAAACTCAGCAACAAATACTATTACCAATTACTAAAGTTCTTTTTCTTAAAGAAAGGATTTTAAAATGTCCAAAGCAATTTCATAAGCTGTGTGGATTAATGCGTTTTAAAAGTCTTGAATTTTAGAAAGCAGAATTTTATTTCCATATTGCTGCAAATGAGAGCTTTTTCAGATAAGCATATTACATAGAGCATAATGTTTAGAAGTTTCTGCATATACAGCATATGCTGTCAGGTCAATTAACAGAATGCATACTAGAAAATGTTTATTCAATAAAAATGAATAGCTGTTAAATAAAACAGCTATTTCTTAACAACATTTCTTTTAATGATGGGTTTGGGGTATTTTTTGGTGGTGGTGGTACCACCTGGCAGTTTTATTATCTGAAAATCAGTATAGAAAGGGCTTTGGTTGCTGTGGTTTTGGGGTGTGGCTATCATTTTATGTGAGGGAGGGAAGTTTAGAGATAGTCTGTGAGAATAACAAGAAAAAAAAAGGAAACTATATATGGAATTCGAACAGGTATTATTTAGAGAGTATGGATAAGTGCCATATTTACTTCATACAGCTTTTTTGACATTTGGTTTAAGGAATTAGACCTTTTAGCCCAAAAGATAGTGGTATGTGTTTCATGTTAATACTGCAAAAGAGACAAAACATTGAATGATGATTAAGGAGGTAAGAGGGGGAGGAAGGATCAGGTGCTTCTGAAAAGTCATGAAAGGGAAAAAGGGGGATTTATTGGGTTGAATTTTGCCAGTGAGCCATTGAAGAAGGTAAAAGATGAGCATTACACGGGACCAGAGAAGCGCAGAGGAACAGGGTGTGACAGAACTCAAGAAAAATCTGGTTATGTACCTTCAACCCGGATGTAGAAAATACACTGTCAGAGGAGGCTGGGGAAATCATGAGCATGTACCCCGGGGTCCTCTGAACATGAGAAATGGAGTTGTAATGACCTAAGTGTCAGTGTTTTCGCATAAATCAGTACACAAAAATTAAAGATTCTTCTCTTCATTTTCCAAATGGCACAATAAATTCCTTCACTTAGTTTTGGTTACTGAAATTATTAGTGGGTATTCAGCAGAACAGGGAGGTGGTTCTGCCACCATGTCCAACTTGAACTGCCTGTGAAGAACAAAGCCTGGGAGAATAGCATTCTCTGTTTGGATGGGCAGGCCGCTGCTACGAAGGAGCTGTCTCTTTCTTCTCCTTCTTGCCCATACGCCTCTGGAGGACCATACCAAAATACCAGGGGCCATCTTTCGCCTTGTTCTCAGTCTATAGAGAGAGGCCAGGTGCTTAGGTGCGGCGCTGCAGGTGTAAAGACTGGGTAGTAGCGGCCACGTTAGCCTTTCCATTTTCTCTTTCTTTGAAAAAGGTTGCTTAGGAACTCTGTTAGTGGCCTTTCCCATTGCAGCTGCCAGGGACTGTATCCGAAAAGGAGGGTCTTTTGATGCCATTGAAAGGGAAGAGATGGTCAGCATATCTGGTGTACTAAAGGGGAAGATTTCGCAAAGGAGTGTAGATCTTACTGCTAGTTACTTAGTGCCCTCATGGGACCAGGCACTGTGATAGAGGCTAGAACCTTCCTTCACAGGTAGGAGAAAACCCAAGCTATAATCTTAAAGGAATTGCTCTGCTACGATACATGCTTTTGGGGGACAGAATTCAAATATCACAGGAAATATTGATAGTTAAAACTATTCTGTAGAAATCAACACCACCAAAATGTTAGTGAAAACAATACAAACGAATTGAAACAAAACTGACAGAGGAATTCAGATAATTCTGGCAAATAATGAAAAAGCCACAGCACTAACAAGTTCCCACTTTTCTCCATTCTTTTGGTCACTACATCTCAAAAAGGGCTATTTCACCCTGAATGTTAAACTTAGATCTCTGCTCTGTTGGTTTAGACCTGCCTTCCATCAAAATATTGTTCTCAAAGATTTATGTAACGTGATGTGAGCCTTGTCTGAAATTCTTTCAAGTTTTGATTACGAAACAGTTGTGTGTCATTAATCTCTCCATTGAAAATTAAGATGGCACGGGAACCAAAAAAGTAAAAAGAGCCATGTACATACAAGAGCGTGGTAATAGAAACCCGAATGCCACATTTCATTATGAGTGAAGTGTACCCTCTTGACTTTAAGCAAAAGCATCGCTGCTTTGACAAGGTAATTTTAAGCCCTGACCTGCGAGCTAATAATAATAATAAAATACTAGCTATCTTTTGTCTAATCAAAAATCTCTTTTTGAACTTTTAGGAGGTATGACTTTAATGGTAATTTGTTGACAGATTAGCTTTGGTGATTGCAAAGAGTCTGTTTTGCAAAACTGGCCAGCTCCTATCTGTTCTCTGAAGGCAGAGAACCTGGTTTGCTGTTTTGCAATTGCTTGCTTTTATTGACAGCTGGTGCTGAGCAGGCAGAATTGGGGTGTTTGTGTGATGTAAAGGTATGGCGCGCCTGATGGGCTCTAGTGTACTTTTAGGTAGTGCATAGATTACTTGATAAAAAGGGTTACAAGGTGACTGCTTTTATGACAAAGTAGAATAGCAATATAAATTCAAGTGGTAGATGGAGCCTCAGAAAGGAAGTTTATATAGGGAATTGAACCCCATATTAGAAAGTTTCTTTTCATCACTTGGTCTTTGAACTCAAATCTATTGTAATTATGAAGTGTTACTTGTAACATTCCAGAGACCCTTTGCTAAATACTGTGTTTGATTTGGTTCAGAGACATACAACCACATTCTTTTTTTCCTCTCTCACAAGAAAATGTGGTAGAGAGAGTTTCACATACTGGACTGGTCTCTGCTTTGTTCCAAGTGAGCAAATAAATGTGCTGCACTGGAAAGCACGGATCAACTTCATCTCTAGCTTTGCGTTTGTTGAAGTTCACTTCCTTCTTTGTTTGTATATTCTTTCCTTGAACTATGTATTGTGCATGCCTATGTGTAAGGAGATGCGGGACCAAGCTGACGTGTGTGGTGCTGGGCAAGCACTTGGCAGCTCACTTGGCTGGAGCCTGAAGAGCAGCTCTGGGAGTAGCGGGAGGTGGTTGGAAGGTAAAGTGGGTCCCCTTTGGGGAGGCTGGAATTTCTAAGCCAGGGGAAGTTTCTAAGCAGAGAAGAAAGGCCATACAAGAGGAGGTATACTGAAGGTTGATTAGAAGGTTGGACTGGCCTGCCTCGGAAGGAGAACCCTGTGAAGTTAGCAGCAGTGACAAGACTATTGCACTTGGTCCGGACTCTAGTTACGGAGCCCCAACCCTCACCTTATTTAATTGAGGGCGCCCTGCACCTCTCCCACTGAGCTGGATCCCTGGGTCAGCTGCAAGCCTCACGAGGGCAGGCGGGCGTCTCTCATCCCCGATCCCTCGGCACAGAGCACAGAACCTGACATAGAGCAGCTCCTGGACAGACTCTTTGTGAATGAATGAAACAGGAGGCGAAAGGAGAGCCTGCGTGAGGAAAGAGCGTCGCTGGGAAGTCGACAGGACTCTTGAATTAGGAGATGTGGAAACATCAGGGAGTGGGAGCTATGAAAGACCATGATTCAGGACATCCAGTCTGAATGATTAGCCAAGTGGTGGGACCACGAAGCAAAAACTAGGGCATCAGGAGAACCCAGGCTCCTTCCTTTCCTGTCCCTGATCGGGGTTATTGTGCTGTGATAAAGGACACACAGACAGACACAGTAAATAAAGGGTGGGCTGATTCTGGAAAGTCCTGGTTTTGTAAAGGCTCTTTTAAAGAAAACACCCTCTTCTAGCACTAAAAGGCACTGTTTTGATTGGATATATCTGTTTATTCAGATTAAAATAGGCAGTATTTTTCCCTTAGCCTGTGCCAGTTACTAATGAGTTTGTCTTCCAAAGTCACATGGGAAGTGCTGATAAACTGCTTGTGCTTCTGTTGACTTACCTCTTTCAGAGAATAAAACTGCGGTGGTACATCTTTAATAAAGTCTTCGTTCCTATTGACACGGCTTCTTAGAATGAATTTGTTTTTAAGGAGAAGGAGGTGTGTGCTGTTTCTTTTGTTGAAAAATACAGTGTGTGATTATTAAACATTTGGTGCTATTGGAAGACTCATGTACAAGGTATACATTAAACTGCTTAGGGGTGTCGAGGCCTTGCTTGTGTGTTTGAGCCCTGCGTAGAGGTGGATGGAGGAAGCTCCGTTCTCGATAATCCTTCTGAGAGGCTATTTTACAGTCTCTAAGTAACCCTAAGGCTCTCCTTAAATTAACTCTTTTATCTCTATTTTCAGACTGCTCCTTTTGGACTGTACCCAAAATAAAATTAACTTCCTAACACAGATTCATCTTTAGCAAAGTTTCTTAAAGTAGACCATTTATTACATGATTTATCATCCATCCAACAGTAAATAATTGTCAGCATCACAATTGTCAAAAGACAGAAAGTGTCAGCTGACCCGAAACCCCTGTTTTTATCACTGTATTTGCTCTCGTCCCCAACTCCCCTCTCTCCACATTGAAGGGAAGGTGACATGATGTCTTCTTAGTCATTCAAATCCAATAACTTTTAATCTGAAGGTTAAGTAGTGAGATATAAACTAAGAGATGATAATATCAATTTTATGTTCACTGAAGGGCACAATATACCTCTTTCTAGTAGAGGGAAAATTGTGCGTAAAATGTCTTTTGCTTTTCAACAGCAGAGCCATGCCTCTCAGAGCCAAAGGGGGAAAGAGTTTTGGAAAAATTTAATAAAATAATATGTGCCATCCTAAAGTGAGGCAAAAGTGGCCTTTTGTTTTTGTAATTATGAAGTATTAATTTGTCGAGGTTGCATGGTAAGAAGTAGTTCCATTTTTATAGCCTCTTGTATTGACTCTTGTTATCCTCTCCACGAACTCAACAACCTTTTGCAAGGTTAAAGACTGGGAGAGAATGACATAATGCTCATTCTTTCCTGACTATTTTTGGTCCTAATGTATATGATAAATAACACGGTGATAATATTGCTCACCTTGCCTCATTTTTCCCCTCATACTCGTGATATTTCCATTTCAATTCAGTAGGAATTCAGCATCCAAAAAGACTAAGTGCAAATGGCTTTACAACGTGCATTTTTATTATGATCTTCTGATTGATTGTCTCATTAGGTTTGCACTTGTCTTACAAATACAGAGTTTGTGCTGTGTATTATATGTATATGCATGTGCATTTAAGTAGAGACTTACTGTGTCAGTAGGTTTTAAGAGGCGAAAAGCATCATGCATAAGCTGAGTATGTGATATTCACATTTGTAATTATCAAGGTTATATCCTGTAATAGTGATTCACAATTACAGTTGTCAAAATAGCGTTCTGGAAATAATTTTAAACTTGTCTCATTCATTCAGGATCTTCATTGCATAGGTTCTAGGTAAAAAGCACTGTGCTAAACCTGCAGAGTATACCGGGGATTGGTGAACTGAGCCAGAAGGCTAAATCTGGCCAAATCTGGCCTGCCACCTATTTTTTTAAATAAAGGTTTTATTGAAACGTAGCCACACCCACTTTTTTACTATTGTCCTTGGCTACTTCCTACCACAGCTGAGGTGAGAAAATATATGGCTCACAAAGCCTAAAATACTTTTTATGTAGTCCTTTACAAATAAAGTTTGTTGAAGACTGATAGATGCAGAGAACATATTGATGGTTGCCAGATGGGAGGGGGCTTGGGGAGCTGGGTGAGAAAGGTGAAGGGATTCAGAAGTACAAATTGACAGTTATAAAAGCAGTCACAGGCATGTAAATTACAGCATAGGAAATATAGTCAATAATATTGTAGTAACTGTGTGGTGTCAGATGGGTACTAGGCTTATCAGGGATCACTTTGTAAGTTACATAAATATTTAATCACCATGTTGTACATCTGAAACTAATATAATACTGTATGTCAACTATAATTGAAAAATTTTTTAACTAATTTTTCTAAAATTTTGTTGACCCCTGGATAAATAAATGGCCGAAATCACAAGATTTGCCTTTCAGAACTTCTTACTCTTACTTTATAGTTTCAAAACTGAGGGATCATCCCTCATTCTTTTCTAAATTATCTCTCAAAAAATTATATCAATTTAAGACTTCATTTTGCATTTTCTTGAATGGTAAATTAACTTGTAGGTACCATCCTATCTGCAGAGTTTCTTTCTAACCATTTAATTGAATGTATCTTATATACAAATTAAAAGTTTTGGCATCATTGATGATTAAAAGAATAATCAGTTAGCCTACCAAGGAGATGGAGGTTGGACACTGAGTAAGTCACTCAAAGAACCGATGTCCTACCATAGTTCTCTTACCAAAGAAAATTAGCATAAGAAATGTAGCATATCTCATGTTCATGGTCCCATGGTTGGCTAGAAGATTCAAAGAAATATCCTGAATATCTCCCTACATTCATAAAATTCAAAATCAGAGTGGAACAAGACATAAACAGATACATGAAAAATCAATAAAAATTTCAAAGTAAATGATGATTAGCTGTAGACGAGATGCGTGTGACTAATCAACAAGTGAGGGATTTAAGCACTAACTCTCCAGTAACCCAGAGAGGAAGAGTTTGAGTCTATCTTGGTAGGATTTGTGAAGACTGTGGTAAAATTTAGGAAACAGTGATTCAGTATGTGTACAACTGCTGCTTTAGTTTAACCCTTTCAATCAGGAGATAATGGGTAGAGGTATATACCTAGCTATGTGGCTTATGGCTTATATATTGAATGCCCAAGAGATAAGTCTTTGCCACTTTTGATTTTGGGATAAGAAATGGTGGATTTCTACTATGGAATGACTGGAGGTGTACGGTGAGTAGAGGTCGTTTTATGCTGGACGCCAGCATCTGAGTTCATTAATTTCCAGGAAATGGCCAGGTCCTATTTGTTTATACAGACCATTGCCTGAGTTGAGTGTAGGATTTCCAGAGATTGGATGCAGACTGGCAAGGCTGGTCATTTGGTTGGTGGTATCCATATTTCACATAATTTATATTAAATTTTAGCTAATTCACCAGTATCTTTACATGGATAGGACACTGAAACCATAATACCTAATTTTAAGATAATTGTCACATTTTGAAGACATTTGCTCAATCTGGCTGTTTATGAACTGACAGTCTACCCTAGGGAATGCATTGGCCTTGTGTTTTCTTCTGCCCATCTTCTTTCTTTTTGTACATTCTTATTCATTTATATTTTTAAGTTTGTTATCAGATGACTTGTCATTATGTCTCATAATTAGTGAAGATCTCTTTAGTCTTCCAGGTGGGTGGGTTTCTCTGGCAAAAGCCATAACTTTAATTCCATCATTCTTACATTTTGCTGGTTTATGGTCCCTCCTTTACAACTCTAATGAAATTCCAGCATCTTTTGCTCTGAAAAGTGTGTGTGTATGTGTGTGTTTTTGTAATTTTGCTATTAGTTTCATGTGCATCGTGCCCCACCCTCTAAACTCCAATTGAAACGCTATACACAGCCCAGACCTGTAGGTTAATTAGATTTGCTAGTTGGTTCAGCATTTTGACAAATCTTCCTAGATTTTTCTATGTTTAATAAATGTTAAGTATATTAGTAACCTATCTTTAATATGGAAGAGATTTCCTCTTTCGGCTCTAAATGCTTACCAATGTGTCCCTGGAATTAATCCTTGGATGTCTTAAATGTATCACTAAATGCCAGCTCTGAGAAAACTGTGGAAAGTAAGGTCATATAAAGCACTCTGCACAGTTTCTAAACCATTTTGTGTCTATTCAGATGTGATCATCAGGTTTACACATTCTTGAACTCTTCTAACTAAAGAACCCTATAAACTAGTTAGAAGATCTTTGACTAAATCACCAACGATTACAATAAGTGACACATGTAGCACTGGGAATGGAAGTTTGTGTAGACCACCTGGGGCTGGTTTGGCACTGGGGATCAAGAGTTTTAAAAGAGTCACACCCTTTGACTCAGAAGTACAATTTTATGAAGAGGTTGTATGGCATTCAGGAGGGGCCTCCGCTTTTATGTATATTGGAATCATCTGGAAATCATCTTAAAACACGGAATCCTGGACCAACTCTCAGAGTACTTCATTCTGTAGTTCTGGGGTGGGGCAAATAATTTGCATTTATGATACTTTTCACCCATTCTTTGCTGCTATTTGGAGGATCACACTTTGATAACCATTCATAAAGGCAGAGTGTCTAAAAGCAAGGACTCCGGAGCCTGTGTCATGGCTCTGCTACTTACTATTGTGCTTCCCCCAAAATAAGACCTAAACAGAAAATCAGCTATAATGTATCTTTTGGAGCAAAAATTAATACAAGACCCGGTCTTATTTTACTGTTTTATAAGGTATATTATATCATATTACATTTTATATTATATATTATATTATAGTACAATAAGTAAAATAAGACCGGTCTTATATTATAGTAAAATATAGCAAAATAAAATAGTATAGTAAAATACAGTAAAATAAGACCAGGTCTTATATTAATTTTTGTTCCAAAAGACGCATTAGAGTTGATTGTCTGGCTAGGTCTTATTTTTGGGGACACACGGTACCTGGAGGCTGGCTCCAAACCGCAGCAGAGCCCTACCCAGTGAGACCCACACAAAGGGCGGTCTCAACAGGCACCAGAGCCCACTGGGGTGAATTCCGCTCCATGTGATAAGCTCCCCAGCACAGCATCCCATCAGCTGTGGCTGTGGCTAAACCCACAGCCAGTCAACCTGAGTGTCAGTCCCACTCACTAACGTGCCAATGGCAATCAAGGTTCACCTATAACACGAGGGCACACACAACACACACAAAGGACACTCCAGGAGCAACCAGAGCAGGTGACCAGGGAGACTATGCCAGGCCCACAGGGCACCTAGTACAAAGGCTACCTGCCATACCACTGGGAGACGTACTAGATCTACTAACACATAGAAACAAACACAGAGAGGCAGCCAAAATGGGACACAAAGAAATACATCCTAAATGAAACAACAGGAGAAAACTACAGAAAAAGAAATAAATAAAAATGGAGGTAAACAACCTACCAGAGACAGAGTTCAAAACACTGATTATAAGGGTGCTCAAGAAACTTAGTGAGAACTTCAACAGAGATTAGCCAGCATAGAAAAGACATAGAAACCACAAAAAAAGAATCAATCAGATGTAAAAAATACAATAACTCAAATGAAGAATGCACTAGAAGGAATCCCCAGCAGACTAGATGAAGCAGAGGATTGATTCAGCGATTTGGAAGATAAGGTAATAGAAAACACCCAATCAGAACAGCAAAAATAAAAAAAGAATTTAAAAAATGAGGAGAGTTTAAAAGACCTGTGGGACAACATCAAGCATAACAATATTCACATCATAGGGGTACCAGAAGGAGGAGAGAGCAAGAAAGGAATTGAAAACATATTTGAAAGAATAATGATGGAAAATTTTCCTAATCTGGCGAGGGAAGTAGACATACAAGCCCAAGAAGTGCAGAAAGACCCAAACAAGATGAACCTAAAGAGGCCTACACTAAGACACATCGTAATTAAAATGGCAAAGTTTAAAAACAGAGAGAATCCTAAATGCAGCAAGAGAAAGGCAACTAGTTACTTATAAGGGAGCTCCTATAAGATTTCCAGCTGATTTCTCACCAGAAACTTTTCAGGCCAGGGGGATTGGCAGGAAATATTCCATGTAAGGATCTACAACCAGGGGTCCTCTGCCCAGCAAGGCTATCATTTAGAACCATAGGACAGATAAAGAGCTTCCCAGATGAGAAAAAGCTAAAGAAGTTCACCACCAAACCAGTATTACAAGGAATGTTAGAGGGACTTCCTTAAGACGGAAAAAAAAAAGGATCAAAAACTTGAATAATAAAATGGCAATACTACATATCTATTAACAATTACTTTTAATGTAAATGGGTTAAATACTTGATTCAAAAACATAGGGTGACTGAATGGGTAAGAAAACAAAACCCTTACAATATGCTGCCTACAAGAGACTCACTTCAAATCGAAAGACACACAGACTGAATGTAAAGGAATGAAAAAAGTTATTTCATGAAAATGGAAACAAACAAGCAAACAAAAAGCTGGTATAGCAATACTTATACCAGACAAAATAGACTTTAAAACAAAGGCTATAACAAGAGACAAAGAAGGACCCAATGATTCCACTTTTTGGTATTTATCCAAAGAAACCCAAATGTTGCGTCGAGGAGACATGTGCCTCCATATGTTCACTGCAGCAGTGTTTACCATGGCCAAGATGTGGAGGCAGCCTGGGTGTCCATCGATGGAAGAATGGATAAAGAGGAGGTGGTACATGTGTACAATGGAATGTTACTCAGCCAGGGAAGGGAATGGGTTCTTGTCACCGGTGGCAGCATGGATGGATCTGCAGAGAATTGTGCTGAGTAGTGTAAGACAGAGAAAGACAGATGCAATGTGATTTCATTTATATGTGGAATCTAAAGAACAAAGTAAGCAAAACACAAACGAACTCATAGATACAGAGAACATTTGGATGTTTGCCAGATGGGAGGGGTATTGAACCAGTGAGTGAAAAGGGGGAAGGGATTAAGAAGTGCAAATGGGTTGTTATAGAGTAGTCATGGGGATGTCGGGTGTAGTATAAGAAATATAGTCAATAATATCATAATAACTGTGTGATGTCAGACAGGTTTATTGGGGTGATAGCTGGAAGGGGGGCTGGTGGACAGGGTGAAAAAGGTGAAGGGATTAAATAGTACAAATTGGTAGTTACAAAACAGTCATGAGGATGTAAAGTAAAACATAGGAAATATAGTCAATGATATGGTAATAAATATGTATAATGCCAGGTAGGTACTAGACTAGTCAGGGGCAGGGGGATCACTTCTTTTTTTTTCTTTTTTCATTAGTGTCAGGTGTACAAAACAATGTAATAATTAGACATTTGCATCCCTCACAAAGTGATAACCCCTCATCTACTACCCCTCTAACATCGTATATAGCTGTACAATACCTTTGACTATATTCCTTATGCTGTACTTTACATCCTGTGAGTACACACACACACACACACACACACACACACACATACATTTAATTGACATTCAATATTATTCTACTTCAGCTTCAGGCACAGGGATCACTTCAATTAAATAACTGTCTAACCACTATGCTGTACATCTGAAATTAATATAAAATAATATTGAATGTCAACTGTAATTGAAAAATTAAAAAGGAGGGAGAAAGTGATGGGCAATAAGAGGTCCAAATTCCAAGTATAAAACAAATAAGTCATGGGGATGTAACGTACAGCACAGGGAATATAGTCAGTAATATTGTGATAGCGTGGTACGGTATCAGATGGTTGCTGGACTTATCATGGTGATCACTTCTTTAGGTATATGAATGTTGAATAACTGTGGTGTACCCCTGAAACTGATATAATGTTGTATGTTAGGAATATTTTTCAATAAAAAATCTTTTAAATAAAGAAATAATGTGAGGCATACAGATTACACCTGAAGATGTTCATTACGGTGGTATTTATCACATGAAAAAGAAAAAATAACCTAAATCTCTCTCATTAGAAGAAAGGTTAAGTAAATGGTTGCACATAAGTTTGAGGTAATATTGGATACCCAGTAAGAGTCACACTATTATTGAATCTATTATAGAATATTTAATAACTTAAAAGTTATATTAATTCCTGGGAGGAACCCTGAGAAAGCCTATAAGAACTGTTATTATTTTTTGTATGTTAATAGGATTATAGTTTATTTTCTATACTTGACACTTTTTTGTGCATTCTAAAAATTCTACAATAACATTGCCTTTATAAGTAAAAAAATTATTAGTGTAATTCACATTCATTCATACTGTTTGAAAACTTTTATGAAATGTATATAAATGGCAGACAATATCTGCCCCTTCAGCAAGATTAATGAATAATTTTTCACAGAAGTCAAGGGATAAAATTTTCATATTTGTAAGATTTTCCCCAATAACATGTTTCAGTTTTCAGCTGCTGCTTGTCTGCTCTCTACTTCTGTCTCCCCTCAGCTCCCCACCTTCTAGGTGCTCTCACCATCAGATTTGACAACCACTAAGCATCATTATCTAACATCATCAGTTTGTGACAAAATCAACCTTTTGTTACTAAAAAGAGAGTATAGGTGGGGAAAATGCTTTGATTTCCTTCAGTTTTGCTCCACTGCTTCCCGTTTCACGTTTTTCCCTGTCTATTGGACTTTCCCCCCCGCATTGTACTGACAGGTGTATGTAGATACCCTTTGGTGCTTGCCCAGTGCATGCTATTCCCCTGGAGACTTATATCACTGCCGTAGGGTGCTAGAAAAGGCAGGAGGAACGCTTCATTTGAGACATTTGGAAGCCTACTGACAAGGGTTTAAAATCACTTAGTGCATGAGTGAAGCTGGACAAGTTCTCCAATCTGAGCCTTACTTTTCTCATTTGTAAAATGGGGCAATAAAGATAATTTCTAACGAAGGTTTATATGATGAACACATGAAATAATATAGATAAAGGCCTTAGCACAGTGGTCAACCCTTTAAAATGTGCTCGGGACACTATCACTGTCCTTCTTCAGCATCTTTTGAGGATGGGATTAGGTGTGGTTGAAGTCTTAGAGACCGATGGTAGGGAACGAAGCTTTTTCGCAGTCCTGGTGTGTTCCTTAGCCTACTCCACCTACTTTATGGTCACATCCAGTCACCTTGGAGCATTGTAGGCATTCACGTTGGAGACCTTCAAGGAGAACCTTGGTCTGTGAGTACAGGAATTTTGTGTCTTTCTTCATTGAGGTGATTGATTGCAATAGAGATGATTGATTGAAATATGCACACAGCCCTGCTTGACAATCAAACTCTTCATTTAGAAACTGACCTCTAGATGAAGACTGCAGAGAATTAGTTCTTAGAGGAAATTAGTGCCCCAATTTACCATGTTAGAAAAGAAAACATGTATCCTAATAAATACAGAATTTCTCCTCCTTACCTACTAGCAACATGACTGAAGGGGCCCCACACACAAATGTTTTAAATTTAGAGGCAGAGTTAAGGACACAGTTTGCCTCCAGAATCTGAATTGAATCAGAGTTTTATTTCAGATAAAATCTTTGGGGCTCATAACTTAAAAAACACAACTTTTACTGGCATTACGCAATTTGCCACGGGTCATTTAGCAAAATGTTTGTATATGTAAGCCCAGGTTCTTTTAAGAAAAAGGAGGGGTGGAGGGTGGGATTGGATTTTGCTGAAATCCAGGTGGCATTTCAGTTTATATTTAATTTTAATTAGAAATCAAATACAGGCAAGGGAGGAAAAAAAAATCTACCATGTTTTCTTTACTAAGAGTATCCATTGGGGAGGGGGAGGACATTGGCAGCCAAATTTTAAGAAGCAGCTTTTTTATTGGCATGTCTATTTCTTTTTTTTCTGGCTAAATTCTTGTGCCTGCATTTTCTTTTTTAACATCTAAGTTTTTACACATGGCAATATTTTTATGGCCCAATGCTCCTTGCTGCCCTCCCTCTGTAATTTCCATGGGATTAGTACCTAGAACCAGGTTAGCAAATAATTATATACTGCACATAACCAATAGTTTCCCTAGGTGTTGTCTGGCAAGTCCCTTCTTTTAGGTTCCTGTTAGAGATAATATTTGATTTTTGTAAAGGCTGGGGAAGTTTCTGAAGAATTAAGAACAGAAAAAATAAAGTTTTGTGTGGTTTTTTTTTAAGCTGGGATTTTAGAAGGTCCTCCAATTTGTGAGTATAACTAGGTGCATTTTGTGGAACTCCCATCAAATATTGGCAGGCCGTGGCCCAGTTAGGGGATGGCTGCGGAAGGTGCTGGAAGAACAGCTGAGACGGGCGTGTAACTCATCCAGTACCTACAGGCACCTCGGGTGCCAGTGCCCGACCAGACACTCAGGACTGACTCAGTGCAAGGCTTGGGTGTAATTCACGTGTTTTCCATTGAACACTGAACACTAGATAATTTTGAATTTTATACTGCACCATTAATTGCATGTTCGTTGTAGAAAGCTTAGAAGATACAGCTAAGGCCTCTGAGAACAAAAAAGAACCTCTACTGCCTGTGATCTCATTTAAAGAGATAGTAGAGATAACTGTTGACATTTTGGTAGACATTCTTAGGTTCTGTTTTTATTTAATCACACCGTCCCATTTTTATGTATCCCTATTCCCATTCCTACCATGGAACTTTATAGATTAAAAAAAAAAATGGTGTAGGTTGAGGGGACGGGGTGAAAAAGGTGAAGGGATTAAGAAATACAAATTGGTAATTACAAAATAGTCACAGGGATGTAGAGTACAGCATAGAGAATATAGTCAATAATATTGTAATAACTATGTATGGTGTTGGGGGGTACTAGACTTATCGGAGGGCGGGGAGGAATCACTTCATAAATTATATAAATGTCTAACCACTGTGCTGTACACCTGAAACTAACATAAAATAATATTGAATGTCAACTGTAATTGAAAAAAAAATAGCTAGCAATAATGTTATCAGTGGCAATTGTTGTTTTTCTTCTATGGTGGTTTGTGTTTTCATCTTAATTTCATATTTTGTGTCTAGCTTTAGGGAAAATTTTGTGTTCTTTGTTTCAAATTTCATAATTTATGGTCTAATTAATGCCATTTTCCTAACTTTCCCCCTTCACCTTCTTCCAGCTTTGCCAGGTAGTTCAGTATTTAGGCACATTTATTAAAAATTACTTTTAGGAGGAAACATTCAACATGGTATGATGATAGGTAATCCACTCGTTTTCAAGAAATGAATACATTTCTTCTTTTTACCAAAAGTCTTGAGCATCCCTGTTGTCACAGATTTGTATAGGTTTGAAATGGCTAACATCAGAAGTGGTAGTGGTATTAGAAGTAGTGGTGATGTCAGTAGCAGAAGTTACTGGAAGCTTCCTTGTCCCCTTGTTCCCGGTCGTGTGCTCAGTATGCAGTGCGGTTCGCTCTCACAAGCACCCTTTGAGCTAAGTACTCTTAAAACTCCTGTTCTTCGCAGGCACGTAACTAGCTGCCCAACTTCACACAGTTTATACATGCACAAGCCAGCTTGTAACCCGCGTCTGCAGGACCCCACACCCCGAACGCATCGTCACAGCAGTCGGGCCTCTGTGTGTGCTGTGGTGGGGATGAGCTCATGCTACGGAGTGAGATTTCTCCGTTTCCTGGGTCTCCTTCCCGACTGGCAGTACCCTCCAATGTGGTCTCAGTGAGAACTCTCCCCTTTCAGTCCATCCTTTCTTGTTGTGTTCTGTCAGAAAATGCCAAATATTTCCACAGGCTTTTCAGTTTCTACCCTTTCCTATTGTCAAGGTTGAAGCCTAACTTTTAGCAAATGTGCCCAGTTTGACTCTTAAGCACCTGTGCTTTGCTACTTCGTTGGTTTCCTTCCCTTTCAGAGGGAGGGTCCTGCTTCGAAAACACTCCAGAAACACAAATTTGGCAGTGCGTGTGGTGACGTTTACAGAGTGCTCAGACAGTAAAGCCAGAGGGTGCGTTTCTGAAACATAGGAACCACAGCTCCAAAGGGGAAACCTTTTCAGATTGCTGTCTCTTTAACTAGTCAGTGGAAGGGTGGCTTTTAAGAAATGGGAAATCTCGGTTTATTAATAAGTGTGCACTTAATAGTAAGCTGCAAGCTGTGGTGCTTGCAACAGGTATTTTATAGACGACTGAAAAGCAGCCATTTTGGGTCGGACAAGAATCCCTTTACTGCTCTTGTGCTGGGTGCCTGCAACGAGCAGACAAGCTGCAGACCATCCCCAGGGGCCCCAAACAGCTGTCACAGGCTGACGGACTGGGGAAATACCTGCAGTGTTTTCTCAGTGTTATGTAACAGACTCGAACCCTTTCCCTAACCAACAAAAATGTATTTGGATAAAATAGTTCTGGTACCTGTGTGTCTTGAGGAAATTATTCACCCAACTTCACTGACTAATGAGTTAGTGCTTTTGAAGTTGCCAGTTATTTTCAGTGTTTTATTATCTGGGAGAGTGGAGTATTTTGCTTCAAGAGTGATCAGCTCTGTTGACAAAATGTCCTTTGCTCCCCGAGTGGCATTTTGTGTTAATGTGTCTGTGGCTTTGCTCACATCCAATGCCAGTCTAGCCAACAAAGAACAATTGCTTAGCACAAGAACAGTCTCACGAAGGGTGTACTGTGGGAGTTGTAAAGATTCATGCCTACCAGTCAAACTATGTAGCTTTCGCTGCAGCAAAGCATATGTTTATTTCCGGTTGGGGAAATAGTCTTGACTTTCCTGGCTTATTTTGGAAGTCGGCTGATTATGCCCAGTCCTTGCTTTAATCACTAAGTCCACTAACGTGTTAGTCACTGTTCTGGACCAACACAAAAGCCCAAATACTGGGCTGCAGCTCATCTTTATCTCTCACTCACCTTTAAAAACAAACTGATGGGTCTGCTTTTGCCAAGAACTGTGGTGCAGGCTCAAATGCAACTTTATTGGAAGAAAAGTCATAATATGAAAATCTCCCATGTTTTGCTTGCTATGTGAGAGGCAAGGAACCTCATTTCCTCGAAGGTGTCACCATGGCCACTTGGTGTCGTCACTGCAGAAGAGAGACACACTTTGTGGGCTGGCGAAGAAGGTCAGGTGACTTCAATTCCCATACAAGGAGCTGGAGTGAATGCACACCAAGGTGTCTCAAATGTTTGCCCCTCAGTTATTTTGAAAGTCCACAGTAGGTCCCGTCCTGCCCCGTCTCCTTGCAGGCTCACAACTCTTCTCCAGAAGGTACCATAGAACCTTGATCTCTCCTGACAACTCTATATTATGTTTACATCGTAGGGCATTCCTTCTACCCCTAGCTATAGCTACGGAGTTCTTTCAGAATCTGTACGTCCTGTAGGAATGACAAAAGTAACTTTCTTTTATCGCTTTAACACACGTTTATCTGTTGCCACTTGGTTGTCCTTGTTGTCTCCTGTGTCCTCAATGCTCCTTCCTCCCTGTCCACTCCCTACCCCAAATATAGAGAAGTGTGTGTTCACTTTTCTTCTTCTTCTTTCTCTGTAGGGTCATAGAATTTTTAAAATTCCTTAGATGATCCAGCCTCACTTTTTATGGATGAAGAAACTAAGCTCAGACAAAATAAAGGCTTTGTCCTTTGATTAACTTTTGCATGGATGCCCCTGATTGTTTAGGAACAGTCTTCTGGGTATGTTGTGGCTCTGCCATGATGCGTGAGGGTGGATGAATCCAAAGCTTCATTCCTGTAATTACCAACACCCGTAAGAGCTGTGTTCGATATATAGGGTCTGTCTGTATGAGTGTGTGTACATGTACATCTGTTTTTAAATTTGTGTTATCAGTTATTGGGAAGTGGTTATTTTCCTTCACTGCGATCTTTCTAGAGCATGGATTAGCAAACTTTACATTTAAATTTACTTTAAATGGTCAACTTTTTGGCTTTGTCGGCTGTTTTGTCTCTGTCACCAGTGCTCTGCATGAACACAGACATAAGCAGTACGTAAGTGGGCATGGCTGTGTTCCAATAAAACTTTATTTATAGAAACAGGCAGAGCATTGGATTTGGACCACAGGTAATAGCTCACTGACCGCTTCCTGCAGGAGTCACACATGATGGCTCATGGGAATTGTTTCTTTGTAGCAGGTGCTAAAGTTTGTCCGCTAATCACACTACACCTTAAGATTGATGACTTCATTTTTCCACTTTCTTCTTTAAAAAACAAAAACAAAAAACTTCCCAGCTTCATGTTTCCCACCATGGTTTATTTCCCAATTCTCATTCCTTAAAGCCTCATTTACTGTAATTATCCCGGTTACTGCAAGCCCACATTTTGTTGAATGCTGTTGGGAAAGAAGCTAAGACTTCAGAATGTGCCAGCAATCCTTGTAAGAGGACTTCGTTCCTCATCTCCACCTCTCCTTGTTACCAGACTTGCCAGTGGTAACCTCTAATTCCTTCCTGGACATTCATAGTCCTTAAGAACTGGCCTATTATCACCCACACCCCACCTCTCGTTTTGCCTTTCATTGGATTTCTACCTAGAATGTAGCATCTTGACTTTGGATCAGGCTTTGTCCTTGTGTGTGGAATGTGTAGTTTTACTAATAGGGTGACACATAGCATGTCACATCAGAAGATCATTCTGTCTCTTTTCAGTTTCCAATGTTTTCATGCAGGGCAAAAGACCCCTCCCCCCAAAGAAGCAAAGAAACCTTTTTTTGGGGGAGGCAGTTTCTGTTTTAGAAACTTTGTAAATCAAGTCAGGTTGGCTGCCCAGTGGGGTTGAGGAGAAGAGAAGATGGAGGCTTTGGGGTTGAGTGAAACTGAAATGCCTTCCAAGCTGATTATCCCTGTTAAACCATGGCAATTTTTCTGAAATCTTTAGGAATACTGACTCATGCTTTTAAGGCAATCGGTGAGAAACTCCTTTTGTGGTAGAAAAAAAGGAAGTTACCCCTGGATCAAAAGTTAAAAAGAAGTGATTTCTCCAGTTTAGAAAAGGCCAGGGTTCTGCAAATGTGGTCCAGAAACACTGCTGTGGGTCTCAGCTAGGCTGGGCCTCCATCTTGCTGCCTAACTCACTCTGTGATTTGTAGCACTCACAAACTCTTTGAGCCTCTGGAAACTAGTTGATTTTAAAGATTCCTTTTGTTTTTAAAATTGCATCCTGTTTTTTTTTTCTCATTGGTCTCTGAATAAATTATAAATCAGGCTCTGTTTTAGCTATTTGGTGCTTTGATGATGTTTGGAAAGTGTAGTACCTAACAGATCAAGAGGCATTCCAGACCTTTAGAACATGAAATCTGAAGAATGTCCTTTAAAATGCCCACAGTGAATCAAAAAGGAAGAAGGAAGTTAGAGGAAATCCTTGCTTTGAAGATAGAACCAGTGAATGAATTGGGATACAAAATGCCCGGATTCTGTCCATCCCCAGCCGCCCTGTAGCCTGGTGATGTTAGGCTGTTCCTTATTCTCAGTTTCTTCATCTGTAAGATAAAGTTGATAGTAACTGTCCAGCATACTTAAGAGGGGCTTTAGGGGGAGCAAATGAGGTACCAGGGGTCAAAATGCTTCGAAGCAACGAAGCACTGGATAACTGTAAACTGTCTTCATTACCCAGATATGGTTTTATGTGCATTACATTCATTCGGGCTTCCACATGTTCCCAAACCTGATGCATTCCCCTGGGACTGGCCACTCATGCTCCATGACTGGGGGGTTTTGGTCCCTTGGTATTTCCATTTAGTAATTCTGCACATAACCAACAGGGATAAAAAGGTGGGCATACATATATTTTTACAAGGTTTGATAATAATTTTAATTTTTTCTTTAGTGTATCAGAAACGTTCAGTTTTAAAACAAAAGGCACTGTATGTGAATTTTCTAATATTAAAAAAAAAATGGAGGACCAACCTAGAAACTTCTAGAAATAAGCTGAGTTATCCGTAATTAGGTAAAGGAGGCTGCAAGATTTGGCAGGAAGGGTGACGGGTTGGGTTGATACTGATCCAAGGGATATTTGCTGTTGGCCTTAGTATAATAATGTTAATGAGATTATTAGGTGGTTGAGATTTTCAATAAATAATTGATAAGGATTAGAAAGTGCCTTTTCTGCAAATAAACTTCAGAGTAATTAATATTCATGGACTCTGTTTGTCAACAGAAAAATGTAAATGAAGAGCCGACCCATCACCAGGTGCTCGTTCTGAAGGACACCTCTAAGATGAGGGTTAAGGGGGAGAACAGATGGTTTCAGAGCTGCAACCCAGACCCCAGCCTGTGTGCATCGGTATGACAATTCACAGGTTGGCATACGCATTTTCCAGTCTGTGTCTCCCCTTGAAAGAAACCCTGCAATTCAGGTTTCTAATAGATTGTTGGTTGCAAGGTAGGAAGGACAGAGGAAGTAAGAGAGAAGGCGACTTGCAAATGCAAAAACAGTGTACTGAAAGTCATTTTTATTTCTTATTTATAATCTACATGCACACTCTGGATAATAGATGACGCTGCTCATTCAGTCCTTTAACTTCAAAGCAGAGGAAAGGCATGGATGACAGAGCCGGAGCAGGGATACAAAGACACTAAGAACAAGAGGGAAAATGCCTGTTTACAGGATTGCATTCGTTAGCACGCTCTCTTCAGATGGCGTTCCCCCAGGAACAGCAAGAATATGTGCAGCTCAAACAATGATGTAACATCTGAAAGTGGTACTTAAAGAGTTTCTGTCTGGTAGTAATGTGATGAAGGCTTCTGAAGGGAACCTGGGGACTTCATTTCTTCTATTTATCTATATGTCTCTCTGGTTTTAGCCAGAGGTAATTGCATATTTAACCCCTCAAATAGCTTTAATCCTTGAGGTGTCAACTTTTTACCCTGTGTGAAATGTGCTTTTATCCCAGCAAAGGCAGACTTTGGAATTCCCTTGCCAAAAATTATTTGAATTAAAAAAATGTGAGAGAGAGAGAAGAGAGTGTGTTTGAGTGAGTTTGTGTGTGTGTGTGTGTGTGTGTGTGTAAGTGGATGGATGGATGGATGGATGAATAGATGGATAGATGGATAGATGAAAAGAAATAAGTGATGGCAACATTTAGGGATGAGATTTAGGTAAAGAAGCATATCCTACCTTTCTTGTTGGGAAGAAAAGCAATTAAAATACAAATATTAAGAAGAATGAAAACTTTATAAAGAATAAAAGAATGACAAAAACAGCCGTGGTTTGATTTTGAGTCTATCAGGCCTTGAGCTCAGAGAGAAATGAGAAGGCATCATAGATCCAAGAGAAGTTGTAGATGGACCTCAAGTCACGAGTGTAAATTTTGTCACATGCCCCAGCAATGTGGTTTTCTCAATTGGGTTGTTCTGGGAGGCTTAGTTAACAGTTTATGTGAAACAAATATTGACACAAATTGTATAATTGCATCAAATTCCTCCAAGATGCAAAATAGTTTTCAGCTAAGAGCACACTAGCAATGAAAGATCCGATAGTCAGAGGCAGCACAGTCTAAGGCAACCATGAGACTGGATCCGAGCGACTTTCACAGTTTATTTTCATGGTATTTAAATTATGATACCAGTGGGTATTTTTAATTAGTGTGCACTTGTCTACATAAGCCATGTTGGCAAATTGGATTCATTCATACAGTAGTTGCTGTAAAAGAGGCCAGCACAGCCTGCAGGAATTAAAATTAAAAGTTTCTGCAAGCTGTTGTCGACATGACCATATCTCATTAACTTTAAAAATGGAGATTATTTGCCGGAAAGCTTGATTTGACTAGCTGTAATCAAATATTAGCCTCAATGGAGGGAGAGGAGGGGCGTTGTTGTTGTGATATATACTACAAGGTGTTTGCAGTTCACTTTAAATAGCAGTATAAGATCTTTGTTTTGACAAAAGGAATAGGAAAGAGAAACATAGACATATGGCTTCAAAAGCATTATTAGGAGAGTTTTATTTTAGATTAAGACTAATTTACGAAGTTCGCTGAGCACAGCTATGATTGTACTGATTACCGATTCTTCTCTCATTGTGGAGGCATCTTAAGTATCTGGAATCGCTTCCCCTGCTTGATCAGAGTTTAAGTATTGGGAACAGGGCCTATCTCATGATTATCTTTCCTGTTTTCCGTGGGTAAATTGGCATGAACCTGAAATTCGTACATTGGATTCATCCCATTGTTTTAACTAAATATGATGAAGAAGTTTGCAAAATTGCTTATAAAATAAACCAACATAGAGGAGCCCTCTTCTCATCTCGTGTACTTTCTAAATAGCTTGTTATTTGAATTAGGTATCTGAACAAAAAGAAAATCTTTTTGCCAGTAACTAAAAAAAGCCTTTTTGCCAGTCATGTCTAATGTTGAAAACCTGAAGTTACTGAAATATGGTGTCATTTCAGGTCTTGTTTTATATTTTCACACGCACAAAGGAACATTTGTAATGCATAAGTGTAAACTATAAAAGGAAGATGCATTTGGTAGGAGTGGGGAAGGAAGGTGCAGTTAAACAAAAGACCGAAGGCGAAGTCTTACGGCTTCTTGTGTCTTTGAACTGAGAACATGTTCTGTGTGGAACACAAGGCTAGAATGTAAGTGACTGGCTTTTGCATTAGGCTCTCCCTGGAGGTAGCAGAAAAATATCACGTCCCCGCATGAAATGCGAATGTGAAATCTACCAGAAAGAAATATTTATGACCATTTTATGCTTGATTAGGCTTGGATGACATCTGTTAGAAGACAGGGACTGGACAAAGAGAAAGACGCTCGGGGGCAAATGTTAACGGAGTTGTTTAGACGACATGAGGGCAGAGGCGTCCATTTACTGCCAGGCAAAACACAGGAATTGTGTTAGCAAGAGTGCAGCTGACAAGAATCCACTGTGATGGAGACACTAAAATGACTGGATGAAATAGTCAAATACAGCTGTTGATAGTTACTGCACTGCCTGTTTATGAGCAGGTATCTAGGGGAAACCCTGACCCAGTAACTTCCAGGGAGCCAGCACCTTAATAAAGTTACACAAATGTGACTCAGCTATAAAAGGAGATCATCTTCACTTTTCAAGTGAGTTTTACATTCTCCTGCCAGGCAGATTTAGCAATACCAGGAAACACTGCTGTATTCTGAGTGAAACACACTTGCCTCGGTATACTTCTACAACCTAAGTTTCTTTTCCTGTCGTAAGTCTCATAATAATAATAACGTAGGCCCCTCTGTTCTATAGAAGCACTTTATCACTTTAAACAGTGCAAATGTTTGCCTAAAAAAGAGAAAAAGAGTTTTCCAACACTGGCAAACATTTTATCAATTGTTAAACATTTCAGTGTTAAAGTAAGTGCTGCTTGTCTGAAGAAATGGCTCTACCAAGAGTGGAGGTTTCAGCAGTTATTTCATTCTGGTTCTTTTCCCAGCTCCTTTTCCTGTAAATTTTCTCTGTCTGGAATGCTGATGGGAAATGTTATTTTGTTTTTGTTTGCAGCAGTTCTGTTGTTTTGATTTTGTCTGAGTGGTATGGAAAACAGTACGTCACTTAGAGTGGGTGTTTTGTCTACCGGCCATTTGGCCATTGCACATATATTTCTCATACTTATTACATGATGACAAGGGAACTGAAAAGGCACAATTTTCCAGTTGAATTTTTCTTTCCAGTTTAATAATAGTGAAAAAGAAAACAAAGTTAATAGATTTAGCAGTTTGATGGTACTCGCAATATGATAGCTGACTTTAGGTGGGTTTTTTTGTTGTTCCTTGTGGTGAAGGAGCTATTTAGGCGAAGGTCAGATTAATGCATATATCAGTTTCTATAATAAACTGCATGTGGATAGCATTTCACATTTTGCATAGAGTTGTGAAATGTTGTAATTTAAGTAGGAAAATTCATAAAAGGATAATAAACAATTTTAACATCGCTCGTGTGATTAGCTTGGGGTAGTTTTGCCCTGGTTTTAGGCCGCATGTAACATAACCTCTACCAATAAATGTATTTTAATTAAAATGAATCGAAATGAAATTTGGATGAAAACCCAGAATACAAATCTCAGAGAATAACTTAAGGCTGTTTACTGGCTCAGTTTGGACATGCTTTATCTGAAATCATTCTCCACATTTGCAATGTTAAGGAACATATTGCAAGAGTGTAGAAGTTAGCTCTACAAGTAAGTAATTTTTGGTGTAGTACAAAAATGTAAAATGGAAATGATGATTAATTTTTCAATTTCTCTCTGCAGATATCTAATCATTGTACCCACAGACTGCCAAAGGCTCCCATTAAAGATTTAAAATGCAAGAGGAAGGTAGAATCCAAAAGATGGGATTTGGGATTAAATAATGTAACATAACTACAGGGCACTAGAAAAGTAAAAGCTACGGGCACCATAAGAGATTCTCTCATACTTTTTTTGAGATCCACTTAAAATATTGACACCAACTTACACTTAATGTTATAGTCGTGACATTATAAAATTATTTATAGCACTGATTAAATTATGAAAACATCTTTTTGTCTTTCAGACATTAGCTTACACCATTCAGAAATAACAACAGACTATCAGAAGAGCACTGTGAAAATTCACATGACTGTTCTCTATGCTTTAAATATTATCCTCCTTATGAAAGGATTTTGCTTACAGTGTTACACTAAATATACGTTGCTTCTTCCTTGAGGACTTTAGTTTTAAATGGGGAAATGCTGTGTCTGGGAGTCACCAGTGTATGTACAGCCTGATTTCCTTCAAATCAAGGGAACTTTTATAATCCTGCAAGAGAGGACATGGCTGCCTGGGTCTCTGAAAGCTGTCAGTAGGGTCTGCCGGCTTCTCCGAGCTCCGCTTACTGTCTTTATCACTTTGCTCAGTTCCACATAATAACATCTTCATCTGAGATTGCTGTGGCACAGGGGAACTGCATTTGTTGATCAAATTTGGCTGGATAACACTGTGATCTCGTATCCTGAAGTGCGGAGATGTGCCTGGAATATGTAAGTGCAAAGCTGCCCTCTTGATTGATTGATTCTGCCTGTCACAGAACAAGATAACCGGATCAGTAAATACTCTGTGCACTTCAACATCATCTCCACAATCAAAAGTGAGGGCATCATGGGGCCCGAAAACACCGGGCATGATGGGAAAGCACACATTTCAGAATGATCACCAGGAGCACACACACACACACACACACACACACACACACACACAGAATTTCTTTGTGTGTGGTTTCTTAGAAGAGAACAGCATAAAGAAGAGTATTTTCTGTATGTTTAGAATGCTTCCTGGTTTTAAAGTAGAGTTTATTTTGCAGCTTTCATCTTGGAGGTGTTCAACATTTATCATAAAAAGTTGTTATTCGAGTTTTGTTTATGGAGGAGATTTAGAATGCAGATTAGGGAAGCAGCACTGGATGAGAGGTCCCTAGTGGTCTCAAGCACAAAAGGAGCTTGCACCCAAGATTGGCTCCCATTAAAATAAACTTTTTGTTTAAACAGATGGGCCAAACACATGTAAACAAGTTGTTTAAACTTTTACTAAATTCCCAGGGAGTGCCTTTCAAAATTAGCATGGGTTGCCAAATTTGGTGTTTAATTACACAGAGTTCAAGAAAAGTTTAAAGAATGGAACTCTGTGAGTCTTTGGGACATGAGGTGGTGGCAGGTCACCAGGTGGCAGGCATTATTCGTGATGCCGCCGTGGTCCTCTAGCAGCGCTGGCACTGTCACCGTCTCCCGGGTCACCTCTCCTGTACTTGCCTTTTCCTCAGGAAGCCTCCATGTTTCTCAGAGGAAAGGACTGCCTTTTATTCCTGCATCTATGCCCTCAGAGTCCTGGAAGGCTGCCTTCTACAAACTTCATACAGCGTGGGGCGCATGAGGGATGGAGGAACTAAGCGTTGGGCTCTCTTTCTAAATATTTTCCTAATGAATACTTCTCAGATTCTATTGGTCTCCGGAATGTGGGTAGTCTTCTAAAGTAAAGTCTTTCTTTGGGGAACTTAATTGTTTTCTTCAGGTCAAGCAATCTAACCACTTAACCATCTTTCCTCCTCTGTTGCCATGTTGGTAAGTGGGAGGTGAGATCGGTTGCTCAAACGTGGTGTTTCTGTTCCCACCAGCTATACACAGTTAGCTGGAAGATAATGCTACTGCTCATTTTATATGCGTAGAAAATGCAAATTATTAGGAGAAAATGCCCCAGGCCACGGACTGAGGGCGCCTTGTTGCCCATCTCATCTGTGATAAATTTTGCAGAGACCCCGAGGTGGTTCATGCCTTTCCATGTGGCCTTCCGGTTGTCTCAGCTGCCTCTTGGGTGGGTGGTGTCTGGACCATTCTAGCCAAGTTTGTGTTTTGTGTGTGTGTGTGCTTTTTTTCTGTTTTGTTTGGCTGGAATCGATACTTACCTCTTCCTCTCCCATAGTTTGCCCACACAGACCCCATGACAAATTAAAGGCAAACTGGGGGTTGGAAGCAGTCATTAAGTCAGGAAACTCCTGTCTCTGAAGAAATTTATACCATGGAAGGTGTGTACCAGTTACAACAAACATTTCAATAGATTTTTATATAGAAAAACCAGTTCTCACACTTAAGAAAAAATTATTACCACTTTTGAAATGTCTGGTTATTCCTTTGTGACTTACTTATTTTTTATTTGAAATAATTAAAAGGCCTTTTGGCAGAATTGGCCTCCTTTCTTTTTTTTGTTTTTTTTTTTTTGAATATAAAGAAAGCTTAATTGAGTTTAATGTTCTTTAAACAAAAAAAAAAATTTGTGAGGTGCTGATGATTTTAGAGAAGTCATTCTGGGAAACAGATTTTGATTTTTTAGAAAAAAAAAAGAATGGTGTTCCCTTTCAATTTGGTGAAAGCTATTCCTAGTAACGTTTTATAAAATAATTTTCTTTTCAGGGTGTGTTTTATTTCCTTTCCATCTCTTTCAGGAAAGAGAAAGTGTTTTATTGGATATTTTTGTTTCAGTCCTTGTTTCCATTATTTTTGCCAAAATTCATGGGAGTTCACTTTCCGTTTAAATGCCTGAAATATTCCTTGAAGAACCTGCATTTTGGGACCACTAGGAAAAAGGCTATGTAAATTGGTTTAAGGAAGAAAAACAGTTGTTATTCCAGTCATTTTAACCACTCATTTTTTCCTTTACTTTATAATTTTGGAGGCAAATAATGGGCCGGGGTGGGTGGGAGTGCATGAGTTTGAAGTTCAAAGGAAGTTTGGTGATTGTCGTATGATAAAACATATCTTAGTTTTCAAGTGAAGAGAGAAAGTAAGCGTTATTGATTTAAAGGAAAGAAATGGTCAGTAGATTTGTTGTGAGCAAACACAAAACAGGTTCCTAAAAATGTGCAGTCTTGTGAAGTAGTCTTGGCTGAAAGATTTTGGTGAAAAAAATTCCCAGTTTTTCTATGTAAATTTGTTAGTCTTTGGGAATTAACATTAGGCAATTTCTGTTCTAATGATTTTCACTGTTTCTAGCAAATTGTGTTGTTCTGCTTTGGTGTCAGCTCTCCTGCAGTACTTGCAGGTGGCGACCATGCGTATTTCGAGCCCTTTGAGAGCGCAGAAACCATTTGAGATGTGTTACTCTTTACCTTTGAACCACGCCTCTGTATTCTTTATTTTGGGGCTGGGCTGATGGGATGGGATTTAGCTTTCGCCTGTGTGGAATTTTACTGACAGACACATGTTTGGCCGGCCCCTGGTCCTCTCACAGTCGCTATGGTGAAGAAGAGAGGGCCCTTTTCCATGATCCGTGGGCTGCTTTCTGACACTTCTATTGTCTTGGGAGAAAATTTGAAAAACTGATTGAAAACGGGCAAGTGCATGGCTTCTGTGAAAATTCTGCTACTTCAAACTGTGTGACTTGTTTGTTTTGGCTGGCCTGTGTGGCAAGACTGACATATTTATGCAGAAAGATTGTATTTAGTATTTCACTTAGTTTACACACATGAGCGATGAACTAAACAGAATGAAAGGTTTTGCATCGTTATTATTTTCTCTACTTCTTCTGAAATGTGAGGAAACACAGAGTAGACACGTTTAATATGGTTGTCCCATGCTTGGCCACCAGAATTGATAAATAGTCAAATTCCTTGATAATACTGTGGAGATTGAGTACTAAACAGCTGCTGCGTTAGTTATGCAAGAGAGTTAATAAAAATGTTCATTGCTGGAGGAAAGCTTATATACAGTAGTCTGTTTGTCCTGTGTTTCAACTACCTAAGTCACAGCCAAAAAGCAATTGTCTACTACACATTTCAAACAGATGCTCAGGGGTAGAAAGGGTGACTAGAATTCACAGCAATAAAATCCTGCTCTCTGAGTTCCCTTGAAGGAAGTGAACTCATAAAAGTTTTGCTGCCGACTTATTTGTCCAGTCCTTTGAAGTATTTAACATTAATTCAACCTACAAATCATTGGCACCTCCATTTTTCATTGAAGTATCAGGGCCTGTTAAAGACATACCCTGGGTGTGCCTGGGAAAAAAAAGATCCTGAAGTAGATCTACTAATTTAACTGTTACTCATATACATTGTTTTTATTGAAGCCAATCTTACACACATTCAAACTTCTGTATATCGGAAACGATTTCTTTTGAATTTACATTTGTTCATGTGTATCATTATAGAAAACACAATCTAGATGGGACACCAGCTTGGTTTATTTTAGATTCTTTTTTTTTTTTAATTAAAATTTATTGCGGTGACAACGGTTAGTAAAATTACATAGGTTTCAGGTGTACGATTCTGTATTACATCATCTATATCTTACATTGTGTGCTCACCACCCAGAGTCAGTTCTCCTTCCATCACCACATATTTGACCCCAGTTACCCTCATCTCCCTCCCCCACCCCCCTCCACCCTTACGCTCTGGTAACCACTAAACTATTGTCTGTGTCTATGAGTGTTTGTTTCTTTATTTGTTTGTCTTGTTCCTTTGTTGCTTTCAGTTTTAAAGCCCACATAGCAGTGAAATCATATGGTTCTTGATTGTCAGCTTGTTTTTTGTTTCTTTTCATTGCTTCGATACATCCTCCAATGGGGAAAGACATTGGAAGAGTGATGGTATAAGTGACTGGAATGATAAGTGCTACCAGGAAGATTTTATGAAATGTGAAAAATAAACAAGGAGAGATGTACCCTAAACTGAAGTATCCTACAGCTGGTATTATCAATAGACAAGGTCTCATACGTTGTTGATCTGGGTGCTCTGATTAATTATGTCATCTAAGGCACCCCGTGCTGTACTGGAAGATTTTGGGGTTCTTTGCTATCTATTTGTAAGTTACAATGGATGGCTTAGCAATTGCTTATTTCCCAGACTTTCCAAAGATATACATATATATATATATATATATATATATATATGTATATATATATATATATATACACACACACATATATACATATATTTATGCTCCCTCCCTATTCCACCTCCTTTCTAGTCCTTATAGCTTCAAAACTGAAATGACCTCATTTTTAAAGAGTTCAGAAGAGACCTCAAGGAAGAGAATTAAGAAACTAATATAGCAAATAAAGCCTCCAGGTGCCCAAAGCTTGTCGCCCTTTGATTGCCATTGGACAGTTAGAGACGTTAGGGAAGCCTGTTTTGTCTAGTATTACCTACGTACAGACGTCACCATCCCAACTCCCCATCTGATTTTCGTCACAACATGTATCATTAGTTGAAATTATCCTCAATAGATTTGCTTATAATACGTCTTTTGCCACTGCATGTACATTGCAAGAAGGTGAGGGGACTCTCACGTTCTTTGTATACCTCTGGTACCTGGCATGTAATGGGTACTCAGTAAGTATCTAACCACCGTGTCCAGTTACTCCAAAGATCTCAGCTATCTGAAAGTTGGACATCTTAATGGGACTGGCTCCTCCTTTAGTTGGAATAGAACTTTTAAAAGGATCATACTTACAATGCTTATTTCAGATGATGTAAAAACAAAGACTGTGGGAAGCAATGGTTAATCAGAATTCCAGGCTGGCATTTAGTTGCATTTGTCCTAATATTTTGGCCAGGTTTCAGGTAGCTAAGTATCTCTTATACCCTATAATTTAGTATACAGTTTCAGCTTTCCAAATGATGGCTTGCTAATGGTATATGTTGTTTAACTTTCTAATTCAGGGGAGCTACCTGTTCAGCAGAATTTGAACAATTGTAAGTGATGATTGAAAGCAGGTCAAAAAGCACTTAAGGTACATTTCACTGTATGTTTGGCGTCTACTTAGATGGGCCTGTTGCTGTCATTATTCTTTGTGAATTTGAACATAAACTACCGGTAGGGATTTTTCTAAATTCGTCAAGAACTAAAATTTAGCAAGCTTTCCCCATCTGGGTAAATACGACATTGTGTTTTAGTTACTTTCCCCTGAAATGTTGACTCAGTTTCTCTCCAGTGCCTGCGATATGATGCTCATCACTGTAGACCTTTATCTTTGTAGTAGTTCTTGCAATCCCCACATTGTCTGCAGTGAGATCTGACACAGTTGTTATGTCATACTAAAATCATCACAACCTGACAAACCTCTGTAGTCACTGCTCTTGTTTATTTCACTCATCAAAACTTGGTTTTTCTCCCCTAAGCACAACTGTGGTCACTTTATTCTCTTGCTTTCTGTTTCCCGCTAAATTGCGATTAAATTCCTTAGCTCAGTATGTGGGGAATGCGATGGATTACAAATGGCTACCCATTCTTGGCCACTTCTTTCATCAAGAGATGGAGTCTGTGTCCCCACTCTCATTTACTGGGCAGCTCTTTTCACTTGCTTTAGGAATTACAGTGCCGTGGGAGTGACACTGTGCCATTCCAGTCTTGACAGCTTTCTTCTGAGTTCTCTTGGAACACACTTGTCATGCAGCACTGCCCAGGCAAAACTGCTGGATGGTGAGAGGCCACATGGAGGGATGGGGACACACACGCACACAGAGGAGAACTGAGACACCCACATCTGGGAGGCACAGACAAGCTCCCGACTGCAGGCAATTGTGTAAGTGACCCCCAGCTGAGGAAGAACCACCCAGCTGAGCACAACCAATCAGAATTTTAGAAAAAAATTATTCTTTAAGCCTCCTGAGTTTTCGGGTGGTTTTTACAAAACAGTAGATCATTGAAACAGGAAACTCAAGAATCAAGCCTCGGTTTCCCCTTCCGTTCTTACTGTATGGCTTTTTAGACCTTTCTGAAAGAGCAGCCTATGACCCAGCAATCGCTCTCCTGGGTATCTACCCCAAAAATATAAAAGCATTTCTCTGTAGAGACACGTGTACGCCAATGTTCATTGCAGCTTTGTTTACGGTGGCCAAGACATGGAAACAACCAAAATGTCCCTCGATAGATGAATGGATAAAGAAGTTGTGGTACATATACACAATGGAATACTATTCGGCGTTAAGGAAAGATGATATAGGAGCATTTGTGACAACATGGATGGATCTCGAGAGAATAATGCTAAGTGAAATAAGTCAGACAGAAAAAGCAGAGAACCATATGATTTCACTGATATGTGGTATATAAACCAAAAAGAACAAGACAAACAAATGAGAAACAAAAACTCATAGACACAGACAATAATTTAGTGGTTACCAGAGGGTAAGGGGGTGGGGGGTGGGTGATGAGGGTAAAGGGGATCAAATATATGGTGATGGAAGGAGAACTGACTCTGGGTGGTGATCACACAATGGGATTTATAGACGATGTAATACAGAATTGTACACCTGAAATCTATGTAAATTTACTAACAATTGTCACCCCAATAAAATTAATTAAAAAAAAAAAAAGAAAGAAAGAGCAGCCAAGTTTGGCTCATAAGCCCACAAAAATGATCAGACTTTCCTTTGCTCATGCTGCATCATCTCCCTGAGCCATCTTTTCACCCAACTTTTCTACCTGTCAAATTCCACACGGTGCGTTGCTTACCTCCAGCTCTAGACTTTGCCAAGGTCCTCATGACTCAGTGACGTCAAACCTCTCTTAAATCCTTGTAGTCCAAGCTGCATTGGCATGGGGTTGGAGGCGGGAGGTGACAGCTACTTGGACAAGTAATGTCTTCCCTGTGGGCCTTAGTTTCCACATCTGTAAAATTATGTGGCTGACTTCTCAAGTCTCTTCTAGCCTTTCATATTCTAGAGCAGCTGCCCAGTAGAATGTTCTGCGTTGGTGAAAATGTTCATTTCTCCTGCTGTCTCCTGCCCTAACCACTAAGCAGTGTAGCTCTTAGAGCACTTGAAATGCGGTTAGTGGAGCTGAATTTTTAATTTTATTTAATTGTAATTAATTTAAATTTAAATAGCTACATGTAGCTCGTGGCTACCATTTGAAGCAGTACTGTTCTAGAATTTATGGAAATGAAGTGGAAATACTCATTTTCACTTAAAGCCAACAAAGATTTTGCACCTGAGTTTTACAAGATGATGAGAATTTGAGAATTACTTTTCAGAACTGTGGGTACAAATGACCTGGTGGCAGAATGTTTCCCCAGTTTCTTATCTCTCCTCCTTCTTTATTTATACTTGGCTTTTAGAGCCCTCACCTCTGCCCAGAGCCAGCACTGAGCCCACTTCTCTCCAGGACTGCAAATCATTCATTCCCCCCACCCCCTTTTCTTTTAATGAGAGAATTGTATTTTTTAATTATTTTTTAATTTTTCAATTACAGTTGACATTCAATATGAATGGGAGTATATCAAACTAAAAAAATCATTTCCTGCTTTTAATCACAGCCCACACAGTGACCAGCAGCCTGGTGTGGAGTTGCAGTTTTTTTACAAAACCCCCAATAGACCCAACTTGGGGAAAAAAATACACTGCAGTGTCAATTGCAAAGTAGCTGGGTGGCAAGCGCAGTGCAGTGTGGTGGGGATGGAGCTGCCTCTGGTCCTTTGAATGACTGGGGACATAGTAGAGATATTGTGAAATTACGCTTTTATTGGTTCTGGAGCCTTCTGCCATAAAGGCCTCTCATGAAGAAAGTACCCTAGAGTTAAGCCTGAATGTAGGATGTGTGCATGGCGGTTCTACACTCAATCCGTAATTGGGCAGAATTGGGACCTGAGGATGGCTCACATTTGGACTAATTTCCCTTGGAAGCGTAATTATGTTAATTAGGGCTTCTGTTCTCTTGCTCATGTTTACTGTCGTTTTCAAAAGTCAGGAAAATCGCATCCATTTTATTTCATCATAAACTAATGTCATTGATAAACCCATCATTGGGACCTTGCTAGATGTTGATGTTTTTAACCCCCCACACAGTAGGAAATGGATTAGTAGTAAAGCCTTACCGCATCTGTGAACCAAAAGGTGAACTATGCAATGGACTGTTTAAGGCCACTTGGTCTCCATCCACTTCACTGTACTACAAAAGGCTGTTTATGCTCAGGGGGATTGGGTAGCTTGTGTAAAACACTCTCCCCGGAAAGGAACTCCGCAGCGTCCCTGTATAGTCAGGTCCCGTCCCGAACCCACTCCTGCGTCTCAGCGAATTCACTTGCTCACTCTCACCTGCTGCAATTTAAGACAGTTTCCTCTGTTCTCTGCTCCTGGATGGTAACTTGTTGGCATCTCCTTGTAGTAACCCGTCATATACTTGCAGACAGTTATCAAGCCACCACTTAGCCTTCTCTTTTTCAGGCTGAAGCATCATAACCCTTATAACCTTTGCTCACACGTTCCATTTTCCAGACTCTTAATCACTTGACTTGCCTCTTACAGTTTTCTGAAAACATGGAAGCAGAAAGGAGATCTTTTATATGTTGCTCCAAGTTTCTGCTGATGATTTTGATGCATACAGTAGGCTTTTTCTTTTAATTTTTAAGTACTCTTCACACCGTGAATGTTTTCACATGCAGCTCACCTTTCCTGACTTAAGGTATTTGGATTTGTGATAATCATTTACATTTTTGGAATTGTGGTCTATGGGCTAAGAGAAATTCAGAGGTCAAATGACTATTTTGCAGTGCTGTGTTTATCTGTATTTTAGTTTGGGTTTCCTTTTTATATTTGATTCTCTTATTTATATTTTAAATTATTTTATTGTTGAGATATGTTTGACATATAACACCAAATTAGTTTCAGGTGTACACCATAATGATTTGATATTTGTATAATATTGCAAAATGATCACCACAATAAATCTATTTAACATCTGTCACCACACATAGCTGCGAACTTTTTTTTTACTTGGGATGAGACCTTTTAAGATGTCTCTTAGCAACTTTCAAATATGCAATACAGTATTGTCAACTATAGTCGCCATGATGTACATTATAGCATAAACAAGACTTATTTATTTTATAACTTATCTACTAATTTATAATTTATTTGTACTTTTTGATCCCTTTCACCCATTTGTTTGCACCCACTCACTACCTCTGGCAACTCTATACCTCTGTTCTCTATATTATGAGTTTATTTTTTTCTTTTACTACTTGTACTTTATATAAAGACCATTTCTCCATTGCCTGTAGTTTGTATGAATAGCCGTGGCGTGGAGTGCGTGGGGGCAGGGAAAGGGGGTGTGCACTGGACACTAACCTCATGGAGCCTCAGGGCGCCTGCTCACCCCCCCTGGCCTCTGTGTCTTTGCTCTGTCACACTCCGTTGTGTGAGTGGCACAGAGGGAACGGCCCAGGGAACCGCGTTACAAAGACGAGAATGTAAATCTTCCGACACCAAGTTGTCTCTTCATTCCTGCCTTCCATCACGAGATCCATGGGAGCTAGCAATGATCTCGTGATGGAAGGCAAGAATGAAGAAACACTTGGTGTCGGAAGATTTACATTCTCATGTTTGTAACGCCTCCCGTTTGGTGTGTGACGTTGGGCAGTACACTTAATATTGCTGGCATCCATTTCCTCTTCTCGTTAATGAAGAGCTTAAAGAATGAGTTCAAAAAGTTCCCTCCATCAGTCTCCTCAACTCTGCCCCTTGACTGCTGTATTCAGATCCAGTGATTTAATTCCCTGCCCTAGGGACACTGGGGAGTGGGTAGCATCTCTGTTTGCATTTAAGAGCCATCTACTTCAGGGCTGAACTTTTTCATGCCCCCATATCTTTTCAATACTTTACATTTTGTTCCTGGGCCCAGAGCACTATTTGTAAAAAGGCACTCAGAATTCGGGGGCATTCAGAATTAAGTCCTTTCTGTGTTAGACTGTTTCCTATCCCTGTCTTCTCCCCAGCCTTCTCCACTATATGTCCCAACACTCCAAACTATACCTATGAAGTCAGTTTTCTAATTTTCTTCTGGCTGGTCTATAGCCCAGGTCAGTTGCAGACCTGAGGCCACTTTGTTTCCTTAACAAAGGTGGCGTCATCTACTGTCTTCCTCCGTGCTCAGCTGCACGCTCACCTGCTCTTGTATGCTATTCCTATCCCACCTGAACCAGGGGGCCTTTCTTTTTCTCGGCCTTACAGCTGGGTTTTCCCTAGGCCTCCCACAGTCAGGACATCCCTTTTCCCCCTGCCTTTCAGGTTTGATTGGCCAGTACGTGTCGCAGGCCCCGGGTAGCAAGCAAGCCCGTGCTGCCCACACCTGCCGACCTGAATGGCCAAGAGGCCCCCTCCTTACTGTTCTTCCTGGTGTCTTTTCTCGCTGTGTAGAGAGCGTGTCAGAATCATGCAGACTCTGCCTACCTCTTTGCCCATTTCATAAACTCTGGATGTTAAACCAGCCTTTAGGCACTAACATTTATTTGAATGGTGTGAAATTACAGTTATGCTTCAGCCTCTGCTCATTACATAAGGGTTTACCCTGGGTGTTCCCATCCACGATGACAAGACCCCACGCTTGCTGAACACCCCATGCCTTTGCACACTCATTCCCGGAAGTACCTTACTCTTCCCTCCCTCTTTTCCTTGCTTTTTCTCCAGGCTCCGTTTGGTTCTCTTGCTCTTGAAAAGCCATCTTCTTTCCTTTGTCTCCTGCTTGGTGCTCGCCTTCGTGGGAGCAGGAACCCCACTGTGTGGGGATGGATGCTGTCACACAGGGAATCGGTGAGGACCAGCCGAGCCAAGCCTCACCCACAATGCTCACGGCCAATCTATTTTTATGTAGCAAATACGGCCTTGTCCACAAGGTCAGAGGAAACATCCTCCATTTGCTTCATGGTTACCTGTGCTGTGGGGCTGTCTATCTGCTCCACTTCTGTTTCACATTTGGCATTTCCCTGACGTCGAGAAAGAAAATGTGTGCGGGGTGTGCAGACTGTGAGGCCACCCCACCAAAGCCTGAGCATTCTGCGTCAGAGGTGAGGGTACCATGGAATCTTTGCAGCTGTGAACGTGGATGTTAGATGAAAGCTGAGAAAATATGGCAAATGGCTCAAGTCATCCTTAAATCCCACGTCTGCCAGGTGAAGACGTGTGGCAAGTGGCACAAATGATTTCTTTCAGTATCGTTTAGCATGAGCTGCTGTTGCAAAGAACTCCTCATCCGGCAGTGTCCAGTGTGGCAGCCCCTGGTGCGCGTGACGACGGCTCTCTTGAAACACGAACAGTCTGAATGGACGTGTGCCGTAAGTGGGGAATACACACCAGGTTGTAAAGACTTAGTAGACCTGGTATTTTAAAAATGGAAAATACCTCATTGATAATTTTAGGTTGATTTCATGTTGAAGTGGTAGTAGTATTTTAGAAATCTGGGTGAAATAAAATGTATTCAATATCATTCCCACCCATTTCATTGTACTTTTTTATAATTGTGGCTACTAGAAAATTTTAAACTGCATATGAGGCCTGTATTATACTTCTCTTGGACAGCTCTATACCAGAAGTTTGATTGTAAGATTGCGTTTCAAACTGAACCCAAACACTGTGTAGTTTATATGTATTTTCCAAATATATTTATATATTTCCTTTGCATACTGTGGGTTACCTTTAAGAATACATATCATGATAACGACATGGGCTTTGGACTAAGAAAAACCTGAATTTCAATCTGAACTCTCTATTTGTGGCCTGTATACCAGCATCTTGAACTCTTTGAATCTCAGGTTCCTCAACTGTAAAAGGAATAATTGCCCCCTGCACTCACTGTGGTTAGGTGTGGGAGAAGGAAGTAATGTTCTAGTAATATTAGCAGACATTTTGTTACTGTAATTGAATAATTGTGTTTTCTCCAGGTTAACAAATTAAAAATATCTATTTTGAAATTTTGTTGCAAATATGAAACAAAAACAAACAAACAGAAAACCCACCCCGTGGTACTTGGTACAGTACGTCTGCCAACTCCTGGGATGAAATTATGATAGCTAACGTTCCCTGAGACCTACATGCCAGGCAGTGTGCTTTCCAGGAATTGTTTCATTTGATCCTCAAAACAACCCTGGAAGGAAACTCCTAGTATTGTCTCCATTCAATAGATGGAGTACCGAGGCACAAACAGCTCAGCGACTTGCCCAAGGCCACACAGCTAGTCAGCGGCCAGCCAGCCATTGAGCCCATGTGGTCTAAGTGGAGAGCCGCATTCTCTGTCTCTCCCAGTATTGTCCACCAGTGAATAGAGGACAGAAAAAAAGGACCAATAGCAAGTCAATGCTCCCAGGAAATGTGCTTTCCATAGACACCTATTGTCGTGATTTTAGAGCATATACCTAAACTATTTTCCCTTAGTGTGTTTTTCCTGGTATACAGTGGGCTTAAATGTATCCTGGATTTAAAGCTTTCCTCAAAGAATACATTGTTTCCCAGGCCCATTACAATCCGAATGAGGTTTAAGCAATTCCAGGATAGAATCATGGGGGAAAATGCATTGCACAGTCTCTAGACCATGATGAATCTTTTGTTTCTGAGGCCTTGTCACCGTTGTGCAGTCACCACATTGCCCCGTGTGTATGTAGTAGGCACTCTGTAAATGTTATTTATTAATGTTTATTGCAGTGCTTGTGAAAACACACCTTTGGAAAGCAAAGAATATAGTATTTTCAATTATCGTCATTCAAATATCGCCATTAAATTATCCGATTTACGTTGTGGATGTTCTTTCTCATCATGTATGATTGTCTCTTACAATAATTCCCTTTGATGACAGTTGAGCCTTGAGCGGTTTTACTTCTGTTATGCTGGAATCCTCCTCTTTACCTTAACATGACACACCTACACCCCAGCAGACACGGCCCAGTCATTCCATGATGTCTGTATTTCATTGTATTTCCATGTTTAACCAAGAAGATTAGACAGTATTGATTGAGTATTCTTTTCTTTTCAAGTAAGATAGTCATACCTAGGTGGGGTGGGGACGAGGTGGAGTAGTCTGGGATCAAAGTTCCGAGCCTTCCTCTCATTTGGAAAGTGGAAATGTGCTGACGTGCTTGGTGCATGGCCTGGGATCCTTAGGAGGAAATGTCTACAGATTTGGAAAAGTCCCTGGAGCTTACTTAATTCAAGATAAAGGTTTGGATTGATGAGAACTGAAATAAAACTTTGCAGCGATAGTGCTTCTCCTGCTACTTGTACGTCTTTTCCCCATCCCGCTTGCACGCTCCCTGGTCCGGCCTCTGGTCTGGAGCGGCTGGGAGGAGCTGGGTGGGTGGGTTAGGGTACACAGGTGTGTGGGAGGTCCTTCAGCAAATGCAGGGCAACTGCCAGGCACACCTCTGTGCCTTCAACAGGTTGTTAAACAGAAAGCAGGATGTGCTTATCGGAATAATGACAATTGTAAACACTCAGTCACAAAGTTCAGCATTCTGGTTTAGATGGACTGGCACTGTGAGGCCTAGAAGGTGGTTACTTGGGAGTGCCCGCTGTGTGCCTGGGTGGCAAAGGAAAGGGGGGGGAGGCTTCCCACGGGCTTGCTGAGTTGCTAGGCAAAGACTCTGTAAGGACCTCAGAACAGGAAGGAGGCTCAGAGCCCTTCCAGTCCACCCTTCTAGTTGTGCAGATAGGTAAACTGAGGTCCAGTGAACGGGAATGTGTATTTGAAGAATAACAAACACTAACTAACATACGTCACTATGAATGTAACATGTAACAATACACTAGACACTTGGTCAAATATTTTCTCTATGTTAATTCTTTGAGTATCTGCGACAACTCTGTGAGGAGGTCCTAGTAGCCTACCCACTTTTCAGATGAGGAAACAGAGTCTCAGAGAATTAAGTTTCTTCCTCAAGACCATAGAACTGGGAAATTCCAGAGCTGGGGGATAGCAGCACGTCTGCTTCTCAGAGCCACTGCCGTTCCTTCCACACACTCGGTCTTCTCACCAAAGCCATCTCAGGCCCAACCTGCTTCTGAGGGAACCTAGTTGTGGACTATGCGAGAGCTCACTTGTGTGTGCGTGTGTGTGCATGTGTGTGCATGTGTGTGCGCATGCGTGTCGTGTGTGTGCACGTGTGTGTGCGTGTGTTAGATGTCTATTCCTGTGTAACAAAATACCATAAACTTGGTGGCTTAGAACAACATATATTTCTCTGTGGAGCCCAGATCTGGCTTAACACGGTCTGTAATGAAGGTGTCAGTGAGTCCTGATCTCACCTGAGGCTCAGGGTCCTCTTCTGAGTTCACCAGTTGTCCAGAATTCGTAGAAGTAAGGTCATTGCGATTGTAGCCCTGAGGCCTCGGGCTTCTAGATGCCTTGTGGCCTTCTCCACCTCATGACAGTTTGTTTCTTCAAGGCCAGGAGAAGAATCTCTCCATCATCAGGGAGAGAGCCTCAGTTTTTTTTTTTTTAAGGGTTCACCTGATTAGACCAGGCCCACCAAGGAAAATCTCTTTTGATTAACTCAAAGCCTACTGATAAGGGACATTAATTACATCTGCAAAATCCCTCGTGACTTACAAGGTAACATAAACAAGGCTATTCTATCATCCTCCCATGTCGTGTCCACACAGATATGGGTCACTGGGGTTATTACGATACTAAGGTATTCCGTTTGCCACAGACACCGTTAATAATGCTTGTTCTTCAGCTTCCTGGATACGAAGAGAGCAGGAGACAGAACTAAGTGAAGTCTGGATTGCTGTGGTATGAGGAGGGGTAGAATGAGAGATGGCTGAGAAACAATAGTTTGAGCACCTGGGCTCTGCAACCCAATGATCAGAGCCTGCCTTTGCCGTGTCCTAGGCACAGATCGTAAAGAGATTGTTTAGCGTCTCTGCGCCTCAGTTGCTCCATCTGTAAACTGCAGATATTGATACTTCCTAGCATTTGGTGATCATAAATGAAATAACCAGCATTATGCAGAGCTTGACATGGTAAGTGCTTGTCTGCATGCTTGGTGTCTCCTGTTTGAAGGACACAGGAAAATAGAAACAGAGGTGTGGGGTTAATTCACTTCCATGTGGTTGTTGGAAGTATGTGCCTTAGAGGTGGCATTTGGGTGTGTTCACATTGTCAGGGTGACACAGGGGACCGAAGCTATGGAAGGTGCAGGATTTGTTGTGAAGCAACTTGCTGCCCTGTGGAATGAGAGTCAGGGTGACGTGGTAGAAAGCAAAGTACTCTGGGGAGTCCTGGGACCTTACTCTAGGAGCAGTTTTGACGGTAATACTCCACTTGGGCCATCCCCCGCTCCTGTGGACCCCTTTTCTTGTCTGTAAAAGAGATCAGCGGAGAAAGGTAGGACCGGGGGAAACAGCCTGTGTGAGGGGCCTGCTGGGTGTAAGTGGCATCATCCTTTGGACTGGTTTTCTGTGCAAGGTGTGACGGAGAGGTAGTGAAGTCTATTCCATTAGCTCCGTCAGAGAAACAACAAAAAACCTGTCGATGTGCATCCACTATTGGAAATAAACTAAAGGAATTTCGTTTTGCCAAACTACTGGACTTTACACCTGTGTCCTTCTGTCTAATGTAGTAGCCGCGACCGTGTCCTTTGCCCTTGAAATTCTCCTTTGTGTGTTCTTCCCAAGTGGTTGTTTTTATAGCCCCTTAATTTAAATGTGTGAGGGACAAACAATGGTCTTTGGGTCTTTGGTTGGGCGGACAGAGCAGAATTCAGAAGAGCCTTGCCCTGCTTCCCACACTCACAGGTCCTTCTTCTACCCGACCTGTCCCCACCATGCATGCACTCGTAGCTTCCAATTTAATTTGTAAGGGTTGGAATCTGGGTCTTGATAAAAGAAAGTTGATAAAATACAGCATTAGTAACATCCACTCATGGCATGTACCTTGGGAAGGCTTGGATCCATTACGTAATACCCCAGACAAATGTGTGCCCTAGGTAGTATTGTTCCCATTTGGCGGTGGGGAGACTGAGACTGGAATGAGTTAAATGCCTTACCCGATAGGATACAGTCAGGAGTTGGCTGAGCAGGAATTTGAACCCACACGTGCTGTGTGTGGCCGTCTGTGCTGTCAGCCAGCAATGCCAACGGCTGGGACACTGTCAGTCATTTCAAAGCTCAAAGCCCACTCTTGACTCCCATCACGCTTGCCTGTTAAGAATCCAGGGTAACTCCCTAAAGAAGGTTTGAAAAGACGGCAGCAGTGCCCCTAGCTTCCGAGGGCCAATATCCTGGAGAACACACAGCAGGACAGAGAAGGTCTGTCGGAGTCAACACCACCACCATGTCCAACTCTCAACAGTGAGCCGGAAGAAAGCGTTGTTACAAATGACGCTTCTCATGGGCTGTGGTCAGGAGTCATAACTGGAAAAGAAGCATGTGACAGTTCTTCATTTGCATGTAAACTTAACTCATTAGTTTAAACTATAGTGCTTTTTTAACAAAGAGGGGAAACTGTAATAATAGTCCTTGTAGAGAATGTAAAAAGAGGATAGAAATTTGTGCTTTGGGAAGTTGGAGAATGTACTTATAGTTAAGGATTAATTTTCACTCACAAAGATCAAAAAGGTCTCGATGAGTAAGATAAGTATCGAGTTTCAGGGTTGTTTTATTTTTTTCTCTTCCTGCCAGACTGTCTGAAACTTATCTCAAGTATCATGGTAAAAAGAGAAGTGGCGGGTAGACACAAAAATGTAATAGATATATTTTAGGGGTAGAATATGAACTGCCTTTCTAAATGCATATCAGACGGAGAATTTATTCCGGTTGAATAGCTTTAACGTTATAATTTTACCTTATTAAATCATAATTGCTCTTTAGAAGAAAATAGAGGTGCATACGTTGCCACTGCCTGGATGTCCCACTCCATCCAAATAGCACCCTCCCTACACTTGTTGACTTCACCCCTGTCTCACATCAGAGCCATCTGTAGCTTTCCCCTGGAAATCTGGTGGGAGAGGGGGAAGGAAGGAAGGAAAAAGAGTCTGCATCAAGCACTTGCCAGGGCTTTGGCAAAACCATTTCTGGCTTACGCATAGATGGTACCTCTGGCTACTTTTAATTAGATGACACATCAAGATGATTGGGATACCTGGGTTAGTTAGGGACTAAATATTTTTTGCAATGTTATGGATGTTGATAATCATTTTAGTAAATACTAATGATTGCTTTTGTAGGTAAATGCATTCCCTTGTCCTCCCTAGAAATAAAACGGTGGGGTGGGAAATGAGAACATGCATTGACTGTATATTTGGATGAAAACAGAATTAGAATCCCAGTAATACATTTTGTTTTAAGAGAATCTGATTTTCCAGCATGAACTGGATTAGATGGAGACATGATTCACCTATGAATTTACCACCTATACCTGAGAGTATGAATTTCCTTGTCTGTCTTTTTTATAACAGCACACAAAATAATACTCAGCTTATCCAACTGATAAAAGGCATAATGTAGTTTTTAAAAACATTTTATTATATTTTAAAAATGTAATACTTGATACATAATGAAGAATATATTCTGTTTCATTGAATCATTTAGACCTTTATTTTATATGCCAGTAATAAAGGGAAAATGACAGCCAAGTCCATTAATCCCTAATGCTTTATTATCTCATCTCTTTTAAGGGGCATTCCAATTTTGGAGATGTTAAAATGAAGAAAATAAAAAACAGTGCACCTTAGAAACTGTTAAATATGGCATACAAATACTTATTAAGTGATAAAGCGTTATATAATAAGCATTCATGAGCACCCTCTCACACCCAGTCAAGCCAAGAATTGGCCCTTTCCTCATAACTTGCATTTCCTCCCGTAGCCCATGCCGATAGGTATCTCTCCTCCTGAATTTTGGGTTTATTATTGTTTTGCTTTTCAAACAGTTTAAAATTCTCTTTCCTCTGAAACTCTAAACTCTCCAGGAGTAGAGGCCGCCTGTGTTCTGTACCATCTTTAGTGCCCGACACAGAATCTGGCCCAACAAATGTTGGTTAAGTACTATCACTGAACTGTGTAAGCAGGTTGTCTGAGGCATATTCAGATTATCTCTGTCCTTCAACGTGCTAAACACCGTTTCTTCCCAGGCATCTCCGACAGCTTAAACTGGAAAAGATCTTGCCTCTCTTTTGAACTCTCTCATCAATTTATCTCTACCCCTGCACTGCACCGGCTCTTTTCACTTACAGGGCTTTACCCATCCTTGCCTTCCTGCTAGGCTAGCAATAGTAGAATTCCTGTTTGTGGTAATTTGGTGCCTGACATAATAAAGATAACTTAGATTAAATTATATATGGCATTTTGTGTGTAATCTCACCAAACTGACCTAAATGAAGTCAGATAGTTATAGAACTATCCCCATTTAACAGAAGAGGAAACTGAGATGTGTGCTCATAATTGCTTAAGCAATTGATATTTGTCAAAGGAAGGACAATAATGCTGCATCTAAAGTATTTTGCTTGCGTATACTTCAGTTTTTCACTGGAGCTTAAGGCTTTATGCTTATCCTTGGTCACGTTTAGAAATAAATGGAGAAAAAAGTAAATGAAATAGATAAAAGATTAGCAATTTTTTTTTTTTTAATGTTAGGGGAAACGTCTGTATTAGCTTTCATGTTATTTGGCTAATTTCCTATTGGATTTATTTACTCTCCTATTGATTTATAAGAGATTCTTATATACTATAAAAATTAGATCTTTTTTTGTAAGTTAAGGATATACAGATACTTACTTAGTGTTTTCAGTGACCTTTTGAATTTGCTGTACTATTCCCACCATATTCTATTTTGATATAGTTTTATCTATCCATTGTTTTGTTATCGTTCCTTTGCTTTTTGTTATTATACCCCAGAAACACACTCCTACCTCAGAGATAGCAAGAACATTTCCATTTTCTCTTTTTAAAATAGTTTTAAAATAAACGCAGATAAGGCTAGGGTATTCAAAGCGCCCTCCCACCGCCACCCCCCACCCCCACTTAGCGCAGTGAGTTATTCATTCATCTTGTTTAACCAACACATTTATTTAGCCCCTACGGAATGCAGAAATGAGTGAGACTAGAAAATGTGCCTGCTGAGTGCAGTGAGTGCCTTTGCAATGGCATGATCTGATGCACATTTTCAAAAGATCCCCCCAGCTGCTGTGCAGAGAAGAGATTTTAGGGGGCAAGAAAGGAAGCAAGAGACAGAGAAGGAAAAGCACGCCTACATGGAGCAGATCCAGAATTTGGTCAGTAGCTCCATGTTCAAATAGGACTCTGCCAGGTTAGAGCCAGGGCACTACCGCGGCCGCTGCTGCAGTGCCAGTCTGGGCGTCCAGACTGAACCTGGAACAGAGAAGGGACTTTGTGTGGCACACCATTCAAAGGAAAGCTGGACAGGTGGCAACCTCGCTCGCTTGGCGCCAGCAAGTAGAGGAGTACTCAGTGGTGATGGATGGCTCGCCATTGTTCCCAGCACGCCGCTGGGGGGGGGAGGTGGCGTGGTCCCTGGGGAGCTCGGGGGAGTCTCTGGGCTTTCCATGCACTTTGTCTTCCCCTTAGTATTCCAGCCAAGGCATGAGCTCTGTGCTCCAGCCATGTTTCCGCGTAGAAATCCCACCATTGTTAGGTATGCTCTTGTTCCTAGTGCTAGTATTTATATTTTTATACATTTTAAACTCAAAGTGTCTGAGTTTCAGTGACAATGAGACGATCAGAGTAGTTTGCAAAGCTCAGTAAAGGGCTTTTTCTTAAGGATTGAAAGAATGTGACTACATGCCGTTTATTAACATAACCCTCCCTTTCTTGAAGGTCCATGAACCTTTTTTTAACTCAATCAGTGTGGGGTTTTTTTTCCTTCATTTTATACTGATCCTTCTTCCCCTTGACTGCCCAATGTTTCCCTTGAAAATTCAGAGGGTGAATCGGCTTGTGTGTGTGCGTGTGCATGTGTGTGTGTATGTGTGTGTTTTCTAAGTGTTGGTTTTCCAAGACACTCATGAAAAGGACTAGTATTGCTAAGTCATTTTTTAATATAAGGAGGTCCATGTTTGGGCATTGAAATTAATTTCCCTTATCTCTCCATACAAATAGCCACCCTGGCTTCTTTGATTTATTACCTGGGACGGTTCAGCGGCACTAAAAACAGAGGACGGGAAGACATCACCTTTACGTGGCATCATTAGTCACAGCTTTAAAAGCATCTCCCTGAATGGCCTGGATCCCACAAGCTCCTGCCAGGCCTGTGAACGCCCTGTTCCCTTCCTGTGTGCTGGACACACTGGGCCCGTCCGTGGCCTCCTGGCCACATTTTTCATTTCTTTGTAAGTTGCCTCCCCCCTCCCCCAAATTCTCCCTGCCTTTCCTCCCTAACATTGTGTAAAGGAACTTTCAAAATTGCAAATGTAATCCCTGGTTAAAGACAAGGAACAGACAAGGAGACGATACTTTAAAATCACGTCTCCAGCCATGGACGTGTGCATTGAATATATGAAGAACCGTCAAACTCTACAATACAGAAAACATTCTTTTAATTTAAAAATGGGCAAAAGACTTGAACAGAAATTTCACCAAAAGAGGTATACAGAAGGCATAAGTTTAGAGAAATGTAAGTTCTAACCATGATGAGGGGAAAAACAAAAAACAAAACAAAACAAAAAACATGAGATACCACTACACACCTATTAAAATGACTAAAATTTAAAAATACTAGCAATACCAAGTGCTGACAAGGGTATGGAACAAATGAATTCTCAGGAATTGCTGATGGGAAGGTAAAATGGGATAGAAAAACAGTCGGTCAGTTCCTTTAAAAAGTAAATGTGCAGTTACCATGTGACCCAGTGCCCACATTCCTGGATATTTATCCTAGGGGAAAGAAGACAAACGGTTACAGAAAAACCTATACATGAATGTTTTCTGCATACAGACTAGTTTTCTGTATACTCGCTCCATGCTGGGGAAAAGTCCCAATGTCCTTCAATGGGTGAATGGATAAACAATGGTATGTAGAATGATACAATAGAATAATAAAGTAGAATACTCAGCAATAATAAAGGACAAGCTATTAATATTCCCAGCAGTTGAGAACAATCTCAGAAATATATTGAGTGATCCCTTATTCCATGTATATGACATTCTTGAAAAGACAAAACAACAGTGATAGGAACTAAGTGGTTAGGGACGGAGGGAGAGTATGATTGGGGGAATCACATAGGGGGTTGGCGGATGCTGGAGCTGTTGTGTGCCCTGATCATGGAGGTGACTACATTCATTTATACATGTGTTAAAATTCATAGTATCATATATCCCCCACACCAGAAGAGTCCATTTGATAAATTAAAAAAAAAAACGGAAACCTAAGTCCAAGCTTCTGCACATGATCTGCAGGGCCCAGCCTGCCTCTTGTGATTCATCTAGCTCCTTCTCAGCACTCTGGTCCTCCCGACAGGTCCCAAATACTCCATGGTCATTTTCGCATTTCTGCCTGAGGGCACACCCATCTTTGTCCGCCCACTTCTCTGCACACCCCGCTCTTCTGGCGAACTGATGGGCATCCTTACTGCTCAGGCGTGGCACACTGGCACCTGCTCCAGGTTAGCTGCCCCTGCACACACAGCCTGGACTTTGGAAGCCCCTCCGTGGTGCTCACTGCCCTGCACGCAGCGCCTGCCTGCTGGTCGTCCTTACCTGCCAGTTGAAAGTTCAGGGACAGCGGCTTTCACGGCTCACTTCCCAGCCCTGATAGGAAGTCCACAAGTAGACTAGTGAGTAAACCAGTGAAGGTCAAAAGGGCATCTATGCACTGGACTTGGTGTTGCTTTTGTTCTGTTTTACTTGCCTTCTTTTCCTGGCTTCTCCTGCCCCTGACCCCCGTGCCGAAATCCCATACCTCTCCTTGATCTTCCAACAGGGGAATCCTCTTTTTCTGGCTTCCCCCAAACTACTTGTTGAAAAGCAATAAATCATGGTTTTAAAGACCTTTAGAGTCTTATTTTTCCTTTAAGGAAACGTGAAATGATGTGGTAAAATCATGACTGTGCAGGGGTTTTCTTGCTTTTTCTTCAGAGATTTGATGGGTTTTATAGTGTACCATGAAAAGGCATGACTGGTAAAATCCTTACTGTAGATGTATTTTTACATATTTATTGAGCCCCATCTCCCAAATTTCCCCAAATTTCCTTGGGGAGAGAGCAGACTTTTTGCAGAAAAAGTCAGCTCCTATTCTGGAATCCATCGCAATAAAAATGGTGATGATGATGATGATGATACGATGATGATCATGATGGCAGCTCTTCAATGGTACTCACTAATGGGCAGACTCAGCCTGAAGAAGCACTTTATGTATTTACTTCCCTGACGCCTCACAGCAGCCCTGTCCATAGTGCTGTCCTGACTTCCACTGTACAGCTGAGAAAACTGGAGCACAGAGTGGTTAAGGCAAGGTCAAAAGCGGAGTTAGATTGGAAGCCAAGCTGTGTGGCTCCACCTTCCAAACCACCATAGAACGAATGGTAGAGAGGAGCTAGGTGACGTGCTTTCCTCATCAGGAACACAGCCGACCTCTTCATTCTCCCCAGGCAGCCATCACCACATCTTTTGTGTAGACTCCAGAAAGCTCCAGGATGCTTTGGGATGTGCCATGTCTTTTATCGCCAAAGAGGATTCCACATTTGTGTCTTGGTCAGTATTAGAACAGATAATTGGAATAATTGGAAAAGGAAGCTGAAAATCAGAATGTCTCAGGGAAGAAGCAGTCCAAAAAAAAAAAAAAAGCAACTTGGATTGTGCTTTATGACTTTCAAAGTGTTTTCTTTGGGCACCATAGGAGCCCATCCCACTGCTCTGTTATGTCCTCTGTACAGGTGAGGAAGATGAGGCCCAGGGAAGAGTGTGGCCTGTCCTCTTTGGGACTGGAATGCAAGCTCAGTCTTCCTTCCCTTGCTTTCCGCCCCTCCTCTGCTCCTCCCTTTCATCTAAGTTCTTATTCATTAAGTAAGAGGAACTCCTCCGTAAACTTCAGACATAAGCAACATGATTTCATCTCTTTCCTACATACACTAGTGTCCTGCTGCTGCATGACCGATTGCCACAAACTTAGCAGCTTACAACATCCACTTGTTAGCTCACAGTGCAGAGGTCAGAAGTGCAGGTGCAGAGCTGCTGGGTTTTCTGCTCAGAGCCTCAGAAGGTACAGTGCCCGAGGGGTGACCTGGGCTGAGTTCTCATCTGGAGGCTCTGGCAATAAATCTGCTGCTACACTCATTCAGGTTGCTGGTAGAATTTAATTCCTGTGGCTGTAGGACTGACGTCCTCAGGCCCTCGTTGGCCACTCTCAGCTTCTAAAGGCTGCCCACACGTATTGCCACATGGCCTCCTCCATCCTGATGGAGCAGTGGCACACCAAACCTTTCCCACACTTGGAGTCTCCGTCTTCCTCCATCTCTGATCTCTAAACTCCAAAATAGCAACTCCATGTGATTTTTTTCAGGCCCATTCAGATTATTTTCCTATCTATCCGAAGGTCAGCTGTTTGGGACCTTAAGTACAGCTGCAGAATTCTTCCCATCAACACCTGGTTCAGTGTTGGATTGGATATGTGGGACAAGGGGCAGGAACGTGGGATATGACTTAGAGTTCTGCCTGCCACCAATGCCTCACAGTGTTGAAAAGTAAAGACATACAGAAACAAGGGCCAACTCTGAAGTTTATTTTTCAGTATAATTACGTAAATTATTTTATGATGCATTTTGTATTTATTAGGCACTTTGATTGAAAGCATATTCGTAATCTGCATACGTCTTTCGCCTTAAAAGGACTGAAAAAGAATGAGGTAAACACTGTATTGTTGAAGAGGGCAACTGTAATCGCAACTTTTCAGTAAGTTCATCTTTTCTTTTAGCATGTTTCAAACCTGTGATTTCTTTTCAGCCTCCGTGGTCCTTCTCCGTGAACCTTCTCTCTGTTCCTTTGTTGTTTGATTCTGTCTCTACTTGCAGGTGAGAAGGAACATGAGGTTAAGTATCACCTCCTCAGGGGCACATTTCTTGATGGCCACATCTAGAGTAGACTGAAAATGACAAGCGTCATTTGTTCTGTTGTTCTGTTACTACAGCTTCCTTCACAGTGGCTCCCTCTTTCTGAATCTGTGAATTGCCAGTGTCTTGTCTCTATTTCCCGTGGCTCTGTAAGCCTTAGGAAGGGATGCCTGCCTGTGCCCAGTGCTGGGACTGTGCTTGGTACAGAGTAGACAGCAAAAATCGGGCTTCATTGACATGTAGGTAGAAGGTACGGTCTGGTCCTTGTAAAAACAGAACCTTAACATTTGTTTAGAAAGGTTCCCAGAGTAGTGAACCGAGTTAGTCATGAGATCTATTGCTAAAAAAGCATTTATTGTTCAAAAAGCACCCAATTGACATTCATACAGCTTTTGAAAGAGCAAGAAAAGAGACTCCACAAATGGTAGAACCAAAGAGAAACAATTCCATATTGTCCTTCGAAATGTGCGGTGCCACTTGTTAGGAGTGGGTGATGAGCGCCCACATCACAGGTCCTCTGACGTTTAGATCCGGTTTCCCGCAAGACAGACGCCTCTTTCCGCCCAGTCCGCCTTTCTCTGAACAGCTCCTTTCTCTGACTGTTCCCTAAGTTTCACCCTCACCTCCCAGCAGTCATAAACCTACTTAGAAGCTGTTTGACCTTGGGCAAGTTAGTCAGCCTCCCCAAGCCTTGTTTTTCTTGTCTGTAAAATGGGTATGATAATCCCACCTTGAAAGGTCATTGGAAGTTCAAAAGCGCAGTGAATGCAAATGCCTGTCGCACAGTGAGATTGATAAAAGCTGTTTCCATTATTCTTAGACTATACCAGAGCTCTGCAGATCTGCTGACATGGAATTGAAATGCTCATCTTAACAACTGGTTTTTGGAAATTACAAAAAAAGGTTACCGTAGGTTAGGATTGTTGGAGATACTTAATTGATTTTCCTCATCATATACTAAATAAAGACTACCTAGTTTCCAATTTATAGATTGAAATAGATGCATTTTATATATAACTATCCTAAGCACGACATCCCTTTTCCCTCTGATGATTCAGAAGATGCTTCAGAGCCATGTCGCACCCCTGGGCTTTTATTATGGACTCAGTTAGCATTTTATTACAAGTATTGGAAGTATCTTTAGAAGTATTGGATGCTATGAAGTTCTGGAGAGCCACGTCTGCCTGTTCACCTTGTGCCATTCCCTAATCCATGATATAAAAGAATCTGTTGCAACAAATGCAGGTTGGTTTGCCTCTGCCCAACCCCATCCCCAGTTACTCCTCTTCTCCGTGACGAGGACCCTCGGCCCCTGCTGGTGTTGGGAAGTAAATAACCAAAGCAGTCATGTCCGCAGCCAAGGAACCGCGGTCAGTGGGGCTTCGAGCAGCTCTTTGCCGGAAAGGACCAAAAGTTTACAAACTCTGTCAAGCTATTATCACATTTCTGAGACCATTTTAGGGAGCATCAAGGGCTGACGAGATGAATTCACATGTCTTTTTCTCGTATCACTATAAAAGGACATATTTGATGACTTCTCAAGGCAGGTTAAATAATAACAACAAGTGTAGTGATGGAAGAATTGAAGCAATGTCTGTTGTATTTGTTGTAGGGATCATTTCCACACTCGGAGCTGCATTCCCCTCTTTTCATTTATTTTGCCTGCCTTTTAACTCCAAATCTGACGTAGAGAAGGTCTTCGTTTCCGATGTAATCCCTGGGGTGTGAACCCAGAACAGAGGCCGGGAGGTTCACTCTGCCCCGGCTGAGCTGGGATTGCTAGGATGGTTCGCGACATCTCTGGGTATGGCCCAGGTTCCTCTCCTGTGAAATGGGACTGTTTGCTTCTTATCAGAGGGTTGTAATTACGAAAGGAAATGTCCTGTGGATGTGAAAAGAAAAAAATTAAACACCATGCAACTGCTTTCATTTTTATTTTAACCCAAATTGATATGCAAAACCAAGATGCTACTGTTTCCAAAGCCGTCGGCATCAGTTCATCATATTTCTAGAGGAAGTATGTGAAAGTGATTATAGGTAATAAATATCTTTTTTTTTAACTTATTGCAGAGGCAGTTTTTCCACTGTTAATGAGGGTAATTTGACTTGGTTGAAGGATTGCAGTTCTTAAGAATTAATGCAGTAATCCAATTCAAAGATTTAAAGAGATCTAAGATTTTTCACAGGTCGCGTGCTAGTGAATGGGCTCCTATCACATAGCAGCTAATGGGCTTGAACGCCAGTCTGTCATTTACTGTTCCCTCTGCATAGCGGCTTTGCCCTTGGTAGTGAGTATCTTTCCAAGCACTGCAGGTTATTTAGAAGTGTGGCATATTTGTAACACTTTGGAGAGATAGTCTCCTATTTCCCACAGCCCCTAATTACTGTAAGAACTGGGGTTATCTTTCTTAATTACACGTTGGAATCCTAATCTGCTCAGGTCTGAGGAACATCAGACTCAGGGTAGCTGCCTTCTCGCCTTTCTTTTTCAGAGCAGGGCCTTTTATTTTTCTAATGTATTTTTAACACTAATTCATGTATCCTTGTATTCCTACATACAGGTTAATTCACGTGAAGACAAAGGTTACGTGCACAGTATTCATAACTTCTGTTTTTGATAATGATATATTATTAGCAGCTAACAATATTTTGTAAAGCCTTATTTGTAAAGGATGTTGGAAATGCTCTTATTTCTCAATCCCATTATGTTCCTAAATATGAAAAATCCTGTTTTGAAGCAATTAGAAGCATTTTCTCTCTGCACGTGTGTTCTCCAGACAGCGTCTCCATTCTGTGCACACAGGAACCTTTGTTCCTTAATTAGAAAAAGGGCTAGAGCTCATTAATTGTGGTTCCAAGTGGTGTCTGCTCGAATGTTGAGGCAGTAATACACTGAAAGGAAGGATCCAGCGTAAATCCGGGAGGCTCTGGGCAGCTCTGAGAACTGTTAAAAGATAAATAAACAGCCAAGGGTCCTTGTAGGACCATCCTCACATCCTGCTCTGTCCTTGAGGGCCCAGGTGGCTGCTCATCAGTTTTAAAGCCAAAGAGATTTCTGTACTCACAGGAGGGGTGGGGAGAAGGTACAACTTGTATAGGAATCTAGAACTTTGCTTTTGTTAAAAGCCGATGATCTTAGGAGCAAAAAACAAACAAACAAAACAGGCCAGGAATCCCTTTTGGATTTTTGATAAGTTAGCAGACCTCATCTAGACGCATTCGTTGTTGAAAGTGAGTGAACTGCTGGCAAACATGATAGAAGACAGATACCCTAATGTTTTATAGGCCGATTTTTCACTGCTGGTATTGAACATCAGAGGATTTGCAAGAGTTTTGAAAGTTAAACTCCCAGACTGAATCAGCAAAGCTTTGGGCCCACATCAGTCATCAACAAACAAGAACAAGATTTCCACAACAAGAACAGACATTTCTCCAGCCTCCAGAAAACTTCATGCATCTGAATGTTCCCAGAAATAGAATAGTGCAAATGGGGGTCTCATCTCACTGGTCAAGATCCATGTTCCCGAAGCAGGGAAGTGAGCAACTTGAGTGAAAAATCTCAGACGGCGTGGATGATGTTTGCCCATGGCCAGGCTGGACTGGCGAGAGAAAGCTGAAATACAGGATGGGAAGAAGAGCGCACAATGGTAGTTTCCGAGGCAGAGAATGGAAAGCAGAGCAGCTCATTTGTGGGTCAGTTTGCTTCTCTTTGAGAAGGTTCTGTCCACTTCAGTGACCCCTGGGCGAGTCAGAGGCCCTCTCCTGCACCCCACCTGCCCACTCCCCCACGTTTCTTACTTTGTTTTTCCATCCCTGCCAAAGGAGGACTTGGCGTCCTCCTGCTCACGCCAGTGGAAGACATTATTAACAAAACGGGGTGCTCGTAAAAGTGGCAGCGATCTGGCCAGCAGAGGCATGGCACTGTTTCCCCTTGCTGATAATGGAATGGCTCAGAAATGGTGAACGTGGAAACAAGTGTTATTCTCCCGAAATGGTTTGCCATTTAGAGACATGTCTAGCTAGTGATGTGTGTGTGTGAGTGTGTGTGTGTGTGTGTGTGTGTGTGTGTGTGTAGTATAATATATATCTCCCGTCCCCCACCCCCCCAGTAATCTTTTTGTCTTTTATGTTGTATTTCTTGGAGAAAGAAAAATCGATTTTAAAATGTAAAAACCTGTTCTTCAATTGAGTATGCAAAAATCTCATTGCAGTATTTATTCCAAACCTGCTCTCATAATGTTCAGTCAAGGAGAAAACAGCAAAAAACAGTTGTTGATGGACTTAGCAGAGAACTGGATTAAATAAGCATTAGTCTACTGAAGCTGATTGCAGGAATATGAAAATGCAGTATCTTAATGCTACATATTTTTATGTGGCAGCTCAGTTGCCTTTCATTTTGCAGCTAATATGTCTATTCTTATGAGTCATTTACTTCTTTAATTACCTTTTGCAGGCAAGGCACCATGGTATATTAATGTGAATGATTTTTACTGCCAGTTTATCATACAATGCCCCAGAAGTTGAAAGGCGTAATTGACTTGGAAGAACAGCTCATGAAGGAAACAATATTTAGTTGACAGTTTTCCTTGTAGTCTCTGTTGACGTTTATGAGTTTACACTATGCTAAAGGAGTAATAAACACAATTTTCTTTCAATAACAGGAAAGGGTAGTTTCTAAAGTACGTTTGTGGAAAACACATTTGTTCATTTCTTGAATAATATGAAAATAACACATATCTCATGATAAGACCTCTCAGATTGCCAATTGAATTAAACCTTTGAAGGTGCATTTATATCCTGTCTCAGAGCATTAGGAGATATTAGTGTTCATGTGATTGAATCGATTTAATGAATATTTAAATTATATACAGATTTGGATAAGTCATTTAAATCTAGGTGTTAGAATGAGACTGTGTGGTCTTCACCTTCTAATTTCCAGCGGGAGGGAAGATAGGAGGGAGCTTGGGAATTGGCTGGAGGAAGATTTTCCTTCTCCAAAGGGAGGGGAAGTCTGATAGTACATTTTGGGAAAATAAGAAAGAAGGCACATTGGATACAACTCCTTATAAGGTCTAGGCTTTGAACAGTTAAAATCAAGACTTGGGTGGGTCGCTGCTGGTCTGATGTCTGGAACTGTGCCTTGAGTTGGGCTGGGCGGTTAGCGAGTGCTCTTTTGTTTTAACCATCACTTCCTCAGTCCCCCGGCCCGTGCTGGCTCACTGGCTCTAGGCAGGCCCTGGTTTGGCATATTGGTTTAGAGGGAGTTAAACTTTTCACAGTTTTCCGGATTGTTTGCAGTTCAGTCCTCTGCAGCATAATGAAAGTTTTCTGGCCATCTGTTGTTAAGCTGGCGGTGAGCAAGGCCAGTATATCCAAACAGTTCTGGCCTGCTGTAAACCGAACCTGTCAGTTTAGCATAGCTTTGCTGACCCCTCCAAGGAACAGGGCAGCCCTGGTACCAGGCACTCACTGCATGGAGCATTGGGAGAGGAACTACTGGGGGCGGGGCTGTTCACTTTTTCCCTCAGTGTGTCTCGCACACTGGCTTGGACTCACTTATCCTTAATCTTTAAATGGCTACTTGCCCCCTCCTTTTTCGGAGGGGCTCATTATTTCCTAATAGGGGACTGTAACTTTTTGAACAAGGTATGAGTTTCTGTAAATGTGGGTGAGGTGGCTGTGATTCAAAAGGACAGTCTATGCAGTTATTTTTGTTTTATTACTTTGTCTTTCTGTGTTTATAGACAAATAGTCAAGCCAATGGAAGCCCCCCTGTGTATTCCTTAGCTTATATAACTAAGTGTTTCATAGCTTTAAAGGGATATTTTGCCCCTTTTCTTCTGCATTTTGTATTTCATCGTCAGACGGTCCTCTGCAGCGTCTTCAGCAGAGCATTTGTCGGTGTCTGGCTGTCTGGCAAGGTATACCTATTGCTTCTAGTAGCCCAGCTTAGCCCTAAAATCATTTCATTGTTTTGTGGTATTTTTTCCTTTAGTAGTAAATGTTTAATTCTTACTTCCGGATTCGCGGTGTTTCCTCAACGATATATGAAATACTCCTATCTTCAGATCCTTTAGATAGATAGATAGATAGATAGATAGATAGATAGATAGATAGATAGATACACACACACAGATATATTCATATGTGTGCATGTGCGTACACATATGTCCGTATCTCCACACGTGTCTAAGCCTACCCCTAACCTTTGTGGATTTCCTTTTGTTAATGACACCTTGCTGTGGCATTTTATCTTGGTCTTGCTGTAGTATATTTCCTGTCCAGTGTTGGTAACACTTGTGCTTTGTTAAGAAAGGGCTCTGGGGAGCCATTGTCAAACCTCTGTATCCATCTCAATTCACTAAAATATCCAGGGAGAATGGCCACTGTCATTGAGGAAGAGTGTCAGCCACTCTCCTAGTGCCTTAGCCACTCTGGATGAGAAGCAGACCACAGTCCCACACGGGAACGAGGGAAAAAGGGCCTGAAAGGATGCGCATTTGTCTGAAGCACCAACATGAGATGGTTGGGGCACAGCTTTCACTGCAGTCAAGGAATGTACAAGGGTCAGGCATTCCATAAATGGAGGGGGTCAGGCAGAAGAAGCAAAGGAATAAACAAGGAGACAGGTTTCTCCTTTTAGAGGCTGGGAGTATTGTGGGAGTGAAAACTACTCAATTTAAAATTTAAATGAGTGCACTTTACTTGGAAATACCATACAGTCATAATCTGTTTGTAAGGTGACTGACATATAAAGTGGTTTTTTGTTTTAAGGTAAAAAAAAAATGTATTCGGGGTAGAGTTTCGGGTGTAAATGTCAGGTGCAGCGTAACGTGTACTCACTCCAAGAGGCAAGCAAATAACCTTGGTATTTAGGACACTGCCTTTTAGAACATGAAATTGTATTTTGTTGTGTGCTTTTTTTTTTCTTTTTAAAAGAGGACTACATTAAGGGGTCACCTATTAGCTGTGTTTTTGCTGTGGTAAACTCAGCCCTTCTGTCTATTAAAATCAAACCACTGTGTAAACATCCCGTGCAGTTCTGGGTCTACAATAGCCACGGGGATCGGGTTTCACCTGCCTGCACATCTTCAAGCAATTAGAGCAATTAGCGTGAAGCCATTTCACATTCAGGATTCAAGGTCTATGGTGACATTCAAGTCCAGGAGAAGTCTGAAAGGGAGAGAGAGAAAGCGGCCTAGAGCGCGGCTACCATAGGTTCCACCACCCTGAGCAGACAGTTTCTTTTAAAAATGGTAGCTCTTTAATGATATTATTATGAGGTTTTTAAATGACAGATCAGAAGTTGTTTATATAAAAAAAGCCCAACAGTCATTTAATTACACTAATAAGGTCTTTATACCTGGTGTATTTTTGAAGAAGAAATGGCCACGAGGAAAGGGGTGTTGCTACTTCTTGCATCACAGTGGTTGTGACAGCATTCTTTGTAGATGAAGAATATACATTTTATGATGTGTAAGGGAATTTGCATACCATTTTTACAAGGCAAAGCTCCATTTGGAGATAAATGTAACGATTATAGCAACGTGGAATATTTAGTTGACAGTTTTTTGGTGCATTGCAATCAACTTTGTTTAGGGTTGGAGAAGAATAGTGGCCACTTTATAACACAGTGAACACAGTTTGAAGAGAAATTATCAGCTTTGGCACATCAGATAGGCATAGGCATGACAGAAGATAACTTTTTAAAAACAGTCTTAAGCTCCAGGAGGGTTTCTGTTTTGTTTGTTTTTTACGTTTGTAACTAAGTTACCCAGGAATCTTATTTGCATGAAGCAAAAACCAAACTGATTCCAGCTTTTTAAATTAGTTAATATGTTTTTAAATCCACATTTTGTTTTACTGTTAGCTTATTATTATACAGAAGGCGGAGAGGCGCTAATTTGTAGGTTGGAGGGTGCTGCAGCAGCCCTGGCTCTGTGGTTCCAGGAGACTTTCACAGTCAGGAGTCACTGCGGCTAAATTATAATGTGGGACTCTGTTGCCCCTTAACCTGATGCTGCCTGTTCACTTTTAGTGTTTGTTAACAAATAGCTCTAAGTAACAAAATGTTGGGAGAATGACCTTTTCATTATATGCACTGACTTTACTTAGAATAAGAGGCTTATTTTTCAAAGAAATAGTTGTGGGCCTCCAAGAAAGTTCTTGCCCTAGTTGGCTTCAAAAAGACTAGGTGTTGATCGGCTCTATACTGTAGGACAGAATGCATCTATTTTTGTGACAGACGCTGGAGCATTTGTGTTCATTCGGTAACTAGCCATTTTAGGGAACTTGGCTGCTTAGAGCTCTCTGGCCCCATCTCGAACTACTTAGAGCTCTTCTGTTAGAGATGGTTTTCCTCTCCGCCCACGTCCATGGCGCCCAGGCTCTGTGCCTTCTGAAAATGCATTACAGGTGCAGGGGATGCTAATAAAACGCAGCAGGCTGGACCCTGCGTAAGGTAAGGGTCTGCCTTCCCCCCTGCCCCTTGGAAATGGACTGCTGAGATATCATGTGCAGCGTTTGTAAGTGGACCAGCTACGTTAGACAGGAAGATTTGAAGTGGGTATTCCACCCCTCTTACAAAGTGCAGAGGCAGGCATGGAAGCGCGGTGGGGCTCAAAAGGGAGGTGAGGTGGTAAACCAGATCTTTCCCATTTTTTTTTCTGCTGGCCCAGACCTCTGTTTCTGTGATCTGCCTTTTGAACTGTTTTTGTGGCTGATCAGTTCCACCTAATATGTCTCTTGATTTCTGCTATTGTAATACTCAGGCGACATGCTGTTCTCTTCATTTTTATAAGCTTTAGATGCTTCTGCCTGTCATATTCTGGCGGTTTATCTGCAGCGTCTGGATTTGCTTTCAGACTTGAATGTCTATCAAGCTGCCGTTGCTTTGAATGTGAGATCAAAAGAAGATGAATTCCAGTAAAAAAATTTCCTTCCATGAAGAAAAGATGGGGGCCTATGTAAACATCCCACTGACAGTTCCCAATGAGTTATTTTAGCCAAGTATTAGCACCTGGATGACAGACAGTCCAGCATTGCCCGCGAAATAACACATCAGTCGCTTCCGTGGCCCAGGAACGTTGCCACAACAGCAGTAGTTTTCAGAAGGAATTTGTTCTCCCTCCTCCTCTCCCCCTCTTTCTATTTTTATTGAATATGGCTGTTCAATTCTTCATCCTATTTTTCAAGCTGACTTGCTCTGCTGTCAGCAGTTTACTTTTCTTTACAGTATCTGTCAAGTTACTCAGGTGACAGAAGACAGGACTTTGATAATTAGTTTTGGCCGGTTAAGGAGTGTTCAAGTAGGCAAGCGAGGCATCCAGATAAACAAGTAGTTTGGTTGATTGCAGAGAAGGAAAATGTAAAGAAAAAGCAGCAGAAGAAAGACCAAGGGCATATCCCGGGAATGCGGGACCATGTGTTCTTTACAAATCCATGTGACAAAATGCTCTAAAGTCTGCAGAATCTGAATTTTCTTTCTTCCTTTTTTTTGAAAGCATCCTGCCTGTGTAAATGTCACCACAAAAATATCTCCAGACCCTGTCGGTGTGTATTTGTCAGTGTGAATGAGCTGTTTGGCCGGGGCTTGGTCGAGCCGGGGCACAGTTGTGATGCTGTGTGCTGCTTGCAGACCTGGAGTGAGGTAGGTACGTGTAGCATTAATAGGCTGCTTTAAGTGGCGAATGCAACGTTGAAAATTACCTACAAGTTCCAACCGATCGTTCAACTTTGAAAGTGAAGAATTGCTTGAGGAATTCTTGTGGTTTCTTTGTCATTTTGTGAGAGCCCATCCAGCTACTGTGGAGGCAGGCGTCCCTGAGGTTGCTGCAAAGGGCACTGTTCCAGTGTGTTCTCCTCCAGTGTGCTGCCGCTGCACAGCACTTCCTGTTTATTCAAACATCTTTTTTACCACTCGGCAACCCCCCCACTTCACAGAAACAGCCAGAACCCTTCTACAGCAAGAAGACGGAAATCCAGAGGCAGACAGTGCGCTCACTCCATCAAACTCTTCATTTTCTCTGTAAGTGTCCAGAGGAAAAACAGGACCATTTCGCTGGGTTCAACTTTTAAACTCGGGCTCCGCTCCTGCGCAGACATTCTCTGAAGGGCAGGATAAGATGACCCGGCTTGTTTACTGCTGCTTCTCCCCTCCCTCCTCTCTCCATCAAAGGCGGGTTTCTTTTTAGAGCTTTGAGAGGGCCGGTTCTTTCTAACTCCTTGTTAATTCGCTCTTGCTTTCAAGTGTGTGTTCGGATATTATCAGCCAAGTAAGCAGCATGTGTCGTCCGGGGTAGTTTTATAGGCTTGCGTGTAGATGAAAACCTCTTTCTGCTTATTTGTTACACTGTTTTGTGTTGCCTTTTCCTTCCTGTTATTACAAATCGTGGGAGTGCCAGGACAGTGCCTTTGTAAGTCTGCCTCTGCAGAACTGTCCCCTGATGTTTGCATCAGGATACCGTCATCATTTGTGAATCGGTCTTGATGATATTTGTACTAATTTCATGCCAATAAAAGTCAGACTGCTGAAACAAGCACGCTCATTATCTCATTCATATTACCATTGTTTAAACGGGGTGGGCTGCAAAAGGAAAGAGAAAGCCTGCCCCACTTTCCCGGTGGCTGTTAACTTGCGTGTGGGAAGGCTCTTTTCGGAATTCTCACTGTGGGTGATTGGGGTGGCAAGGCAAGCCCTGGGACCTGGGGGCTGCTTCGCTCTGTGGGAAGAGACACCGGATTGCTCTCTCAGTCCTTTCTGTTCAAATGGGCTTCTAAACACATGGCTTGACATTTTAAAAAAGGGTTCTACCTTTTCCTGTCTGTTATTGTTCCTCTTGCCTCCTTTCCCTCCCTTCACACCCATTCCCCCAACCCTGACCCTCAACTTCAGTATAATTGGTGAACCAGGTGCTAATTTTTTTAAAACTATATACTGGCCCGGGAATACACAGGAAGTGGGAAATTAGCTCTTTTGATCCTACGGGAATTATTACTCTGAACTTTGTTAGTCCCCAGACTACATATCCTTAAATTTTAGTGTCTAAAACAGCATCTATTAGTAGAGAGAAAGAAATGTGCTCTGTAGTTGTCCAAACCTCTAACAGAACAAACATTTAAATAAATAAAATAAATTAGTGTATGTGTGTATGAGTTGCTCTGCTGGCTTTTTTAATGTTCAGAAGTTGTTCTCCTTTGCAAGAAAAAAAAATTACGTTTGTGACTGCCGTCAGGACAATTTGTTTAACAGTAGGAGTAATGGCAGGGAAAACGGAAAGAGTGACTGAAGGTATTTACTCAGATGTTAGTGTAGGTGTGGGGGCCGCAGACTCGTTGTGGGAACAGTGGGCCGCTTTTCTGGGTATCTCAGTCTGTTTGATGACCATCACATTTCCCAGCTCACTGGTTTTGTTTTTTCTGGATGGTATGTTTGATTATTTATCAGAAGGGGAAGGGAGTAGCTGAAGCAAATAAACATGTGACCAAGTCCTGTTTTGTTTTCCACTCAGAAAGCCATGTCCTTCAACAGAGATACAGAGAATAATAAAGGCATTGTTTTATGATAAAAGGAAACTATATGTGCCATTTTTTTAAAAGGCAAGTGAGTTAACCCTTAAGATTCAGAAGGCTTTTTGCCTTCTGCAAATTCTCCAGGCTATTTTACTGAGAATTCATCTATTGAGGTGTGTGGTTTTATGATACAGGATTTCCCAGGATTAGCTGTGCAGTAGTTTGGCTTTTCTAGGTGCTTTACATAGTTATGCCTTCCTCAGTAGCTCTACTTTGTGTGTGTCTGTGTGTGTGTGTGTGTGTGTGTGTGTGTGCGCGCGCGCACGCGCACTCGCACACGTGTAGTAAACAAGGATGCCATTGGACAAATCAGTAGCACCTCGTATAGTTTTGCTGAAGGCTTTATCCTGATTTAGATCTAAACATGATCAGCTCAGTTAAAGGAAAATATAACAGAATTTTTTCTTTGTGTGCTCGACATAGTTTATGAGCAGCCCTTTTGCTCCTCACTTTAAAGGTGTCAGGCAGGTGTTACAATGCACAGTCGACTTGTATGCCTAGGTAACCTCAAGAAAACCTTCTTGTCTTTGATATTATGTAATGTTTGTAGTGACCTTCATGGTGGTTCTTATCTTGGATAAAGTTCTGTAGAGACCTAGGAAAAGGCTCACATTTACATTAAAAGTAGACTTTTTAAAAGCAAAAGAAAATGCCATTATTTTTGTTTTAATTCGCAGGTGGGATTTGCAAGACCATGTATAGATATTCTTCATACATGGGCACGCACTGACATATATACACACATGGGCACTTTTTAAAATAACTAGAGCGTGATTGTTTACAGGGGATTCCTCATTTATACACGTCCTGAAAAAATGATGGGCATGATCCTAGCACTGTGCCTGGCCCAGTTATATGGAGCCCTGGAAATCACAGTGAAAATTGGTTTTGTTGCCTATACTGTTTTGGAATGTGAATTGGAAATATGCACACACAGGAATCTCCTCTTTATTGACTATATAAGGGAACAATGCAGCAGACACTCAGACACAGCTCAGCTTCCACCAGTATCACCCTGCACGTGTGTGACTGGGATGTGGCTTTTCTATGGAGAGGACAACAATGGAAGCACAGCCTTTCCATCTCCTCTGTTGTCATTTCAGGTGACTCTCCCAAAGGCAGCTTGTTTCGATCACCGTGCTCTGTACTCATACAGAGCCCTTTGTCTGTGGAAATCCAAGTCCCTGGCTAACGCTAACTCGTTAATACTCAGAACATCCTTGGGATATAGGTAGACTGCAGAGATTATCCTACTTTGGAGGTGGGAAAATGTCCTGTTGTTAAAATAGTTTATAATTTCCGGGTGAGTGTACTTAATGATCAGGCTGGACCTGGAAGGGGCTTCACCTAGATGCCATGAGAACTTCTTCCTGTGACATCTTCAGCTCCGACCACAGGCAGTCTCGTGAGAAAAAGTTTTACCACGAAGAGACTGGACTGGAAAATGTAGCTAGTGCGTGGTCTAGATGGTGGTAGGAGGGGGAGCCAGAGAGGAGGAACCGTGCTTAATTTTAATCTCTTCAGAGTCAAAATTAGGAATTTCTTTTTTATAAAGATAGAGCATGGCCTGAAAATTTTGATTTTTTTGTTTTGTTTCACTTTAACTCAGTATGATGTTGGCAATTTAACTTCCACAAAAATCAAGTTAGTTTATTCTTTGCAAAGAAACAGACACTAGGTGTTGACTGCAGTGTAAGTCAGAAGTTGCTCTGTCGTTGCATGATTTGGGGTCAGAAGAATGGAACCACTCTGTAACCCGAGATGTGACTGTGCGATCCTTCCGTTCCGGCTGCTCACGGGCCTTTTTCCAGCGGTTCCGAAGTACAGTGTAAAAATGGGTGACGTGTCATTTGCAGTTTTAAGTCTTGTTCAAGGCTTTTCCAGAAGTAGCAGTGTAGAATGTAGGTTATTTGGCTCCCAATACTGTTTGTTTGTTGGAACTTGGATATAGAAATTAAATCGGGGAAAAAATCTCTATTCAGCATATGGTTTTAATTTTAAAAAGTAATTTTTGAAAAAACCATAAATAATGTGATTCCAGTTTTACTTAAAAAAATTACTTTTCTTAAGTATACCCCCAAATGTTGACAATGTGTCATATGTAGGTGATGATATTACGTTTCATTTTTCATTTTCCTAATGCATTTATTCATTTTCTTCCATCCTGAGCTTATTACTTTCATAATCAGTGATCATTTATAAAGCACTTTTTAAAATCATTTAAGAAGCCTTATTGGATGTCAGACCCTAGTCTATGCACTTTACAAGTATTAATTATGATGTAGGTACTTTTATTTCCTCACATTCTTGCCGATGAAGAAACCGAGGTGCTAAGAGCTTACACAACTTGTCCAAAGTCACACAGCTAGCAAGTGTTGGAGCTGGGCTTTACATCCAGACAGATGGACTGGTGGCTGCTTCACCTCCAATATGCTGCCTCTGTACAAATACGTTAATGTTTTTTTAAAAAGCAAACTTCTCTATCTTTGGAATTGCTGTGATTCTCACAAGGTCAGTAATTCCCCCAAATTTCCAAAGAATTTTATTGCTTCATGGCTGGAGACTCATGCTAACGTGTGGTTATTGGAAGTTCCAAAGATCATTGTCACTCTATGAACACAAGTCCGTGAACACAACTGTCTGTCTGATGAACAGTTTTGTTTTTAGTCCCCTTCTAAGAAAATGTTTCTAATTCCTTGGCCAGAGCAATTGAATCTGGTTTTCTTTTGCAGTATTCTGTATCTGAGATATAGATAGAGATAGATAGCTATTTATATTTATATTTTTATATTTATATTTAGGATAAAATCTTCAAAAATTTCACTATAAAGTTACCGTTGATGGTGACTTGGATTAAGTAAATATGTTCTTCTGAAGGTTTTTAAATTTCTCTTCTAAGGTCTGTTGGTGTCAAGCAAGTGGTTTTAGTTTCATGTGAATGAAAGAATTACAAATCCATGGATTTGGGGATTTGGGCTGTTTTTGGCTGTTTTTGGCTGTGTCATTCCTGAAGTACAAGCGAAGGGATTCTAAGCCTGACTGTGTGATCTTTGTTGTATTATGTCAACTTTCTGTTTCCATGTAGTAACTTAGAACCAAGGCAGGTGTGCAGGTGGCGTTCGGGGAATGTTGGCTGGCCTTCTCTTCTTCACCAGCAACATCGTCAGGGTGGGCACCTTCCCCAGCTAACTGTTTGGCCTGTACGCAGCTGTTTAGCCGTATTGTCCTAAGACCTAGGCAGGGCCTTGGTGAAGGCTGGGCGAGGGTCCGGAAGAGCCGTATTTGCTCAAGCGCCTTGCGGGGCGAGAGCCAGCAGGTGAATCACATACGCCCACTGGTCCTCAGTTTGCTTATTGTACCATAAATGTTATCTGCCTGGGATTCGTTTGGATTCAACAGAAGATGCTGTGATTTTTCTCATTGTCTCTATAAAGATGCTACTACTAATGGTTTGAGATCATTGGGAAACAGGAATCTTTGCTTCCCACGAAATACATTTCCTGAAGAATGGAGCAGTGTATTGCAATGATCATTTCATTTAATAGGTAGTTATCATGACCAGGTACTATGCTAAAGATTCTCCATGTATATCACACTTGATCCTTATTATTTAATGTCTCTGCTACTATGTTTCCGTATCTATTAACTGAGTATAGAAGTACCTCTGACTCTGGGTGGTGAACACACAATGGGATTTATAGATGATGTAATACAGATTTGTACACCTGAAATCTATGTAAATTTACTAACAATTGTCACCCCAATAAATTTAATTTAAAAAAAAGAAGTACCTCAAAGAATTGTGAAAATTAAGTAAAATAACATCTATGTACCCTTTAGTATTTGTCTGGCAATAAGGACTCAAAAAAGATTGCGACTTGTATTAGTATCTTCCCCATCCCCAATGACCAGGGACCAGAACAGTTTGAAGAATACAGTTGTTTGGAAATGCAAACCAAAATCACCATGAGATATCACCTCTCCTGTGATATCTGTTAGAATGCCTGTTATCAAAAAACAAGAGGTAGTAAGTGTTGAGGAAGATGTGGAGAAAACCGAACCATCATACGGTGTTGGTGGGAATGTAAACTGGTGCAGCCGCTGTGGAAGACAGTATGAATTACCATATGATCCAGCAATTCCACTTTTGAAAATATATCCGAAGGAAATTCAATCACTATTCCAGAAAGATCTATGCACCCCCATGTTCACGATAGCATTATTTACAATAGCCAAGATGTGAAAGCAACCTGAGCGGTCATCGATAGACAGATGGATAAAGAAGATGTGAGATACATATATATATATATATCCACAATGGGATATTATTTAGCCATAAAAAAGAATGAAATCCTGCCATTTGCGACAACGTAGATGGACCTCGAGGGCATTATGCTCAGTGAAATAAGTCAGACAGAGGAAGACAGATACTGTATGATCTCACTTATATGTGGAATTTAAAATTAGACTCATAGAAACAGAGTAGAATGGTCGTTGCCAGAGGTGAGGAATGGGAAAAATGGGTGAAGGTGGACAAAGGCTACAATCTGCCAGTAATAAGGTAAGTTCTAGGGATCTCATGCGCAGCATGGTGACTAAAGTTAATAGCACTGTATCTAATATCTGAAAGTTGCTAAGAGAGTAGATCCTCAAAGTTTTTCCTCATCCTAAGGAAAAACAAGGTAACTGTAAGATGGATGTTAATTAAACTTATTGTGGTGATCATATGTATGCATGTGTGTATATGCCAGGGGTGCCAAAAAAATGTATACAAGTGGACACTTCTGTCCTCGTTGCTCAGGTAGTTCACCGTAATCAGAAGTGTCTGGATACTGGTGGTAACCACTTTGAGCACCTCTGGTAATTGCAGAAGTCAAACACGACTTGTATTCATATTTTGTTACCGGTATATATTGAGTATTACAATTAACACAGTTTTCCTTTCTTAAAATGTATGTACGTATTTTGGCACCCTCTGTATACACAGACACACACGCTCACAAACACACACACATATAAAATCATGTTGTACACCTAAAACTATTACAGTGTTGTATGTTAATTATATCTCAGTATGACATGAGGCATTCACAGAAAAAAAACACTTTAACTGACTGTTGAACATCTTCCACCCTGACAAAGAGCTTGCAGTTATAGCATAGTGAGAATCTATAATAGGTGTTAAGAAAATGGGGGCCAGGAATCCTGCTGGACCTGAAAGCCACGTCAAGGGGGTGGAGAGGAACAGATCTACCTTAAATGAAAGCAGAGCACAGACAGCAGTCTAGGTGCATGAGCTGTGGCTGAACTTCATTTAAATTGTGAGAAGAAATCTGTGCTCTCTTAACTCAGCCTCTCTGTTGTTTGATTCATGAAAAGCTCCTTTTGCAAAATCCCAACCTTGGCTCAGGTGAACTCTGGAACAGAGGACTTTCCCTAGTGAGGCTTGAAGAAGGGAAGAGAATCCAAGGATGACGGTGACAGCATCAGTATCCTAAGAGGTGGATAAACTTGAATGGGTACCGAGGTGAAGTTCAGTGTGAGTGAAAGCAGAGACAGCTGGCTGGCTCATCCCTTCCTGTGTACCTACCTGCAACTTGTCATCACAGCAGGGGAACCAAGAGCGCTACAGGGATTCAGAAGCAGCGCTGGTCCCTTGGGTCTGGGGACATGAGGGAAAACTGTTCCTTGAGAGAACTGGATCATGAACAGAGTTTTTAGGGAAAGGTAGAATTTATTTTTTTTAATTGAAACTGTATTTTGGGGCGGCTGGTTCGCTCAGTGGTTAGAGCGCAGTGCTCGTAACACCAACATCACCGGTTAGATTCCCACATGGGCCAGTGAGCTGTGCCCTCCACAACTCGATTGAAGACAATGACTTGACTTGGAGCTGATGGGTCCTGGAAAAACACACTGTTCCCCAACATTCCCCAATAATTTTTTTAAAATTTATTTTTTATCTTTTAACAACTTTATTGAGGTATCTTTGACATATAAAAATGGTTTAAGGTGTACAACTTGATGTTTTTATATATGTATACATTGTGAGAGATCACCACAATCAAGCTAAAAAGGTATCCATCGATGAACTCTATCCTTTTGAGCTAGTGAGAAGATTTAATTTAAGATGTATCCTCTTAGAAAATTTCAAGGATACAATACAGTGTTATTAAGGATCACCAATGGTACATTAGATCTCCAGAACTTACTCATTTCACACAACTGAACCTTCGTGCCCTTTGACTATCTCTCCACTTCCCCTCCCCCCAGCCCCTGGCAACTGCCAGTCTACTGTTGGCTCCTAAAAGCTCAACTTTTTTAGACTCCTGGTATATAAGTGAGACCATGCAATATTTGTCCACAAAACACAGAATTTAAAGGGAGAAGATACTTGGATGCCTTGTAAATGTGGACAGAGAACACATGGCAAATGTAGCCATGTCTCCAAACGTCTTGGGAATGAGAGGATCTGTTTGAACAAAGTCGTGTGGGGGGAAGAGGCAGATAAAGTTAGGTGTGATACTGTGAAAAGGCATTTCCCTTCATCCTGGAGGCAAAGGCACCCACATTCATTCATGCATTTTTGGCTCTGTAGGGCTGCATATCCATTTGTCAGGATAACCCATGGCCGTTTTTGGTCTAATCAGTGACCTTTGCAGAATGTGAATATCAAGTTCTCAGGAGACAGTGTTTGTTTTTGTTTTTCCATTCTAACTGCTCTCTAGACCTGTAACCTTGGGCAAGTCGTAGAACCTCACAATCTTCCAGTGTTTCCACTTTAAGTCGGCATCATAAACCCTTCCCCTGCTTCCCTTGGACATGTTGGGAACAAGAAATAAAGCAACAAGTGTAGAACAACTACCTGGCTTAGTGTTTGGCACATAGTAAACAACATTCAGTGCATTGTTTTTATTTTAGTATCTTAAATACAGGGGATTTTTACCTTACACTTGTCCCTATGTTTCTAGATGTTCCTTGTTTCTCAAACTGTTAAACAGATGTAATTAGTGCTATTTGCAATTACTGCTTTGAGAGTATAAACCACTAGAGCATGTTAGGCTTTTTTCCCCTATCCAGGTTAACTTTGGCCAAGAGCCAATTAGGTCTACCTTTTAGATCATCGGTCTTATTTGGGTCTTTACCCTCTTCCCATTTCTCTTTCTTTCTTTTGTGCTTTATTTCTACTGGAATGTCGCCTCTGAACTGGTTTTCTCTCTTGCTTCTTTGCTCAAAATTCGGGTAAGGGAAGGAACGTGTTTCGTGAAGCAAAGCATTCATAGGTGTTTGTTCCCTCGTGGGGCGTTCCGAGTGTATGTGGTTATATCACAAGAAGGATAGGAATACAGCATCATAATGGAGTAGAAACTAGGTTCATGTTACTAATAAAATGATAGATGACTCTCCATTATTTTGAACAGGATTCTAGCTAGGTTGTTCTGCCGGCTTCAAAATTAGCAAGTCTCACTCTAAGGTACGAAAAGATACTCATCTGGATTATACATAATGAGAGTTGCTGGGCTGTCACCTCATAAAAGGGAATTGCAGAAAACAGTGGGTTACTACAGTGACTTAATAGATCCCTTTGATGCATGTATCCTTGCATTTGATCCCATATTTTGTACTTTAGGAACTTGGAGAAGGACTGGGCCTATTTGTTTGTTTGTGGACACGATCTGGACCTTCCTTAACAAGGGCAAATAAGTTGGAGGCAGCATCCAGCTTGACATTTCTGCCATGTTCGAATAATCTTGACTTCTGTTCTATTAGGTGGGTGCAAAAGTAATTGGGCTTTTTGCAATTATTTTTAACCTTTTAAACCACAGTTACTTTTGCACCAACCTAATGCTTCATTGCAATCAATGCCCATGTTACCTATGGTCATAGCACGCCAGGCTCAGGCTTGGGCACACTGGAACGGAATCCCCCCAAAGACAGCGTAGGTGCCGGCCACGAGGTGCTGGGGACGCAGTGTCGGGCACTGGCTCAGCAGGCAGCAAACAGCCAGTGCTTGGCAAGGTGCTTCAAGGGCCCACGAGGACAGGTGTGTCACAGTGTGATGCTGGCGGCCCCTCTTGTGAGACTTCAAACCACTTCCTGACTGTAGCCATTGAACTTATTTCAGCTGATTTTGCAAAAGAATCATAGATATCCTTTTTCTTTTTGTCTTATGAAAATTCCTAATGTTTACCTTATTTAGCAGGAATTATTCTCTGTGTGGATACTTCAATTAAAAAAGTTATTCGTAATTGCAAGTGAATATAGGGTTTGCTGATCCCCTTTGGCTTCCTAGGTTTGCTTTAGGGGCAGGACTTGTAGCAGAACGCCCCCTTCCATCTAGAGCCTCTCACTTCTGTGTTAGCGGCTCCTGCAGTCAGCATATGGGATGGTGTTTGGACCCCACAGCACTACTGCTGGCTGGTTGTGGCATGGAACGAGAGCACAGCTGCACACTTCTGTTCTCTTTCATCCCAGTTTCTCGTACAAAAAAAGAAAACAAAATCCTTTGTCATCTTTTCTCCTAATAAAATACACTCTAGTCGATTACCAACATTAAAACACACACACACACACACAACTCCCAACCTCGCTGTCCTCATGTGTTTGCATTATTTGTCAAATTTTAAAGTAGAACAAAAGTGGCGAATGTAACTATTAAGTGTCATAACAGTTTAAGTGTTGTAACAGTGATAACCACTCCACTTTTATCTTAATGGACACAACATCACGTTAGGAAGAATTTGGGCATGCTGACGTTGGAACTAGACCTAGCAGGTGGAGGTTCAGGCTGGTGTGGGATGATAAGGAATTTGCAGTGGTCCAGACGGTAGAGGGCTGTTGTGTCATGACCTCATCTCCCCACCCCTGCACCTGGGCTAACACTGCCCATGGCCATACCTCCCTCTGCAGTGAGGACAGTGAGAACTCTGAAACCTCCATTTCCTCCTCCTTTTGATTTTAACTCGCTCATATCATTTTAGAGTGCTGTAGGAGTGTGATTGTCTCTGCTCCACTTTTTCACCATGTCTGTCTAGATGCTGTCTCATAAACTTGTTTTCAAAGACTATGGAACATTTTGAGGAGCCATGCCCTCTGTGAATATCAGCCTTTATGGCAAGCCTTCAAAGCACAGGCTGCTTCTCTAGCTGCTAGAACGCTCGGGAAGGATGATGCCTAGTGGAACCTTTACCTTCGAGGTCACTGATTCAAACCCAATTCCCCAGGTGATCTAGGCCTTGCTGTCTGCCCGTCCTTGGGGGTGGAGCCAAGTGGATTGAGCACCAATGAGCACTCAGCTCTCTGCCCTCTTTTGCAGCATCCTAGAGTAGACCAACCAGTGACTTAAAGGCCCCCATGATTTTTTGATGGTTGTTACTTCCTGCATATTAAAATTTTAACAGGGGAGTTTTGTTTTTGTCTTTTTTTTTTTTTTAACTTATGACACTAGTAATGTGACCTGATATTCTGCTCCAGTACTTTCTTTGTGTAGCTAACATTTATTTACACAATCACTAGAATCGGAATCTTTCCTTGAGCATCTAACATTTTCACAATCACTGGAATCCCTCTATGAAATTAGCTCAGTTCCTTTTTCCTGTGTTAACCAAATGCTCCATTTGTAAATATCATATACATATGATAGTCGTATAAATATATATTTGCATTCTTGTTGGAGAACTCGCTGCCTTGGAATGTTGTTGATTCTGAACGAATAGTCCTATCAGCAACTATAATGTCTTTCTTTTAAGTGACCCCACAAACCTTTCCATCCTGTGCTGCAGTAATTTCTTTGTCCAAAGCAAGGAGGTGACTGAGTTTCCCGACATACTTGGTCCGGGTCCCACTACAGAGTGATTGTTCTGTTGTGTTAAGTAATGAGGACTCATATTACGGTGGTTGTTAGTTGCTGGTATTGCACCAAGATAGAAGATTAGTTCAGGGGGAAAAGGCTCTCCACAGGGACTTAAGGTGTATGCAGAGGTTGAGAAATAAAAAAAAGAGAACATGACTCCTTTCCTACTGAGTTTCTCATGCTGCCTTTTATTGCTGGCTTTTCCTCCCACCCCCGTATGCTCAGTGACTGTTGATTAGCCTGTGAAATTATCTGAGAAACAGGTTTGATCTTGAGGGGTGGAGAGAGTCTAGGAAAAGAAATTACAGGAAGGGTGGCTGACTCAGCTGCCGTTGAAGCTGGAAGTGGGACAGCTTCTCAGGCAGACAGGAAATAGCCTCCTCTTCCCAACCGGCCAATAGCACACACTGTCTTCATCCTTAGGGTGTTTGGGACCTCACACTCAAATGAGGAGACTCACTCTGAACTGCTGCAAATTATCTGTGGGAAGAAACACGTGTTCGAAGTTTGCAGCTAGTTTTAAATAGTTTCAGATAGAAGAACGCATGGATGTATTTTGTTTTCATGTCCCACTTCCTTTTCAGAAAATCAAAATGAGATTGATCTTTAAGAACAGCTAATTAGTAATGTCCTTGAATCTAGTTAAATTCTAAAATTGTTTTTGGCAACTGATTGCAAGCTTTGTTTATATAAAATTCTGTCCAGTGGCATCTTTGGGGGAACCTCAGAATACAACTAAGAGTGTAAGATGGGTTGGCAGATTTCTCCTATAAAGGGTCAGATAGGAAATACTTTATATTCTGTGGGCCATACAGTCTCTGTCGCAAGTACTTAACTCTGCCTTGCGGCACGAAAGCAGCCATAGACGGTATGTAAGCAAATGAACTTGACTGTGTTCAAATAAAACTTTATTTGTGGACACTGAAATTTGAATTCCAAATAATTTTCACATGTCACAAAACATTCTTCTTCCTGTTAATTATCTTCCCAACTTTTAAATAAGTAAAATCCATTCTTATCTCATGAGCTTAACAAAAACAGGTGATGATTTGGATTTGGGCCACGGACTCTATAGTTTGCCGACCGTGACCTAAAAGTGCTGCCAGTCAGAGTTTTGGAAGGCCACTGCGTGCCGCTGTCATCTCAGACCTCTTCACAAAGTATGTTGTATAAAAAGTTATGTGAAGGTTTTCTCCTTCTACTGGCTTGCTTTATGTATGTGTGCATGTTTACGCAAACCGTATTTTATGTAAACTTGTTAATGTTTCTTAAAACATGGTTAACATGTTTTTGAACATCAGCTACCTTGAAAAACATGCTAAATATAGGGATTCCTAGCCCCTAAAATATAAACACCTGCTATGATCTTGAGATATAAATAGCTCAAAAGTTGTAAACATGCTTATGTAAAACATAGTTTGTAAATAACAGATGGTATTTATTTACTAAGAATATAAAGGTACTGATGAGAATAAAGTAATCTTGAACCAATAGAATGGACCAAAGATGTCCAGGTCTGCAGTTAGCATAAAAGCCTGGCCTGCCAAATAGCAACCAAGCACCAATCTCCCGGACTCCCTGAGTGCTGCATACTGAGTACTGCGCTGGTTATGGCCCATGGTGTGGTGATCATAAGGCGACTCCGACCCCTTGTGTAGGTAGGGGCAAAGAGGACAGCCACGGCAGACAGGGAGACTAGACAGTTCACAGATGGAGGCAGTGTGTGCCTTCCACTCCTTCCTCTGTTAGCTCACAGAGCCTTTTATTTTAGCTTATTGAAGGAAAATAAATGTGAGTGTGTGCAACTGGGCTCTAAGTAAGTGCCACTCTGTGACATCCTTGAACTGTGCCTTTACTGTAACCCGAGCCGTGCACTCACATACAGCACCACGTTTTGCAGTGCCAGGCAATTGTCACATCTGTTATAAAGGAGGTGTTGGCTCAACTCAGCCCAGGACTGCCACCAAGAGTTAAGAGATCGCTGGAGACGGGATGGGGCCTTTTAAGGTATTTACATTAGCAGTTCGTCTGGAACTTGAGTCAGAGTTGGTTTTGCTTCCTAAAAGCAAAACGTTGTCATTTATTGATATCCTTTCTCTCTGTGTGGGTCTCTACTTCTGTCTCTCCCTTCCCTTCTCTCATAAACACACAAATACATGTCTGCATACCTTGTTAGTCTCAACCCAAAGGATCTAATTTTATCTCCAAGCAGGATACCTTTTTTACATATGCATAGGTTTCAGGTGTGCAGCAGTATAATTCGACACCTGTGTACACTTCTAAGTCGTCACCCCCAAAAGTCTGGTTACCATCCATCACCATACAACTGGCCCTCTTCACACCAAACAGGGTATCTTGAAGGACCTTTCTCCAGTTGTGATGGAGATAATGTTACAAAAATATGAAAAGCCCATTCTTACTTCTTAGTTGTATTGGAACAGATCTCCGATGGTCAGTGAGTCTGAGATGAAAGACATTCATCTGGTTTGGATGAACATAACAGGTGCAAACGGCTATCAGGTACACATGCAAGGGAAACGCAGTGGACGTGCTCCATAGTTAGGTCTTCCGTGCAGTTCCCAAAGGGGACACATCAGTCTTTCCAAACTTTCCACTGACCTACAGTGAACATGATCATAAGCATTGTTTGACTTTTCTACAAATGATAGATACCAGAGATTTGTATTATAATGTTTGAACACCGTCTTGCAGAGTAAGGATTTCTCTTCTTTTTTTGTGTGACAATTTAAAACCTAGATTACAGTGACTTACTTATATATCGTGGGAATCAGAAAAGCAACACCCTTTAGTGGTTGATTTCATAGCGCTTTATAAGTTCTAATAAAATGTTTTAAAACTCTAGCCCAGACCTAAGTAGATTGGGTGGGGGAAGGGGCAGTATGTCGCTCTGACTTTGCTCCCACATTCATGGTAAGGCTGGGGAATTATTGTGGAATCATTCATAATCGTTCATATCAAGCTGAATAATTCTTTGCCCTAGTATTGTTTCTCCATCACAAATATTTGAAGTTATTTTACCTGTTTGCATTCATTTTGAGGAGATATTTGGAAGCCAGTTTGTACATCTTCACCTTGTCTTCTTCTCTCTTCACTAGTCTGCCTAAAATCCCCCTTGTGTTTCCACCAGCTTCTCCACGTCTTCTGCTCTGTGCTTCCATCTCTGATCACCTGCGTTAGTGAGGCTCAGTCTGAAGTGCTCTGAGGTCCTGGGGTTCAAGTGACGGAAGTCCTCGGACTCCGTGCTGGGTCTGAAAAGTCTAGTATGCACATAAATGACATGTTTGTCTTCAAATCAGCAAAATAATTTCTTCAAACCAACAAGGATTCCAGTAGCTAATTTGAAATGTGTAATCCTTACATAGAGCCAGCTCAGTAAACATTTGTTGCAAACTTGTTTAGTCCTACACTTTCTTTTGCTTAAGTACGTTTATGAGAACAGCTCATATAAGAATAGTTCTTTTTCTCTGTGTGAACTTTTTTTATAAAGACACTTAATAGCACCCCTTTTACTGACATGAGGAGTTAATTGTATAGATTCTTTGAGACTTGGTTATTTACATTTTGAGTACCTGTTCTCCAAATATTTGGTAAAACGTGGTAAGTTATTTTAACAAAGATTTGTGACTGTGGAGTTGTTGTTACTTTGTTTTTCTTCACTTGCTCTATTTTGATATTAAATGCGTGTGACCTTTCTCCTCTTCCCCACCCCCGTGTTTTTCTCTCGGCACCATCTTTTCGCTGCCATCTACACTCCCTCTGTCAGCCTTTCCAGGTAGCAGGTCTTTGTAGGTCCGTCTATTACTCTGGGAACTCTGACAGTCGCACTTAAAATATGTAGCAGTTCCCTCTTCTACATGAAAAAAGCCGTAAAACCTCATGTGAAATAGTTAAGGGCACATACATAGTAGGAGAGGAAAGGCTTTGGCTCCTGCAGGCACTTGCAAAGGGGACTATTTTTCTTATATGATATAAATGAAATCTTCACTCTGCCCACTTTTACACCTACGCATGTACTGAGCGTCTCCAAGGAGACAAGGAAACCCTGAGTCCAGTGATGGTACACCCTCCTGCGAGATGGCAGGCTGGAGCCTCAGGCAACTCTCCCAGGCGACCTGGCTTCCAGATGCCCCTCTCAGACAGCCTCTTTTCTCGAGGCTCTTCTCGAACATGTCTCTCCCTTCCCAGATGAAATAGCCTGTGTGTTGCGTCAGAAGGGCTGGTGTGGTGAGTTTAGTAGGCAGAAGGCCTCCCTGCGACAAGAGGGGTGGGTGCAGTAGGGGGTGGGGTAGGAGAGTTCCATCTTTCCCAAGGCCTTTTCTTTGTTACCCATTTATTTATCTGTCCTTCTGTTTCATTGCCTCCCTTTGTGCCACTTAGATACAAAAACACCACTCAACTCAGCCTTACAAAGTATCTTAAAAATATTCTTTGTTACAGGAGTGTAGTTATGAGCTTAATTTAGTGAGATTGTCCTTTTAGGAGAAGTACTACTCTTGCTGATTCAGCAATTTGTGTGTCCACTTATGGACCACAATCCTCTGACCACTCTGTTTTCCCCTCTCCTGAGCTCAGTACACAGGAACCGAGTGCCATGATACCTTCCCCCCCCCCTCCACAGTGTCACTAAGTTTTCGTGAAATGATACACAGTATTTTCTTATATAAATGAAGTCTCTGCTCCACTCTGAGCAGTATGTTCCCATTGTCCACGCCTTACGCACATTGTTTGAAGCGGTCGCGCCAGATCCTTTTGGTAACGTTGGCCACATCTATGTGTGCGTCTTTTTGAGGCCCAAATGATTAGTTACCATATAGAAATCCTTATTGGTGTAATCACCAAGAAATCTCATTTCTCTCTAAACTCTAGGCACATTATTCAAAGAGCATTCTTGGGGTTTCTTCCATGTGCATTCGTGGTTCTCAGCTGTATTGACTCAAATAACCTAACTTCTGTGATTTTTCTAGCACAAGTATGCAAACTTCGGGTTTCTGCTACTGACCCTGTGCTCCCTGTGGAAAGGCGTGGCTAGCTATTATTCCTATTCAGTGCTTTGACAGTGAATGTCCCCATGAGGGTTTATTGATGGCATATTTCTTTTCTATTTTATTTGAATGCTTCAAAAAGATTGGTATTAATATACAGCACAGGGAATATAGTCAATAATATTGTAATAACCTCGCATGGTGACAGATGGGTACTAGACACAGTGTGATCACATCGTAAGGTACATAAACTATGTTGTACACCTGAAGTTAACGTAATACTGTGTGTCAACTATACTTGATTTAAAACAAAACAGATTGGTCAGTCATACCTCTGGCACTTCGGAGGTCTCCTGTTTTCCTTTTGCTTTATCTCCAATTCATATCACTTCTCCAATTACTGCCTTTAAATAAAGCCGTCTATGACATAAGCTTGAAAGACGCATTGTAGCAGGCAGAAGCAGTGCTGTCCACAGGTGCCCAACGTACTAGTAGAGGTCCAGTTCGCACAGTTTTCTCTTACATAGCCCACTGAGGTTATCCTCGGTACAGCTCGTCTGTTTGGGTCTTCCTTCCCAAATAACTACATCCATAGTTTGGTACGTCACTTAACTCTTCCTCTTTATTTGGACTTAGATGAGGTAAAAGTGTTACTTTGAACATGTGTTCCCAGGTTGCCCCAAGAAGAATTGGAGGAGGGTGATGGAGCCTCTGAAAAGAGCCCTTTATTGTCTCCTTGTCTCTGTGTTTGCCCAGATCCTTCCTGGCTTCTCGCTGCCATCCTTCCTCAAAGTCCTAGTCATTCCTGCTCCAAGTTTCGTGTCAGACTTTTTGTAGGAATAAAATGTCTGCTTAGATGGGTTGCTATGCCGAAAGAACCCGCTAAATCTAAGAAAATGTAAACAAATTCTGGAAAGTTTTCCAACTTAGCAGAAAGTTTGGTTTGCTGTTTCATTTGCCTGGAAATGGGAAAGTCAGGATCCCGTTCTAAAGTGCACTTTTTGGAGTCCTTTTGTGAAAGAGGCCCCCGAACCTGTGTAGTCACAGAAATGTTTTTCTTCCATTTTTCCTTGCAGGCACTTCAAGTGGCGAGACAGCTTCTCCTTCAGCAGCAACAACAGCAGCAAGTTAGCGGATTAAAATCTCCCAAGAGGAATGACAAACAACCAGCCCTTCAGGTAAAAGTTCATTTTAAAAAATGACATTGTACACTTTGGGATAGCTGATAAGCAATTCAGAAGTGGATTGTATTGAGAATTGAAAATCATGTAATAAAATCTTCTGCAAAAGGTACATTTTTAGTTTACCAGCAGAGTTTGACATTTTAGGGAAAATGGCTATTCAACCAAAAGTTTTGTTGTTGGGAGTAACTACTTAGACCATGTAATAGGAAGATGAGTAGCTACAGGTGTGGGTTGCTTTGTAGTGCGTGTTATCTTACCACTGAGAAAAAGTTTATGGTACTCAGAATATTACCTCATTCTCTATTGATGGGTCTAGAAATTCTGTCATGATGGGATACACACATGCGTTACTTCCGTGCAATGCTTCCCAGCTGGGGCAGAGTTTGCCCCTCTCCTTCCCTGGGGACAATGGGCAACGTCTGGAGACATTTGTTGGATGTTACGACTTGGGGGATCATGGGTGCTGCTGACAGTCTGGTAGGTAGAGGCAAGGGATGCTGCTGAACATCCTACGTTGCACGGGGAAGTCCCCCAAACAGAGTTATTCAGCCCCCAAAGCCAGTACTATCAAGAACTGCTATTGGGACTGAAGAGGACGTGGTGTTTTTCATATACCCAGTCGTGAGTGTAATACACACTCTGCTCTTCAGTGGATGTTTTCAGCATACTTCTGAATCACTGATAAAAAATGACGAGTGATTTTATATAAAGATACTAAGAAAGATTGTTTTAGTGACTTCTCATTGTAGGCACATGAGGACAGGGGTTAACAGAATAGGAGGAGGAGTGAGGTCATAAAAATCTCATTTAGATTATCTGTTGGACTAGAAAATTGTGATAGAAACTTCAGAGAAACTTGACTCAGGGTATTCACACTGACATCCAAGACAGGGCACTTGCAGGTAGGTACTGGGTGGCTCAGCTACTTTCCTCGCCAAGGGTGGGCAACCCAAAGGGGGAGGCTAAGATGAGTTTCTCACACTGGACATTTGGGGACAGAATCTAGAAACAGTTGCTGATGGGCATAACTTGCTGCTAGTTAATTTGATCACAAGGTTAACCCAGATTCTAGATTGTGTTGATCTCTCTCTGATCAGAGTGGACCAATACCCGTTCACACCTTATCCGGCAAAGATCAAATTGACCGTGGGCAACAAATTTCTAGTTTTTGTATATCTGCTTGGGAAACCATCGCTGTTGAGGTAGAGTTCAGTGCTGTAGCAACACTTTATTGGAACAGTTGAGTGACGATGTGCATTGTTTACTAACACTTCCAAAAGCACATACTTGGTAAACCATCACCAATCCATATGCCTTTCAATGTGTGTGAATGCTGGGGACATTTTTAATGAGGTACAGTGCCAGTGAGGTCCCATGTCAGGTGCTATAAGAAGTGCTTTGTTGTGCAGATGTCTTAAGAACAGCTCTGGAGGATGAAATATGACTGTGTTGACCTTTCAGCTGTGAGCTTATTTGTCAGGATTCAAATAAGTTGAAAGGATCAAACTGAACAGTTTCCGCAGTCAGACTGGGAATTGTGTTTCAGAGGTCAGCAGTGGAGGCCACATTGCAGATTCCAGAACATAGCCAATTGTTGGTACATATTAAAGTGCTGGGGCATCTCCTGCAGACAGAGACACAATTAAAATTCTAATTTATTAATGTATACAGGGAGCGAGCCTAGCCTGTCACTCAGTGATTCAAATGACTGTCCATTCTTTTTGCCTCCCTCCTGGAGCTCTCACAGTCTTAAAAATACTGAGTCCTCTTGAATTCGTGAGGCCTCAAGTGCATTGGAAAAATGACAATATATTATTGGAGGCTGCAAATCTTACACATAGTAGAGCTTTGGCTAGAGATAAAGAAACAGTACACACATACACAATCTGTCTGATACACTGCTCTTCAGTATTGAATATCATTTGTTATTTTTTTTATAGTAGGCTTATTTCCCCTCATACTTGTTTTTTTAAAACATATGGCATTTTTAGGTAACTTCTCTTCTAAGGTGAACGAAGTTCCTTTAGGGCTAAATATATGAAGTAAAGTTTCAGGGGATTTCCTTCTGAGGGCTCTTTATCTTCTTGCCCGTTGTAAGGTTTTTAGCCACCAGAAGAGTATAATACAGAGAGCTTCATTTTTCTTGGCAAGGACAGTGTCAAAACCAATTTAACACATTCTGCTGAGCACTTCAGTCTGTATAAAAAGTGTGGGATGAGGGGGCCATCTTGAATGCTGGTTTCACTAAAGAAGATGTTTTGAGTCCCTTCCTGCCTTCCTCAGTGGGAGAGTTGACAAGCAGAGAATTTAGACCAGCTATAAGAATTGATTGGGATGAAAAAGAAGAGTTGGCTGACTGTGTGTGTGTGTGTGTGTGTGTGTGTGTGTGCCTACTCACAAACATGCATTATAGACCACATCTCAGTTGCCTGGTAGGGTCATGCATTATAGACCACATCAGCTGCCTGGTAGGGTCATGCAAATCCACCAACTTTTATTATGTTGGCTGGCCTTCCCTAAACAGAGAAGAGAAACTACTAACCTAGGTCACATGGCATATTACCTCATTATAAAAATACGTGCATAGTCTCAGTGATTCATGGAAGGTCTAACCTTCACATTTAAATATGTCTTGCCATACCATGTCTTCACTGGGGCATCTCGGCTAGAATGGCTCTAAAATGAAAGGGAAATCCTATAGTAAATCTGAAGTGTTCTTTTCTGATCTTCTTACCCTTCATAACTATACTGAGAGACCTATTTTAGAAAATTTCAGATCCTGCGCATAGAGGAAGCTTGACAGGGAAGAAGGATTTCATCTGCCGATAGCTTGAGGAAAAAAATGAATCCCAAATCCCCACATACACTGTGACTCATATTTTAAGCATATCTCACACTTCCCTGCTTTATGTTTGGCAGCGCTCTCCAGTTTCACAGGCTGATGATACAAACAAAAGAAAATGGAAAGTTAGAGGAGGTTATAAGTGCTTACTCAATAGAGATCACAAAATGTAGTCAAACATCACCAATTTGAACTGATTTCACGGAGAGTAAAGAAGAGAGAAATAATGTTCTTTGCAGATACATATGTTAAACTAAATCTGAACTGGCCAGATTCTTGGGTGGTGATGTGGTTTATATAAAGGATTAATTGGGTATAGCTATCGCTTCTGAAGTTCTTGAAAAATATTCTGCTTAGTAACCTAAATATCCCCTTATTTAGTCTATTAATTTGCTTTGCCAATTTTTTATGAATGATACAAATGAAAATTGGCCTCATCGTACATTCAGGATCAGAACGATCTGAACTAATGAGATGCGACTGAAACATTTCTGGCGACGCCACTGCGCGCTGGGCCCGGAGACACGAAACTGGAGGACACAACCTGCCTTCAGATTGCTTAGAGTTGCAAAGAATAAACAGGGTTTGCTGCAAAAAGAAAATTATATTTCAGTAAAAATAGTAGGCTTACTTTTATAAATATTTATATATTTCTGAAGATTGCTTAAACAAGTGAAATAAATGCTTAACGGTGCAGGTGTGCTCATAACCTCAAAAATGTGTAACTTTACTGGCTGAGGATTAATTTGTGAGTAGATGAGCAATTTTATTGATCGAATTCTGGAACTTTGACCACCGTTTCTGGGTAGTAATTCATTTTGGTTCTTTAAGCATTTTAGTTGTTGGCATGAGTACATAAACTGGAAGGAAATCAAATGACACATTTTCTCCTAAGAAAGTAAAAGTACATGTGTATTCTGGCAGCATTAAAGTTGGGAAAGAAAGTAAACCCTATGTGTTGCTTACAGTGGAAAGCTGACCACAAGTTCAGGCCATCTATAAAGAATTTGAACTTGAAACCGATCTCCTGATAGTTTTGTCTTCTGCCTATCTATCCCCTTCTTTCCAAGGTGATATCACGTGCAAGCCCCTCACACAGGAGGCCATTTCACTGGAAGGGAGGGTATTGAAATCCACTGGAAGGTCAGCCTTTTAGTCCTGCTTTAAGTGGAGGAGGTTCAAATACAATATCGAGCAGGTGTTTTTAGCATTTTTATTTGCAGTTATATAAAACATGCTTTAGGCAGCATTTTTGCTTTGCATTAATGCCGCTTAGAATCTTAGTACCTCATATCATTTGCACGTTATTCACTAAGGAATAAATTGGTAAGAGGAAACCTTTAAAGGAAACTACGATTTTATGTCGTAGATAGTGAAATGGAATGGTTTTGAAATAGTGACCCTTAAAAAATATCCCTATGCACTAAATTAGTAAAGTGGGTAATTCGGGAGAAGGAAGCAAATAATTTTTTTTAAATGTCTATAGAGTTAACATTGTCTAGAAATGGCATCCCTGTCATTAAACAGATACGAAATGTTGAAATTTCAGTACCTTTTAAGATTTCATTGTGATCATCTGACTTTGGAGAATCCCAAAATCCTAAAAAATAAGTCTTGATAAGAGACAATAAAATAGAAATGATGCTTTAGAAATGGTTAGTTAAGTCTTTCAGATTACACACACCATTAAAACCATGATAGAAACAGTGACCCCCTCCTTCCGAGAAGCACTCACACACAGAATTTTGCATCTAGGCATAAGAGCTTCATGAAGCTCCACAAGTCTGTTTGTTGCCCTGGCTAAATGCTCTCATGTTAAGAATTTCTTTTCTGTAAAATAATGTGTTTTGTCCTTGCCTCCCTAAAAATTCCGAGGTGCGTTTTAATATAATGAGTTAGCTCATTTTTCTATTTTCAACTTCAGCTGTATACACGGTCACCCTCTGTCCCAGTCTGCTCCGGACAGCCCCTGTCTCTTTGTGTGGCTGGGCGTATTTATTAATAATTCTCTTTCTCCAGAGTATCCCAGTTTGGACATTTAATTATACGGTCAATAAATGTATTGAAGCGTTAAAATGCACGTGTGATGCTAATATTTTATATGTAAGCACGTTATTTGTCACAATGTGCATAGATAATTAATGGTTAGTAGGTGCTTCATATGGACCAGCCCCATGGCTACTCTGTGGTATAGGAACTATTATTAAATCAGCCTGTGGAGGAGGGAGGTGAAACTTGGAGAGGTTAAGTGACTTGCTTCAGAGCATACAGACTGGCAGCCCCCGGTGGAAAACCAGGTTGGTTAGGACCACAGAGGACTTGTATGCCATGGGCAAGTTAGTAAATGCTTCTCCTTCGATATGCATTTACTCAGCAACTGCTGAGTGCCATGTTTTCCACAAATAAACAAATTCTTATATTTTCCATATCGTAAGCAAAAATAAAACCAAGTCAACCAAAACCAATTCCACTGTCAACATCTGGATTTCCATTAAGAAAACTAAGATCTGCATAATTCCACTAATTGTTGCCTTGTCTGTGTGCGTCACAGCAGTGAGCACTAGCGAAGGAAAGTTATTTCTCGTTCTCAAGTCTGAAGTGCTCCTATGAGCTTCCATGTGTTGGAACATGGAGAAGTATGTTATAATCGTTGTTGGGGCTAGGAGGTGGGAAGGGACAGGAGAAAACATACTTGACTGGTCAAAAACGTGTAAATTGCTGACAAAATGACACATGTAATTAAGAGTGCTCCTACCATTTTACCTTGTGGTTTACACCTCCAGTGCTGAGAAAGAGTGACTCCCACCTCGCTAATTACCATTATCACTGAAATGCTAGGGTTGCAGTCATTAGTTCCATGTGCATTTAATTAGAGGAAGGCTGAAATTGGATTTAACTTATTACTTTTTCATGGATCACTTTCTTGTCATCACTTCAAATTGGATTGCAGCCCCAGGTAACTAATTATGAGAGCCACAGGATCAAGAGTGAAAAAAAAAAAGGTAATTAGGAATAACACTGTCGGACCCTTGCTGGTCATCCACTTGTGCTTCAGGGGGAAAAAAATGAGTCGTGTTTTTAGTCTTACAGTCTGTAGTCTTGCGGATTAGGGAGTTAGAGGTATGTACAGCTGCTGGGCATCATGGGAATCGCTCACCGCCTGTAGTGGTTTCTGTGACACGCAGCTGAGTTGAAGATGTCAAATCAACGTGATTCCACAATCAGTTCCTTAATATCTAGATTAAATTTGTAAAACCAACAGATTGGCTGTAGGTATGAGGCATCTCAACAACTGTGTAGTCTGGGGCCTCACATATATGATTACAAGAAAGCTGTCAAGATGCCTCTGAGCCAAAGTACAGAATATTTTAAGTACAGGGAGTTACAATTTAATGAACGTATTAATGTTCCAGAAACATCATTCATATCTGACAGGAAGACATATCAGTCAGCACAACAGTAAGGTTTAGGGTTTATGCATCAGGAATTTTTGTCAAAGTTTCCATCAGCCCCTAATATTCAGGCCACTTGCTTTGCTTCTGGTTTGTTCCCCACCCCACCCCAATGTTGCGGATAGGTCTGCTGAGGTTCTGTTTCTCCTTCCGCCCCCATTGAAAATACTTTAAAACAAATTATATTGTTTCCATGTGCAGAGCAGAATTCAGAACTGCAGGCAATCAATTTTATTGACATCGTCTGAAAAAATGTTGATGACAGTTCGAGGATGTGAAAGTATTGGATTTTTAAAGTCGCCAGTACTGTGTGGCAAAAAAAAAAAAAAAGAAAGAAAGAAAAAGAAAAAAAAAAGAAATGTAATCTCATTACTCAAAAAAGAGTCCTGTGAGTTCGACTCTTCTGTGAAGGGAGGCTTCTTTGATAGACTATGATAGTATAATGAGACGTCTTGGTAGCAGGCCTGTTGGTCACCTGGAAGGGAGAAAAAGCGTCCCAGAGATGTGAGTCACCGAGCGAAGATAGCTCGAGTTTCCTTAGGTTGTTTAAAATGGGTTTTAATGTTCCGTTAATGTAAGCAAATAACCACGATTCAGTCTTGGGTGACTTTCAAAGCTGGGCAAGTAAGGCTTGCTCGTTCTTTTCCAGGGAGTAGAGGGATGTGTAGACCACCATGTGCCCACTCAGCAGAGGCCACCACATTACCCCACAGTGATAAAATACATCTCCTGGAATTATAAGGCCCTTTCCTGTGTGAACCTTCTACGCAAAATCTCAAGAACCAAAGTAGTAATCATCAAGTTGAATGCAGAAAATTAAAGCTTTTTTTTTTTGAACATCTTAAGTTGATTTAGAATTTTTGTACACAATATTCATCTGTGGTTGAAAGAGGGCACGTCAAGGTCAAGTGATGTAGTGTTTTCCATTTTTCCATGCGTCTCACAGTGTGTGATAAAAGCAAACTCTTTTATTTTGTAAGTCTGCAGGAATTTCTGATGAAGTGCAGAGGTCACGTTCCCTGTCAATTTGAGTAGCCAGCATTTTTTAACTACTGTTTTTTCTTCCTTTTTGTGTTTTTTCTTCCCTGCCCCCACCTCTCCATAAACCGTGGCACTTTTCTGACACATGCACAGTGAAATCCTCCAATCTGAAACTCATTAGCACACAGCGCTGGACCCTGTCCAGTGGTTAGAAAATTTCCTGAAGCCTAGAATAACAGCATTTGGTGCAAGCACCATGGACCAGAAGTGACAATGGGGGTAGTCTCGCTCCCCTGGCACCAGGCCCAGTCGGGAAAGCCAGCTGACCATGCAGCACAGTGAGACAGAGGTCGTGCATATGGGATGGGCTCAAGAAGCTTGGTTCATAGAGAAATATGCTTCTGAAATCACAAGGCGATCTATTTTTTCCTCTACACTTACTATTTCAATTGGGCTGGAGGTATTTATCTGCATTAGCTGCAGGAACATGAAAGCGAGCCATCAGAGAAGGAGAATGAAAACTAATTTCTGCGAGGTAATATTTTTCACTTCTGTAACTATTGGGTATTACAGAACCTATGGATTTCATTCATTCATTCATTCATTCATTCATTCATTCAAACTTTATTCATTGACCCTCACTATATCCAGGTAATATGACCGAAGTGAAACACTTGTCCTAACATTAGAAAATCACACAATTCTCGATGGGTCAGGATAATTGAAGCCAAGTTTTAAAACAGGAAACTGAGTCCCCAAAATATAATGGTAATAATAATAAATAGCAAACACTGAGAAGCCAGCTACTGTACAACAACCATATGGGGATAAACATTATTATTATTTCCATTTTACAGATGAGGAAAGTGGGGCATGGAGAAGTTAAATCCAGGGCCAAACAGCTGATAAGTGGCAGACCTGAGATTCTGGCCCCAGCAGTCTGGCTCGAGAATCTGTGCCTGTTACATTCTACCGCCTGTGCCTGAGCATGGCCTGGGCCTAGCAAACAGGGACAGCAAAAGGAACAGGATCAAAGCTGCTGATGCCTAATGCTTGTCACTAACCACCAGACCACACTGTCTCCTAATTTGGACATATGTTTATGGGCATATTTGAAAAATAGTGCTTGTAATTGAAATATGCACTTTCTAAAGGGAAATGACGCTTGGGAAAGAGAAGAAAGACGGGTATTACTCAAAGCCTGCAGACAACTCTGCAAGTAATTGTCTAAAGGCAGCCGTTGAAATTGAGAAGCAGTTTGGAAAATGTACAGTTTGGGAAATTTGTGTACCGATGTAATTACGGTAGTTGTGAGTTGATGTCATGCCTAGTAACTGTTTTTGTATTGCCTGGGCCTTTGTTACTGAGCTGTGATATCATGAGCAAACTATTATAAACATGGCATGGGTATAGCATGCTTGTGTAACAAAAGATTGGGAACTTTTATTAAGTTTGTTTTCCTTGTCATATTGTAAAAATTTATTATGTGTACTGTGTATATTAGAAACAGATTTGGGTAATTCTGTCTAAATGAAGTCATCCCAGCTATTTCCAGACTGTCTGTTTTTGGTTGTGAATAATTTTCATACATCAGATGGTTGTCATATTTAGTCGCTCTCAAAATTTTAAAGAGAACATACCCCAATTTGAACTTTGGGTGGACTTCAGCCGCCTTGCTATTGAGATTGTTGGAATCTCAAATTATTGCCCAGTAAGTTGCAGAGACTGAATACCAGTCATTTCTGCAGGGTCGAGCGCTACTGCCTTCTATTCATAACTTTCCCCTTCATCAAAAGCACAGGTTTTTAACTACTTCAGCAGTAGAGCTTGAAGCTGCCAGGACACAATTAGGTAAAGAGCGCCAGCCCGCGTCCTTTTATGTTACATCCCATTGGGGAAAGTTAGTAAACATTCAGGCAGACAGAGCCCAGCGCTTATTGGTGTTCATGGTGAAATGTGGATTTTTAAATGGGTGAATTCAAAAACTTTGGATGACTCAACCCTTCCCAGCTACGTTCTTCTAACTCCTCCTTTTGCTACCAAACTTTTAGAGCCTGGGTATTTTGCCTGCTTCTTCAACTTTTGTTTTGTTTTAACCAGCTACTTTTTTTCCTAACCTCCCCAAATCTGGCTTTTCTTCTCATCATTTTCTTGAATTTTCTTGTCACTAAATTCAGTGGCACGTCTCTTCCCCCCCTCAGCCTCCCTGACTTCCTTGTAGATAACTCATCCTGTGGGTACTCAGCTCTTTGCAAACGGCCGGCCTTCTTTTGAACTCCTTCAGTTCCAGGCCCCCGGCCCCCAGGACGTTGTCTTTTACTTCCCTGTTCTCTGCTGGGACACAAGTTAATCACTATCCCAAAGTTGCACTTCTTTGTCGTGCTCTGTAGCGATCCGTCCCCCTTCTTTGTTCTGGTGCCCTGACTCCAAGCTTGTGTGTGCCCCCTACCCCCCGACCCCAGCTGTCTGTCCATGCCTCTCTGCTAGCTCACGATCACAGCAATTTCAGTTACGTGCAATCCTGCGGGTCACTTTTATCACCAGACTCAGAGTCTTGAGTCATCACGGACTTATTAATTTCCTTCATCCCCGCCACGGTACCTGTCATCAGATCTGCCATTTTCCCTTCCAATGAGTATGTTCTGTCTGTTCCTTTCTCTGTGTTTCCCCTGATGTTGCCTCGTTCCAGAGTTCAGACCTTTAGTTAACATGTGCCTAGAACTTGGCAAACAACTATAACCACTCCCCCCCCATCCCCTTAGAGCATGTCTGTCCTTCACGTGTATACCCATCCTACCTGCTGCCCTCAGTCTTTCCCCAAATGCCATGTCACTCTGCTATTCAAAACTTTCAGTGGTCCACCAGTACCTACTATACCAAATCCCCAAGATTGAAAATATTGCTTGTCTGTCACCTGCCATGTAGACAGAGGACCGTGGTCATTAAATTGTGTTTGAGTTTAATTCCGAGAGAATTCTCTCTCTGTCTGCTTTCTTCAGAAGGAATCCAAAAGCCACATGACGTGCTGCGTTTCCTGCGTTTCTCTGCTGTGTCCTGTGCTTCTTTTCCATCGGTTCCTATGCCACGACCTCCAGGTTCCTTTTGACTCTCTGGCCATAGGACCCACAGGCCAGGTGCCCCCTGTTTGCACATGAAGAGCTGCTTCGTCAGACCTAATGAAGCTGCTTTTAATAAGATGCCGATGAAATTATGCGTGCTTTGTTCTTCATTTGATAGCATAAAGGGATTGTTATTTATCCCAGAAGCAGAATTAAGAGTCCAAACCACACAGAATGGACAGAGCAGACAGGTTTCATTTGATCTAGGTCGGAAGTAGCTCTGCCTCGCCTGCTGTTTGAAGGATTCTGCAGCCAGGATGGCCTCTGGGCCATCGCGCTGACTGACTGCCTGTGTCCCCCCCGGGCCCTGCAGTCAGCAGTGGTGCCATGTGTGCCACCTCACCAGGATTCACAGATGTGTCTGACTAGTCTATGCTGATCATATACCAGAGGAGAGAAGTTCTGGATTAGTTTTTCTGGGAAGCCTGATAGATCCTGTGGTGACTATTGAAATATTATCTAAAATTCAGCAATACTTTGTGTTTTTCCCTATATCCTTATCTGAGACTGAGCAAGTTGTATTCTTATCATGAAACTATACCTCTTCATGGTCAAAACCAAGGAGTAATTTGTCCTTAGAGGCACAGGCCCTTGTCCACCGGTTCCTCACAGACTCAGCAAGGCGATGAGTTTCAGAGATGTGCACACCAGGATATTGTGAGAGCAGGCGCAGTGTGGCCCGTGTCAGGCTGCCCGACTGAAGTCCTCGCCTTCCCCTTCCTCCTGTGTGACCTTGGAAACGTAGCTTCTCTGTATTTTTGTTTTCTCATCTAGAGTGTGTGGCAAATTATCTCCTCTACCTGAAAGTGATTGTGAAGGTGACATGATTAATGGCTGAAAAGTGCCCGCACGGAGCCTGGGACCCAGGAAATTCTCAGAAGTGTTAGCTCTTCTCATCATTACATAAACTCCTTTTACAAGGAGGATGACTACCTATTAAATGCGAAATTACAAGTTAATTCACTTGATATCAGTCACTATTCAAATACAGAGGGTGCCAAAAAAATGTATACACATTTTAAGAAAGGAAAAAACTGGATTAAAATTGTAATGTTCAATATATACCGATAACAAAAGATGAAGACAAGTCATGTGTATACATTTTTTGTCCCCCCCCCCGTCCCCCCGTATATGATTTAGCAGCATAACTGGGACCATCCTTTGGCTTGTTGTCAACTTGTGGTTAACCACACTTGATGGGAAGACATCCGGTTCCTCATCTGTGAAGTGGGGGTGATCACAGCACTGACCCTAAGTTGTGATGAAGGCGAGCTGACGTAATTACGTGAAGTAGCCTCGGAGGATGCCTGGCGCACAAGAGATAGTTAATAAGTGTTATCACCCCTCCCTGCTACTACTGTTCCCAGCACTGTGTTGACGGAGCTTTGTTGTCCTAAATGTGTCAATTTTGGCATAAATGAGGGTCATGCTGTTCTAAAACTTCCATCCTGGGTTCGCTTCTGTCCTTGTCTTCTCAGAAGTTTATATGAATTAATGCTAGATTGCTCTCACAGCCAAGGAACTATTCCCGAATCTGAAATCTCGAGGCTGTGTCACTGGGCACCCAGCCTGGCACAGAGCAGGCAATCTGTGGATGTTTCTTCCAATAATGAGTTAGTGAATAAGTGAGTGATGAGAGAATGAATAAATGAATGAGTCAAATATCTGAGCCCAAAAGAAAGGAAACTCAATAAATACTGCTTTAGCTGAAGAGGCCGCAGACTGATCTCAGGTGCATAAGCCTCTGGGACACTTCAAGAACCTAAACAGCGTGGAAAGAACCCAGTGTCGGTCTTACCGAAATCTTTCACTGTGTGGATGAAATGGATCCTGCCAAGTATGGCGTGAAAATCCAAAAACACCTGCAGTGTTGTTTGACTGCCTAATGCTCTGTGTTTGCCTTGTACATCTACTAATCTGTTTAAGGTATAATGTTAATGGCATAGAACTTGAATTCATAAGTATAGAAAATTAAAGGAGACTAAACAAAATACAGAAATGTGTATTTGGTGTCAAGATTAAAATTCAATGAAGCACAGTGAAGATGGAGTAGATTATTAAATAAACTTGGAGGGAAGATGGAAAATATACCTAAATCTCTCATTTTGAAAGGAATTGGTTTACTTGATTATTTGCAACAGTATCACACTCAGGAAAATCCAAGACAAATGAAAGCAAAACAGAATTTAATTGAGCTATTATTTTGCAGACTTTGGCTTGGTTTCAGACAGTCTAATCAAATTGTGCTTTGCTCAAATAACTAATGTTAAATGCAGCCTACCAACAGATGTTTAAAAAGAGTCTAATTGGAAAATCTACATCCTGGATTTAGTCTGTCTCATTGGAAAAAATAGCTACAAATTTGTATTTTCGAGGACGACACCCAGTGACAAGTATTTCCAGAAAAGATAGTTTTCTTCAAGGATGCTAGTGGTTGGGAGGAATTATCTTGAGTAGTCAAAGGTGGCGCTGCGGAAATTAAATTTCTTGGAAATCCTCCAGCTCTGTGCCACGTGGAGCTATACAGAGAAATCTCCTTTATCACATTACGTCACCAGCGTCCTGTTACGGTCCCTGGATCGTGTCAGGGGCCCGTGTGCTATAATTTATAATGAGCCCTTGCAAGTCGTGCACGGCACAGACTGATTGATGGCATTTAAAGGCACTGTCAAGGTGGCTAGGTAATGAAGTTGACCTTCCTCCATCGTTTTCTCAGTTTCAGGTTTGTATATATAAAGAAACTATTTCACTGCCACCTTTGCTTGGAACTTTTCATTCAATCTACAAAAAGAATTTTGGCTTATAGTTAATTCTTTTCTTCTTTAAGATCAGGAGTCAGCAAAGTTCTGTGAAGGGCTGGACAGTAAGTATTCTGGGCCCTTTGGGCCATCCTGTCTCTGTGGCAGGACTTACTCTGCCGTCGGCAGGCAAGAGCAGCAGCAGACAATAAACACATCAATGACTGTGCGTGCCAAGTTCCATGGAAATTCATTGTGGACTCTGAAATTGGAATTTCATGTACTTTTCACGTATCATGAAATAGTCTTATTTTGATTTTTAAAAAACTCTTTAAAAAATAAAAAGAATTCTTAGCTCAGGGGCCATGCAGACAGTGAGCCAGATTTGCTGACCTCTGCTTTAGAGGACCTGATGTGATCCTGCATGTTGTTCCTTGAACGAGGCTGCCGGTATGAGGGGCTAAGAGGACTAATCTCGGGGCTAAGAGGACTACCCTTCCAAACCTCACACCCTGGTGTGGGACTGGGGCAGAGTCTGCTTGGGGGAAGAGCCACCTTTTTGAATTTGCACAGAATTGCTATCCAACACCCAACTTTCTTTCCTTTCTCTTTTTGGTCTGACATCTTTCCACACACTATAGTAGGTGTAATGATGAAAGCAGTAATTTTTTGAGGAAAATGGACAGAGCTGACAGGGCCTTAGCTAGCCTCCACCTCATACTCATGGGAAATTGAGGAAAGCACCTTTGCGAGACGCTTATTCTAATCTGTCAGGGTATTTTCATAATATACCTGATTTTGTTACATTAAAACATTTGACTGCCATCTGCCAAAATAATATCTGATATGTAGATACTTTGTAAGTAAAGAGGTCTGGGACAGTGTGAACGGCTCCCCTTGACCTCAGACAGCCACACTCCTCCCACGTGCACCCCTCCCTCCTGTCGCTGATGTGGTTTTCCTCCACTGGTTGCATTTTGAATCCAGGCATGTCTGATTTTGGCAAAGTTACCTCTCTAAGCCTCAGTTTCTTATCTACAAAAGGTTAGTCAGTGGTTCTCAACCCTGGAAGCACATCAGAATTAATATAATTTTTATCATCGTCAAGATCTAGGCCTCAAAGCTTTTTAAAATCATAGGTAGATTCCTGAACGCTACCTACTGATAAGAATCTGGGGATACGACCCAAACACGGGTATGTTGAAAATCCTTCATCAGTGCTTCTTGTGCATTCCTGCAGCCACACACCACTTGTCAAGTTGACAGCTGAGTTCCTTTCCTACTTGAAATCTCTGTCTCTTTCATTCTGTTGTCCCTCATTTCTTTGTTCCCTAGCCTCCTCCTGCTAGTAGTAGAAGCGAACTCTGACTGCATCTCCCCAATGCGAGTGATCTGTGGTCATCAAAAGATGTTAGGGAATCCCGGTCAGGAGTCTTGGCTTTTGGCCCGGGGTAATTTGCCCAGGAGGTAACACTGAAAGGAGGCTGAATATAGTATGCAAGAATTAGGGAGACCACCCACCTGTTAACCTTGGTGTCTCCTTGAAAAGTCCAGGGACTGAAGACAAAGAAGGATAATCTAGCTCAGGGGTGTCCAAACTTTTTTCAACGTTTTTCACCATATGCGGTAAAATACACAAACAGCTGGGCCACTCACTCGAGGTGAAGTACGTATTGCCTCACCTGGTTTATTTAACTAACTAAATATATTTTTGGAATTTGCTGTGGACCAATTAACAATGGATCATGGGCCGCAGTTGGCCCGCGGGCCGCAGTTTGGACACCCCTGAAGCTGGTATCTCACTGAAGGTCTATCTGGGGTTTAAACTATGCAGCTTATCTCCTTTCCTCTAATAATTGTGCATTTCTGCTTTGGAATGGACCTAGAGAGCACACATTGACAATATGTGCCCATTTTTATGGTATTTCCAGGCCAGCCCCAAACTGGAAATACTGTAAGTAAGTCTCACAAGCTCACTAACTTGATTGCTACCAAAGTCATTTGGATACCTTTCAGGTAAGTATTGAAATTGGCCCACATCTCAGAGTCACACCTGGCTTCTAGGAGTCTAGGGCATACATCATTCAGGAACTTGAATGTTATTTAAAAGGTAGAGTCTGTATTTATCCAGGGCCTTTCTTCTGTCACTGTTTTATAAACAAATACCTGCTCTGCTCGTTTTCCAAAATACAGGGAGAAAAAAACTACCAATGTGGAACCAGAAAGACAAACTGGGTGTCTCATTCCGCTTTACCTGTATTACCACATCCAAGTCTTAGTTGACTTTTTAAAAATAGAAGCCTCGTCATTCTGCAACTGTTTGAGAATGTGTGGACTGTTAATTGATGAAGGCAAAACAGCCTTATCGTAGCATGGTCCATGAGGTCCACAGGGTATTTGGGCAATTTTTGTTTTTTTTTAAGGTCACACCACTGTGTGAGGCCTGAATACCCACCATCTAACAGCAAGTAGCCAATCTTTTTTTTTTTTTAACGCAGTTTACCAATTGGAGTTCTACAACAGAGAGATTATATTTTTTGACTTGTGAACAGCAGGTCAGACATTTCAAAGGAAATTTAGAGAGCAGTAATTTTAAAAATGTACACAGATGAATTTGAAAATAAATATTTCACTGTCTACACAGCTCTATTTAGAATACTGGCTTTGGAATGTATTCTGGGAGCCTTACCATTTTGCATGACACTGTGTCAGTTCATGCACAATATATTAATGCTTAATTGAAGATAATGTAACTGCAGATCAAAGGCATAATTAACGGGCTTGCAGAAACTCTTATGTAGATCAGGATTTTGACTAATAGGAGTCTGGAAAAAACTGGTTTAAAAAAGATTCTGAGACCAGCTGAGCCGTCATCTATCTGCTCAGCTGAGGGTGACAACAACTGGAGCTACTACCGGCATGGATGGATAAGGATTGCTCTCACCTCCAGCATTTATCACCACCCGCCTTTGAAACCAACACTTCTCTGGTTTGGCTCCCATTTGGCCCCTGGAGCTGCTGAACTGGAGAACTCTTGAATATCTCCTTGTCTACAGTGAGGGGTTCATTTCCATAGGTGTCAGGGTATCTCTATGACTCCAGGACCTTTAACTTTAAGATGATGCGTGTGAGCTTGGAACAAGCCTTAGAACAGGTTGGCAAACAAAGCCCTGAGGGCCCAAATCCCACAGCTTGTTTTTGGTGGACCTACAAGCCATAGACATTTTTAAATGGTTGAAAAAAAAAAGTCAAAAGAAGAACAATATTTCATGAAACATGAAAATTATTCGAAATAAAGACTTCAGTGTCCACAGATACAGTTTTATGGGAATAGAGCCACATATGCCCTGTTTGCTGACCCTGGCTCCTTTCAAGGGTTTGAGTCATTGTGTGTCCTGCAAAAGCCTAGAACACTTGACCATTTAGCCTTTTACAGAAAAAGTTTGCTGGTTCCTGGTTTAGAAGTTTGGATTGGATCTTCAGGACCTGTTTGGGAGGAGAAGCTTGGGCATCTAACAGCTTACTTGTTTTATAGAGGAAAATAGCTGAAAAACAAGACAACAGTTTTTTGGTGTTTTTTTTTTTTTTTTTACCAATGTTGGTAAAATGTTGTCCTGAGAGCCAGGCCCAGAGCGTTCTCGTGAGATCTCTCGTCTTTATTGTTATCATCATCGTCAAGAGGATCTATCTCTTTTTGATATTTATTAATATCGTTTTCATTGAGGTCTAGGATTCATTTGGTATTAAAATTTGGTGGAAACAATATAGCAATTCTGACAGCAGGGCTTCTAGGAAGTAAATGTGAGAATAGCCTAGAGGATTGAGTGACTCCTTTACTCATCTATTCATGTATCTATTTGTATTAACACGTCTTCTGTGCCTGTTGTGTGCTGGACCCTACTTAATACTGGAGCACAGAATTGAGTATGTTTAGTCTTATGTCACAGGTGGGACTGGACAGAGGGAATTTAATATGAAGTAATCAGTGTGCTACTGGATGTGAATATAGGAAACTCTGGGAACATAAAGGAACTGAGTACTTGAATTGTGACTGGCATGACTGAAGAACTGGATTTTTAAGTTGTATTTATTTCAAATTAATTTAAATTTAAATAGCCATGTATGACTAGTACCTATCATTTTGGACTTTGCAAATAGAGAACATTTCTATCATCATAGAAAGTTGTATTGGACAGTGCTATTCTAGAATGTCCTTTTGCTTTTAAAACATGGCAGTAAATATATCTTCCTGCTGAAAGATCAGAAACTAGTCTCTTTTAATGTGGCGTCTTATACCTCTCCAGAGCGAGTCTTTCTAGCTGCCTGCCACTTCCATCTTCCACGTCCCTTTACTGCATTGCTATCGGTGTAGGACAACACCACAGCAATCTCGGGGACATCTAGTGTCTGAAGGCTCACAGTTTTCCTTCAAATAAGAAAAAACTCCAAAGACCTGGAAGCTTCGTTGAAGAAAACCAAGCCAAACTTCCTCCCCCAGAGAGAACCACAAGACCCTTTGAAAACATGATTATTTTTATTTGTGTAAACTTAAGATGGAAATAAGAACTTCAAAAGAGTATTTGAAAAAGACCTTTCTCACCAAAAAGCTTAAATCATTTCCTCTGAAAGTTTCCTTCTATCGAAGGGTTACTTTGGTCCCACAGACTTGCCTCCTCCTTTCCTCAATCTGAGGGGGTGGAACATGACCTTGAATTTCCATTGATACTGTTCTGGGGTCCCGCAAGTGTCCTTGTTCTTTCTTTCTTTCTCAGGGGCAGAGACTGACACACCCTGGTTTCCTGTTGGCGTTTATAAAAGCCAAATCCTTGAATTTCATTTCGTGCTTCCAAAATTCCTTTCATAATTGTGTTTCTCACACTGGCCCCACCTAGTTGTGAGGTTTATTGGTCTTTGTGTTATCAACACTGATATAATTAATAATCATTTCTATTTGAACTAATAACAGTACTAATAATAGCATTAAGTTCATTGGTTGAATATGTTGATTAGGAAAAAGCTTGGGGTTGCCCTTAAACTTTAGCTTGAGGTGTTGATGAAATAAAGCTTAGTTATTAAGACTCTGGAGTTAGATACAACCAAATTCAGCAACCATCATTTACCAGCTACAGGACCTTGTTGAAGTTAGCTCACTTCTGAACTTCTATAAAGTCAAAATGTCTACCGCTCAGATTATATTAGAGGATTAAATTACATATACAGATATGTATGTATATATTAATGTATATATGTATACATATACATATGTATGTATATATATATATATATATATATACATATATATACAGAGAGAGAGAGAGAGTAACTTAAAATGTTACTTACTCTTGCACCTATTGTTCTCATCATCCATCCTATGACGTTGGTTGTGGGTTATCATTTATGAGATCCCAGGCAGGCTTGCCTGGAAAGAATTGGAATTTCATGTAATAATTTTGAGAGTTTTTAATGGCAGGAGATGGGCAGAGACTGGCGATTATCAATCCCTGCGTGCATTTCACAGCAAAGAGCATCTAGAATGGTCATAAAGATCAGCTCTGGATCTTTCATACGCACAGATGAATGAAAGATTCTACAGCCAAAGAGAAGTGTGCTGAGTTGTGCAGTTTGTAGTGCATCTTACAGGGATCTGCTTCTCTCATGATGGGAGACGCAGCTGCACCTGCTAAGAAGAAAAGACAGGGTGTGTGATGAGTGTTCTCCCCCTTCCCGAATCCCTCCTACTTCTTCTCTCCACTCTAAGAAGGAATTTGTACAATTGTGTTCTTACTGACTTTATAGTTACTGGTGTGCAAAGAAGGCTAGGGAGTACTCTAATTTCCTCGTCATTTTTACTTTTCTTGGGCCTTGGTGTGTTGAGAAAGAAAGCATGGATTTTAAAGTTGTCTTTTGATGACAGCTTCTCTTGGGGACTGAGTAATTTGTTATTCTTCATTGCCCTGTTCCTTTTTCCCCCAAGGGTGTTCTCTTCACACCTGCAGGAGACTTGTTCTTTCACTTCTGTATTATCGTATTATTTACTGCATTTATGAAAAACTGGGCAAGTGTTTTTTAACAGCCATCATGACAACTTTGAAACAAACAGGGCAGTAATGTTGTGTTAAAAAGCATGGAATTTTCCAAGAAAGAAGCTTAGGAAATTAAATTCATTGGAAATAGGAATTTTGAGATTTATGTTATTATGGGAGAAGAATGAGGGAAGCAAAGAATTGATTCTCCACTAGACACTGCAGACTGGTGGTCTGGCAGCGAGACATTCTCGTTTGCACACAGTGTTTAACGTTTTGTGGAGTCAGTTGCAAAGGTTAAAAAATCTGGAATTTTCCCATTACGATTTCTTTTCCATTTTGTACTTAAAAAATAAATAAATCGGAAGCTCGAGCAACATTCCTATATAGCATCAGTTACCTGGGGCTCAGAAATGCTGCCATGGACGGCTGTGCTCGGTTCAGTTTCCTGCCTGTGTGTTATCAATTCCTCTTCTAAGTGGCTAGAAGCCTCATTAACTGTCCACCTAGAGTCAGGAGGGCTTCAGTATTCTGCCACAGGCCAATGAGAGCCTGGGGAGTTTGGAATTCTGGATTCTTTGTACCTGTGGGTCCTGATGGTAGATGTGCTGTTTTTAACCGGCTGCCCATGTGAAAATTGGACCTCAGCTTTCTTAATTAACTAGGTTTCTGTGCAGTGGTGACTCCCACGCGGCAAGGATAGGGCCAGAGGCATGTGTTCCTGGAGGAGGAAACTACGTACCAGACCAGATGAGACCTGTTTTCCCTTATGAGGTTCGGAGACTATCAGTTCCCCCAAAACGTAGTGTCTTAAAGCAACAGTGTTAACATTTCTTGTTTCGCACGTTTTCTGTGGGCCAGAAATATGAGAGTGGCTGAGCTGGGTGGTTCAGGCTCATACGTAGTATGTCATGAAAGTGCAGTTAGCGTGTGAGGCAGGGCCTTGACCGGGACTAGAGGACCCACTGCCAAGGTGGCTCGCTCACACGCCTCTGGCAGAGGCCCAGTTCCTCCTCATGAGCACCTCTGCATAGGGTTGCTTGAGAATCTCGTAACAGGGCAGCCGACTCGCCCCACAGTGATGTAGTCTTTGCTGACCATTCCTTCCGCCATATTCATTGGTCACATGGACCAGCCCTGACCCAGTGTTGGAGGAGATGACACAACGCATGAATGAATACCAGATGTTGGGAATCTATGGGGCTGCCTCCGAGGCCGGGGTCCCCCAATACCAGCCTCCTCATTAGCCCTATTTCCAGTCACTGCGTGAGTGACCAGTGCGACAGCTTGTAATGTCACACCGCTCGGCTGGACAGAACGAAAGGTGAAAGGCAAGCGTGTGGCCAACACTGGTGCATGGTTGAGTCAAGGTCACTGGCCAGGTTATTGCTCACCTCCCTAAGATGTTCCTGTGACCAACAAGAAAGAGAGGGTGACAAAAGAAGCGATGAATTGCCCCAATGTGTTGGAGGAAGTAGATTCCTTCCCCAATTCTTCTAATTTCCTCCAGTCTTTCCCTGTTGAACGTTGGGAGGCTCCACATTCTCAAAGCTGCGAGACCTTCGAAGATAATGACAAAGTGATTGTAAGGCAAAGTGAGTATTCCAGTACTCCTGTCAGGCTGCCCCGCCGGCTCTCGGGATCTTTGACAGTGCTGGAGCGGTTTTGTCAAAGCTACAAAGAAAATAACTGACTAGCATCTAAAAACAGTAGTGATGAGATTCTCATGTTAGATTGGCTGGTTAGGGAAGACCTTTCTGAGGAAGTGACCTTTGAGTAGAAACCTTGATTGAGTGAGGGATTGAGTCTCGAAAGTATGTAGGGGAAGAATATTTCAGAGTAAGGGAGCAGCAGGTGGAAAAGCCTGGCAGAAACTTGCTTGGCTGTGCTTCCACGCCCTTCCACTGCCCAGCACTCCCCATGGACTGCTTCCGGCTGGACCCCTGCTCTGCTCTCTTGACCACAGTCTTGTAGTCTGGCTTTGCCTTCTTCTCAAAAGACATACTTCTGTATGCTGGCCAGATTCACATGGGAAGCATGATGTTATGCTGTGGTGATTCTATGTGTATTTCCCCTTTTCCTCCCCACAGAGATTTTTACAAAACTCTGTATGCAAACAGGTATTTTTGTTTGTTTCACTTGAGTTGCTTTTGCATAATGTAACAGACCATGATTTCACATGTACAGTAATTCATAGAAAGTGACAGTCATCTTGCTTAGACACCTTAGTTCTCAAAACTAGCTTGCTAAATATAGTACCTTCTCAGTCCCATATAAGGTACCATAAGAAAAAGAAAAAAATAAAGGTCAAAGTTTCCCCACCCACGAATTTGGTTATAAAAAACAGCAAAGCAGGGTTTTTCTGAACTTGAATCAGTAAAATTTTAATGTAAATAGTATCCTGTTTTGACAAAGTGCTAAACCACAGCAGTCTCAGAAAGGCACTATTAAGCTTTTGTCAATATCTGCTGGCATCTCTCAACAGGAAACTTTGGATGGCTTTTGTTGTCCTTTTGTGAAACACTGACACAGGATGCATGCCCTTATTTGTTGCATCCGGAAAATGGTCAGAATAGCTCTGGTGAGGCCGATCCTGTTTACATTAACTCGGATATGTTGCATAACCCTTTCACAGACAAAACCTGTATTGTTTCTTCTGTTCAATTAATCAATATTGGATTTCTGACTTTGCTCAGCTCACCTCCAGAATGAGACAGTACGATGTCACACGAGCTCAATTTAAGGACCCATAACAAAGAATTGAGCCCGTAAGCTCTTTTCTGCCTTGCTTGTATGCTCCCATCAGTTTACAGTTCAGTTGTGTGGGGCCTGCACAATTCTTGAATGGCCTGGACTCCCCCAAGAAATCCCAGGTCCTCTAACAGCTCTTTGTTGGAATTCATTCCAGCTCTCTTTCATCTCAGTTTGTTGCATGTTGAATAGTAAGTTGCATTTTACTGTAAAGGTGACTGCGTTTTCCTTATGGGGCCTTCAGGGTAAACAGCCGTTAGTTTCCATCTGTGAACACACATGTAGCTTATGTTTGGGTAGGGTTCCCGGTGCTTCCGAAGTCATTATTTTTCTTTAATGTTCCTGCTCCATGGTTGTGCGTAGATAGACTCTATGCCCCAGTGCCAAATGGAGGAGTAGCCTGTAATTCCAGCTGAATATGTCACAGTTGAAAGTAGGATGGAGTGGAAGCCTGTGATGGATCAAACAAATAGCTTTTAATTTTACATAAATTGGTTTTCTACTTTGCTCTGGGGCAGAAGTTTGCAGCCCAGGGTCACATTAGATGTCTCTCAGGATTTGGAAGAGAGGCATTCTTGGAAAGTGTGGCCAGACAACTCAGAATTTCATTCCCCGCCTGTCATTGGCTGACTTGGAGAGATTGGTGATGGCTTCTCTAGCCTCGGAGAGCAGCCCTTATATCTTGACCAGCCAGAGACACCAGTGATTAGAAAAGGCAACAAACCATTCCAGATTCTCCAAGAATACAGTTAGCAGGGCATTTGTTAAATGAGTCTCCTCCCCACACACTTTTGTCATAATGATGACATTGGTATATCGCCCTGTCACATAAGGGAGAATTAGAAGAATCTTTTAGGCAAAGCTCATGAGTCTCTTTGTTATGGAATTAACTAACAATCCTGGATGGGTAACAAGTACAGCAGGGGCAGTCAGAAAAGGCAGACCTCTCTTTTTGCCCTCTGCCCAAGGACAAAAGATGGAAGGAGCCAGCTGCCAACAAGAGACACTGCTTTCAGGTGTCAAAGAAAACAGTTATGAAAGATTTCCATCTGATATTTTTAGGTCAGATTTTAGAATTGTTGGCCATGTAGCCAAGAGATCAGTCCAGGCTTTAGGGACACGGGAACCATGTCTGACTCCTGACCTGCCACTGTGACCTTAGGCAAGATATTTAACCTTTTCACTTTTGTGTGTGTGTGTGTGTCTATACAATTGCATAAATGATACCCGCCTCACAAGCTAAGGTAAGGACCAAATGAAAACTGGGACATAAAACACCCAGCCAGAGATACCAGCATGTGACACATACTTAACAAAAGAGGCTAATGTTATGAAAACTTGATGGAATTTTTTACGATGACTTGAAAACAGGTTGATTATTAATATTTGTTATCAATAAAAATCTTAAGCCATAGGACCTCCCTAATCTTTGGCTAGAAATTCAAATAACAGGAGAATAAAAAAATTGTGGGATGCTGAATATTAATGAGGTAAAGTGAAAAAGTTACATGGAAAAAAAAAAGTAGCTCCAAACTATTGATAAGCTGGACAGAAAGCACAACGGCGTAGAAATGAGTGGATTTTTACAAATCATTGAATGAAATAAATAAATGGAGAACAGCCGTTTCGTGTCCAAATTCATATATTTAAACGATGATGATTTTTTAAAAAATTTTTTATAAAGGAAGAATCAAAGCCTTTTTTAAAAATTAACTTTATTTAAAGAGAGGTTAATCTTTAAAAGAAACTTATCCTGTTAAAATGCCCTGGTCTCATTAAGTGATTTCAATCAGCATAGCTTACACAGTGAACATTGTGAAAGTGGCCACCAAAAGACAATGTATTTCCCTAGAACACACGGATTACAGTAAAATAGTTGCTAACAGATTTTGAAAATTATTTATCATCAGACTTTATGAAATTATGATCATCACAGTTTGGCAAATTGGACCCCCCCAAAAAGAGAAACTTTAATGTAAAATTCAGAAAAAAGGGAGAAACAGACCCAAGAGTGAGGAACCAGTGCAGGGTTTGTGGAAAAGGACAGTAAAAAAATTTTGAGTGAAAACCCATTAGACCAAGAAGTCTTCATCGACTTTCATCATGAGACCTTGGGGGGATTTCTTTGTATTTTTTTCAGGTGGTGAAAATGTCTTGAAGAAATTCCCAGAGCTTATGAGTAGAAGACACTTTATTGAATTTTAAAGTGATGTTGCAGGCCTACCCTAATCGGAAACTTGTAAATTTGGGTAATCGAAAGAAAAATGCATATGTGGTAAATTGAAACCTAGTGACTGATGCGTGGCTGCGGGTGTTTGCCTATAATTGGGGTTGACTTGGGGAATCCGTCCCAGAATGGCATTACTTGAACCAAGATTTGCGCCTGCCATCATGTGCTTTGTAATTGGTGTTTCCCTCTTGCTATACTTTTCAAGGTTGATTGGAGGTATTAACATAACTACTTCCTAATCTCCTTGTGGAAAGAGGTACCTGTATTAGTTAGAACCTTTCCACATGCAAATGTTAAAACCCAACTTAGACTGGCTGGTGATGGGGGGAAAAGTCTGTTGGCTCAGAACTTCAAAGTTCAAGGGTTAGCCTGGCCTCAGACACAGCTGGGACCCAGCACTCAAATAATATCATCAGGTCTTTGCCTAGCTCCATTTTTGGTCTGCTTTTTGGGGGGGTTGGCTTGTGTTCTTTCTTTGTCAGGTTCTCCCATTGCTGAGGCAAGATGGTCTCTGAGAGCCCCAAATTCGCATATTTATAGCTGAACACCCCCTGCAGAAAAGAGAGCATCTCTTACTCAGTAATTCCCACAAGTCTCTGAATTGACTGAATGGCTTGAATCATCTATGCCTGAAGCAGTCACTGTGGACAAGGGATGGGAACATACTGACTGGCTGGGATTGAACTGTGTGCCCACCTCCCTGATTCCGCTGGACAGAGTTGGGTCCATTTAAAACCACATTGATCTGGAATAAATAGGAGGTAAATTGGTATACCTCTGTTTTCCTTTTAGAAAATGATGAAGCGGATGCTGTGTAGACATCTTACCCCTCATTATCTTAGAGATCAGGCATGCTGCAGTGCTCGGGGTCAGCCAGGTTAGTGGAAAGATCACCTCCTTAAGGGATGGTGCGACTTGATATTTGATCTTAACCATGTGACTCACTGCTTGTAGAGCTTGGGAGAGCAGTGTAAATAAATTTCCTAGGACTCAGTTTTCTCATCAGAAACCAAAGGCAGTTGGCCCAGAATATTTCTGCAAGTCCCTTGTTGCTGGAAAAAGTCTGTATTTCAAACTTAATTCATCTTTGTAGTGGTTTTCATATTATGCTCATTTCATAGACTAGGGATGTCTGGTAGAATTTTCTACAGTTGGTAAGTATGACTGAGGAACTAATTCTTTACTTCACTTTATTGTACCTGTTAGGTTGGTGCAAAAGTAATTGCCGTTTAAAAGGTTAAAATTAATTGCAAAAAACGCAATTACTTTTGCACCAACCTAATAACTTAAACTTAAATAGCCACATGCAACTAGTGTCTTCCCTGTTGGACAGCTCAGCTCCACATTAATGGCCAAATAGAGTTCCATGGATTTTAGACGAGTGGCAGTGGAAGATCACTTAATTCTTGGTGTCCTGCGCCTTTTTGTAAGTTAATAATTTAGTGTATTTTTCATTCATAATTTGTAGTTAAAATAAAAAGCACTGCTGATTCCAACAACTACAGAAAGACCATTGTTTCCCTACATATCCCCCAACCAAGAGAAAGTGTTGTGTTAGAGGTTGGTTATTTTAGTTTTTGTGGTTCCTCATGTATCTGTCTGCCCTGCCAGGTGGTGTGAGGCAATGGAAAGAATGCTTAATTAGAAGTTTGGGTTCTGGTGTCTGTTCTGCCAGCAACTACTTAGATGTGTGACCTTTGGCTAGTCATTTTCCCTTCCTGGGCATGAGTTTCCTCATCTGGAAAATGAGGGGGTGGGATTAAAATGATCTCTAAATCTATTCCAGATCAAAGTTTCTACTATTCTAAGTCTTGTTCTTCATCCTCACGGCCTCTCTCTTTATGTAGTCACTGAGTTGTAAGTGCAGGCGATTGAAAGGACTGGGCAGAGAGATACCTTGGCTCATTTTGACATATGAATTGTGGAGTCCTGTAACACTTGTCAGACTCCCATTGGATCTGAAAGAACCCTGCAGAAAGTCAAGTTCTGCTTCAATATTGCTTAGTGTTCTAATCCCAGATAAATCTAGAAGAAAATGAGTAACAGGTAGCATTAAGCAATGCATCCTTAATTTAAAAGTTAGTTCAGTCTGAGAAGGCCTTGTTAGGCCACTTCCAGAGTTGGAAGTGGAGGGAAAGCCTTCGGAGAGGATGTGGGTAAGATGGGCCAAAGTGAAGAATATTGAGTGAGGGACAAAGGAAGGGTTGTTAGGTGAAGTAATTAGTTCATCAACTAAAACCGTATCTACTACTGCCTGGTAAGACTGAAGAAAGAAATTCAGAGATGTAAGCCTATCTTTGGTACCCAATGAAGTTAGGATTAAGGAAGGATGTTTGAAATGACTTCATCTGTAGAAGGCTGGATTTTGAAGGAGGAGATGAATCACAAATGAAAGGAAAGAGGAAGGAAAGAACATTGGCCAGATTTGTGAGAGCAGGTAGGAGGATTTGAAGTGTTCCAAAGGACAGTATGGTAGGATGTGTCAAACCAGTACAGAGGGAGAGAGGCATCAGCTGGGGCTGAACAGAAACAAGATGTTTATTTGGTGATTTAATTTTCCTGTTCTGTAATGACGTGCGCTAATTGTGTTGTTATGGTGTGATAAGGCATCAGAGTTAAAACGTATTGATGTCCTGCTAGTGAATTCTCGTTGTAAATAAAAGCTCCTGTACTCTGTCTCTGTAGGATCAGTTAGACAGGGTTGCATCTTGTAGCTTTATTTTTATTTTTTAACGGCTATCTTTATGTATGGGAACAGTCATCTCCGGAGATTTATTTTCATTTCAAAAACTTCTAAAGGTGTTAATTGCATTTTTCAAAACTCTTATGTAATTATTTAAAATTATTCTACCGGCACCATAAATCAGAACTTTTCCCATTATATTGCCGAGGAACATTTATGACCTGTTTAGACAGTTTTGATTTATAGGTTTAGGAAACAAGAATATAGAAACCATTGCCAGGTTTTAATTTGGAAATTTCTTTAGCCACGTCTATTTCTGCAGTGAAGAGAAAAAGAAAGCTGGTGGGAGAGGTGATTGGCGAGATATGTTCCATACTAGTAAGATGCAAGAAAAAGAGACACAAGGCCTGATCTGGGGGTCCTGCTCTGAAATGAGTGATTAGTGTGTCTTTCACATGCCGTTCACTCTTTCTAGGCATTATTTTTAAATGCTGTTTCCAGGTAACAGGTACCTAATTCTGTGTGAGTTATTTAACCCTTTTGCCTCGACCGTCAGATATATCCAAATGAATATTTCCATCCACTGAGTGCGGATGGAAACTTCCAGAAAGGAAGTTTAGGAAGGCAGATGTATATTTTACTACAGTTTTGTGTTTTTCAAGAATGAATAACAATAGGAAATTTTCATACATAAAAGTAATGTCATTTATATACCAAGCAGCTCAAATTGTTATTAAATGCATAAAATAGTCAAAATATCAACTTTTTGTTTTTTTGTGGATTTCTGACATGTCTTGGAAAAAAAACCCAAAAACCTGAAATCAGTTAACACAGTGAAAGTGTTAACTTTCTAGATCTCAGCTTCTCCACCTATAAAATGTAGATTGATAACAGGAACTCTTCACTGGTTTATGGCGTAGGTTAAGGAAGGCTGTTCATTTATGCATTGAGGAACATATGTTGATGAAGCATCTCCTAAGAGTCAGGCCCAGTATTACGTGCTGAGGGAGGGTGGCAGGACGAACCACAGTGACCCATGCCTGACCTCTCCCTGTGCTTTCAGTCTGGACCCAGGTGATAAATGTGAGTAATCCCTGGCATGAAGCAGTCTGGTAATTGTCAGATGATTGCAGTGGCACTCCAGTTTAGGTGTTCTGAAACACTGGAACACACACATTCACAAACTGATCACAAGACAGCTCAGATTATGTGATTTGAGGAATTTAGAGATGATAAAAAGTGTGTGTCTGTCAAGGAAGGATGGAGAAGAATTAATATTTTGCGATGAAGAATCATGATCTTTTTAAAAAGATCTCAGCAGGTTGAAATTCTGGATCAAACTGAAAGAGACCTTCAATGGGATTGTGTGCGAGGCTCCGCTCATGGCACAAGTGTGGGGTAGAGAGCCCCAGTAAGAGCCGCTCACGGACAGTTAGTTAGGGGACGGTTGTGGAATCAATAGGAGCCAGTCGTGACCTGGGCGGAGGCAGGGGCACTGATGACCCTCAGCTGCAGTAACAGAATAGGGGGTTGAGGCTCTGATCTCCGCTGGCAGCCGTCCTGCCCTGCTCGTGTTTGGACACTACATTCGAAGGGGGTTCTGTCGGCCGGAGTGGCAGGCTTTTTATATCACATATCGAATGCTGGCTATGTGTTTGAAACAAACCAGAAGCTACCTAGCGTCTTAAGGCGCGGGGCAAAACCAAGACTGTGTGAGGCCTGGTAGGAAGGGGCCGAATCACTGTGGTACCGGGATAATGAGCATCAGTTGTTGAGATTAACTTTGTCCCTAAATCTGCAATCCCCAGAATCCAGGGGACTAAAGGGAAGTACAGGTCGTGCCAGCTCTCAGTCTTCTGATTCCGAAGAAAAGAGTTAAAGTGCTCCAGTGACTGTTCAGTGGCCCCAATAAAGTGTGGGCTCTGGCCTTCCTATAGATTTCCCCTAATCTTTGTTCCTTAGCTGCATCAGGCAAGAGGCTTCACAGACACAGCAAAATGGAGTGGAGACACCTGAGCGACGAAAAGCCAGTTTCAAGATGTTCTGATGTTGCCAGCACCTCAGGAAAATGTTTTTCCCGCCTTTCCAGTTTTATCTCCAGTCAGGATTCTTTTCATTTGACAAAATTAGCAAGACAAATGGAAGACAGATGATTTTTTTAAAACCTGGATAGATATTTATCTTTAGTAGGTACAGTTGTGTTGGACTTAAGTGAGTCTGCTTGCAGCTATAAAATCTAAACCTTGAATCATAGTTTGTATTCAATTTGCTTTCTTTTTTCATTTTCAGAGAATCTGATCGATCATTGATTGCTGTATATGAGTGCATTTTTTGCATGAGGTCACTCCATCATAAAATTGTCATCAACGAGATTTTGGCCCCTACCTTGGCAGTCTAGAAATGCTTCTCTTATCATTGACTGTGCATGTCACAGAGAGAGGTGCTATGGTTTAACATGTCCTCCGTTACCTTTTCCTTTGCACCTTGCTGTGGACTGGAAGGTGAGAGTGAAGAAAGTGCAGTATTCGTCTCTTGGAGTTTGGAGTTTAGAGAAAATACATGCATGAAACATGAATGAAATGGGAAAGAGGAAGGATGGAAGGAAGGTTAATTCATTTATCTGTTTATTCGCTTGTTTATAAGTTCATCATATGTTTGTTAAGGGGCTGTAACATCCAGGGCACTCTTTTTGGCATTTGATGAACTAACTAATTCAATATCTGGTAGAATGTTGAAATAACTAATGCTGTAGGAAGTCAGGGAAATGGTCCCACCCCAAATTCAGTGCCATGGATGGTAAGATGGCTCAGTTAGTGGAGTGGTCTCTTCCACTCTCTCACACGTGTGTGTTTGTTTTTCTGTCAGAGGAGGCAGATTTGCCTAACAGAGGAGTAGTTTTTGTTTAGATGTGGCTTCTTTCCTTTTTTCTATAACATTTACTGTCATAGAACTAGATGGGACTTTAGTTGTCCTTCCTGCCCCCCGCTTAGTTCTAAAGGAACAGTGAATAAAAATGAACAAGAGCCGCCTTCCCCCAGTATAGCTCAGCTGCCTCGGAGAAAGCAGAAAGCGCACTGAGACAAGACCCCACAGTTGAGTGATGGTTCAGTGATCGGCGCCTTGCTGAAAAGACCAGTGTGAAAGTCTAGGGTGATCTTGACTGCAGCTTTTGTTAGAGTTTTCTTTACTCTCCTACGGGATTAGCATACAAGTCCTTAATATGTTGTGAGTTTGCCCCGATGGAGGCAGAATCTCTACTTGCCTAATTGTAGAAGATGTCTGTTTTCTAATGCAGTGTTACGTAACCCCTTTGGTGACCAAAATATCTAATTCTTGAGTCCATGCTCCCTAACATTATGTGAGTGGTTCCCAACCCCTGGGTATATGTCAGAATCACCCTCCAAAAAATTGCTGAGGCAAATCACTGAGTCCTAATATCTGGGTCGGAAAGATGAAAATCATAGGTTTGAGAGCATGCCGGGATAGAAATAAAGAACATCAAACTGTAAACTTGGGGGGCGGGGGCAGTGTGTGTGTGGGTTTGATGCCGCTGAGGTCTAGGTTAGGAGAGATTGTTAAATACTGGATGTGATGGGGACGAGGAACAGAGACTAGGCCCTAACCAGGAAGAAAGAGGAGAGAAGGAGATGAATACATTTTTGAGGTAGGAAATACAGATGAAATTGGGAAAAGGAATGAAAACTCTTTGATCTCAAAGCTCGAATTACAAATTGCCCGAAACCACGAATTACAATTGCCCGGCCTTGTTAAATTGTTCATAGGTCCCCAGCATTGTGGCTCTTGTATTTCCCTTGTGAATGTTTGCACATGCTGTTACCAGTAGCTGAAATACCCTTCCCCACCTTGCCCGCCCAACTACTTGGGGCTAAGTACTATCCTTAAATACTCAACACAATCCCTGTCTTATTTTACAAGCCCCCTTGGTCCCTGAGACCTAGCCCCTCTTCTCTGCTCTCTGCAGTGCCAGTGTCTCTTTTCTAAGCGCAGCCGATGATCACATGGATTGCTGCTTCCGTGCTACATGTTCCGTGAGCACTAAGAGACCCATTCCTGACTTTCGGTAGTATGCATGTTGGAAGCACTTTGAACAGAATCTTAAAACCAGTCTATTAGGTCATTAAACCGTGACCTATCTGGGTGTAAGCTGAGCCCTCTCTAAAGCCACAGAAGCTGGGGCTCCCCGAAAGCTTTTCTTCCCAGAGACAAAAAAAGCCAAGTACCATAAAACCCTAGGCTGGGGTTCCATAAATTAGGTCTCATGTTGGCCAGCCTACACATTCTCAGCACTCAGAGAAGACGCTTCTTAGGTTATCCCAAGGGTCCCTTGAGAACTCGAACAAACACCCAACTCCTTCACATACCAAGTGATGAACTGGCTGGTGGATGGGACACCCAGGAAGCTGGAGATAAGAGTGGGGCTGCCTCATTATCCTGGATTTGAAAAAGCAAGACAACTGAATATCTTCTTCCATTGTTGGGATTAACTGAATGAAAGAGCTGCTACTTGGATAAGTTTTGAAATTAGGATCAATACCACCTACATCATAGAAAAAGAGAGGAAAAAAATCATTTTGCCTTCAGGTATTTCATTATAGCAAAAGGAGGAGATTGAAGAAAAAGTTGTGGGTAACAACAATTGTAATGACATTAGGAAACATTTAAGTGTTTACAGTGTGCCAGACTCTCACCCATTTTATCTCATTTAATCCATGGAACAGCCCTCTGGGAGAAGTAATAGAATTAGTTCCTTTTATAGATGACGAAACTGAGCACATAGAGATTAATAATTTACCAAAAGTACAATCAGGAGATGGTGCCGCCAGCACTAGAACCCATGGCAGTCTCACCAGAGCCACCGTAACTAACTTGTCTGGGTGCCTTTGATGATAAGAGATAAAATAAGCCCCATCACTGAGATGTTTCCCCTTTATACCGAAGACACTCCATGTTACCAGGAGAGGTTGGTTCCATCCAAGCCAGGGCTTCTCAGTCACTGTCTGCTGCTCAGTAATGTGCTGGAAGCAGATGAGGAGAGCAGTCTGTCCACCTGTTGGTCTGTCTGTGTTTTTCTCTCTCAGAAATGAAGAAGGGTGTGTGAGAAGCTCCTTGATCAAGGAGAAGTAATTCAAGAGAATAATGAACCCTTGTCCCATTCCCTCATCCCAGCAGTCTGGTTGTGGTACCGACAGATCCAGAGGCAATTCCACATTCATGTGGTCAGTCGAGGTTGTCACTGGATTCTTATAAGAAGCAAAGAAGATAATTCGAATTTTACCTTTGTGCTGTCTCAGGCTCCATTCATGCCGATGACTTAGTGACTCTTGGTTACATCTGTTTTCCAAGGAAGTAAAACTGGACCAGCCACTTTGTTCCTCCAGGCTTACTTCCAGCCCCCAGCCTGGTCTTCAGCTGGGCACATAGGACACAGGCCTTGTTTGGGGGTCATTCAGATCCCACTTCTCCCCGTACTAGCTGTGCAATGTTGGATAATTAATTTCAACTCTCGTCCGCTAGGTAGGCACCATGATGCCTCTTTTGTAGGGTTATTTTAAGGATTACAAGACATTATGGAAAGTGCCGAACCCACCATAAGCTCACAATAAACATTTGCTCTATTTCTCAGCCATCCTGTTACCAGGACCAGCCCTTCCCTCATTTTCCCCTCCTTTGCCAAAGCCTGCTCTGAGGTCCCAGGACGTACCTCCCAATTGGTGACTGGCAGCCTTGTTAGAGTATTTCCAACACCTCCCTGAGCATGACTGGTTCTGGTCTTTGTTCGCTTAGCTGTTATCTCCAAGTCACCTGAGTCTGTAACCAGTAAGTAAAGAGGATCCCTAATGTGGAAGACTGAGCTCTGGAGGAGAGAGTCACATCCTGGCTCCTTTACTCACCAGCCGAGTGACCTCGGATGAGTCCCCTACAACCACGAAGGCAGGACACTTTTCTCCGCTAGACACTTGTGGACCAGGTACTTGCCCTCATTGGATCAATATTCACACCAGTGCTCTCAAATCAGGAAAATGAGTTTAAAAATTGGCACGCCCTCAGAAAATAATGAAAGAAACATCTATCCATGATGAGGCAGATAATCGCTCCCACTTTATAGATGAGGAGATAACCACCAAAATGAACTTTTGGGACCCATTTACTTTGCTCGTCAGTAGTGAAGATTGGATTCAAACCCACATCTCTCACCCTGCCAAGTCCAGTTAACCTTTTCCACATGCAATGGATATGTTATCATAGGGTTTTGTAGGTTAGCGTGAGAATGATGAGATAGGATATGGCGGGGCTTTGTCACTTCAGAAGACTGCCCAAAGGAAGGGGTATTGCTCTTGCTGTGGTTGTACTGTCGGTACCAAGCAGGAAGAAGTCAGGAGTCATGTGAAGTAGAGAGAAGAAAGTTGGAGGGTAGAACAAGTTAGTGCTGCAGTGGGGTGGTGAATGGATGAAAGAGGTGTCAGAGAAGAGCTAACCACAGGGCTGCCGGCTTTCAAAGGTCTAGTCTGTTGGGTTGTCACATTACATAGATGTGTCCTGACCCATCTCAAAAATTGGACATCACAGAATTTAATTAAGATCAATTAGACATTCCTCCTATTGTTCAAAGACAATACCTTATTTGTTTGAAAAGAGGGAAGCTCTACATGACCTGAAAGCTTTCTGCTTCATCTACTGCTTTTCCTCATGAGGGAGGAAATGGCATTTAAAATAATAAAAAAATAAATAGTAGGCCTGCAACCTGGACTGTATACTTTTCTGTATGCATTTTCTCAAGACAAGAGTTGTTAGATCTCAAAGGAGTCTAATATCGCTGGGATACTCTGCTTCCTTACTAAGTTCGCTCGTGATCCCATCTGGACATAACCTATGGCGTCAGCCTGCCATGGAAATGCCACTGCTCCCAGGAGCCACCTGATGCATACACTGTCCATTTTCCTCTCTCCTTTCCAAAGTAGAACAGACCAAAGCAGGCGAATGTCTTGGGAGGTAGAACCAGATATTCAGAAAATCATTTTGGTGGGAGCAGTCATGGTGGAAAGAGAGAAGAACTTTGATGGTGAAAGAAGAGGGGAAAAAAATCTCAAGGACAAAGAACATATGTATGTTTGGATTCAGGTAGTTTTAGAGCCGTCATCTGAGGCCCCGCTCATCCCACCAAGACTTGAAGCATGTGTGTCATTTATCCTGTGGCCACAACATGTACGTGATTCACAGTTTCTGACCTACCCAGGATCAGAATAAGGGATTTTGAATTTTCTAAAAAGCACTTTTTTTCTTCTGTTTGTTCCCTGATTTGCCATTGACATGATAATAGTGTCCAAGATGCCCGCGCTCTAAAATCCTACCTATATTTTTAAACTATATTCCTGGTGATTATATATAGGACATTAACTGTAAGCAAGAAAATACCTAGGAGTTAGTCCTCTACTAGTGTGAAATGTATATCTGGTACATAGTATGTCATCAGTAATGACAGTTGTTATTACTATTATTGTTATTGTTATTTTTAAAGAAACCATAGAGAATATCTCATCCATCTTTTTCTGTTTACGTGAAGTGTGTGGGCTCGGAGAGGTGAAGTGACTTGCCCACACTCACACTATTAATTCGTGGCAAAGTCGTACTTAGTACTCCCGCATCATCTCTGGGTTAAACAGACACTGCCCCAGGCCACTTTGGACCAGAAAAGCTCTGCCTACCTCTTTATTTGTCTGTTGAATGAGTCCCACTTTGGAACTGTTTGAAAACCACATGAGCCTTCAGAGTGGGAGGTGAACACCAAAGGTTGTGTAGGTAGTTTGATGCCTGCTGCAGATTCTGTTCCTGGTTGCTTATACATTTCCTTGCTCCACCTGCCCCCTCACCCACTCCCGGCCCCCCCACCCCCGAAGAACTATTCTCTCTAAAAAAGAAGACAAATCTTTGGATTTTTAAATGGCAGCTCTTAAAGATAGGGGTTGTGTGTGTGTGTGTGTGTGTGTGTGTGTGTGTGTGTGTGTGTGTGTCTCTATCTGGTGACTGTTAAGGCAGGAAAATTCATAGCACACTATAGGGCCCCAGAAAATGTTTTCTGCGTAGTGGTTTCTATGCCACACAGTGTGGAAGGTAATTATGTTTGGAGGGGATTCCACAGCCTGCACGGGCTTCCCCGGTGTAAGATTTATTGTCAGCTGGATTGGGTGTTCTTTATAAGAGCATTTACTCGGCATCTAAAGCACTGTCAAGAGTGCTACTTCCTGAATGCTTTTGAGGTTGCAACTGCTGAGCTTCATTTTCCCGTCTTGGAGATATATTTTTGAAATGGTATGCGGGGATTTGTAAGGCCTCGTGCTTCCCATTGATACCGACAGGACTTGCACTGTTAAACACCCCCCCCCACACACACACACACACACACGTACACATGCTGCTGCTGCAGAAATCACCCTAATGCCCACAGCCTCCTGCAGACTCGCTGGCCCAGGCGTGCAGGCAGAGGGTGCCTGTAGTGGGGAGTGGGCATGGGAGCACGTCCCATTGTTTCATGTAAGCCGTGCCAGCTAATCAATCTCAAAGTTAACTGTTTTCTTACTTCAACAAAGGATAGGTGAAAGCTCTTCTTTTGCTTTATTTTTTTCCTCCCCTTTATGTGGGTTTCATGAATACCAGAAGAAAACTTGAGCTGCGAGTCAGTTAAATATACTGTATCGTGAAACCTTAGGGACCATTGAAATGGGAACAGTGGCCCTTTACTGCTAAGAAGGTGTTTTATTGAAAATGCGCCGACATGCTCTCCCCAGAGAGTGAGCAAAAGAGAAGGCAAGATGCCCAACATAATACAGGTTGTTCTCTTAGGCAAGCTAAAATATGGAGTTTGGCACTCTTGTGCTGTGAGCAAGGAGCAATAGAATAGACGAATGTGCGTTTCTACATGAAAAGTGCCATATTTCACTGGCGATGTCCCTCCCCCGTTTTTTAAGTGTTTTAATTTATATATTCCAGTTAACAGTTCATTACGTGTCCTTTTTCTCTCCAGCTTTTAAAAGTTGTCTTTTGAGTAAGTTGAGGTAGTTGAAATTTCCTAATCCTGGCTGGTTTACCAGCAGAGGGCAGGCATAAAGAAGGTTTTGACATGAGGGTGTGTCAACCTAGGTTCACAGGAGGGTGGTGTGGCGTGGAGGCAGACCTGTGAGCATTGTTCAGGGCGAGCTGGGACACGCTCCCCTTGCCTCTCCACAGGCTGGCTGCACATGGCAGGTCTCCGGAAAAGCTCACTTCACTAAGTAAAGGTGGCTACCTGCCTTTATCTGATTTTCAGCCATTTCCATAATCAAATGTTAAAAAAAATTCAAATGTAATTTCATCCCCCGAGAGCTATCTTTTCTTTCTCTTTCAGTGACCCAGTTCTGGTTATGCTTAAAATCAAGGGTTTGCATGTACTGTGTTTCCCCGAAAATAAGACCTACCTGGAAAATAAACCCTAGCATGATTTTTCAGGATGACATCCCCTGGATATAAGCCCTAATGAGTCTTTTGGAGCAAAACTTAACATAAGACCCGGTGTTATTTTCGGGGAAACATGGTAGGTGTGCATGGAGGGGAAATAAGGACTCATACCTAATGGTGGTAGTGATTTCTTTTTTCCTGATATCTGAAGGAAAAAGCTCTGTGGGAAATGCTTTCTTTCCCTAGAACATGGACCTTTTTGAGAACTTTGTGACTTCAGTGTAATCTACTCTAACCTTGTGGTCGAAGCTGGTCTGTAATACATTTTACATTACATTAAAACAAGGGATTATATAGTTTTATCATAAATGAGAGAGTAATTTGTTACTGTCAATCAAATGAGAGTTCGAACAGGACAAATGTTGCTGTTTTTATTTTCCATATGTTATTTTGTTTAGCGGTGATGTTTTATGAATGACTTTACATTTAGAGTGAGCGATTGGGGGGTGGGGCGTAAATGTTTCCCATAGCTTATATACCCATCATGTTCATACGTCACCTGAATGTGACGTTATAAATTAACCAGGAACATGGGCATTATAAAGTGTTGCATTAGGTGCAGATTCTAATGGCATTTGGGAAGATGTTATAAGGAGAAGTTTAAACTCCTATAGATGAACAGCGAGAACTCAGTCTTCTCCCAAAGGCTTCTCAGTGGCCAAGCAGGCACCGAAGAGAAACAACATAATTAGCTTCATTGTCAACACAGACATATAATAACAGTCACACAAACAACACCAGTACTGAGCTAACCGCCTTAGTTCTCTTAGGTAGACGGTGTATTAATTTTATTTTTAAGTAAAAGCGCCACTTAAATCAAGTAGGCACTGTGCTTCCTTGGAGACAAATGCCCAAACCTTAGGAATTGGGTATTGCCTTGCAATTTAGTGACTAATAGGCCGGTTGGCGGTTCTTGGAGACGTCAGAAGTACTAACGCAGGACTCCCTCTGGCAGGCTGTCAAGCCCCTTTCTGGGGTAAGGGGCCTGGATTTTATATTCTTGTTGTTTCGGCGCTTTCTATCTAGCACAGAGTCAGTTGGTCAGATCTCTTTAAGTTCTGTCATTTCAGAATATGTTCTGGGTACTCCACTAAATTAATTGGAAAAGGGAGAGGAAATAAGTGTTAACGCAAGTGTTGTTCGGAAGAAGATGGAGAATTGAATTAAGGTCTTGGTCTCTCATCATGCGGTTGATTTTTCGACCCATCAAATTGTTCATCAATGTTTATTTCACTGACTCTGACAGATCAACTCTCAAGCAACAGAAACTACAGTTATTTCCTCTGAAAACCTGGTACCTTAACAGGCTCTATCTGGGCAGGTCTCCCGCTCTCAGTGTTGCTAGAAAAAGTGAGCCACTGTCCAGTCACATGTCTTTCTCTGGTTATTTCCAACCAGCTTCTGGCAAAGCAGGAACTCAGTTGGAGCTGAGGACCACGTGGGCGAGACCCCCTGCTGTGCCATTCATCAGTGTGGGAATAACCTCCTGACAAGATGCTCCTTCTGACTCTTCCCTTAAATTACACCTTATCTCCATTCTCAGCTCTGAATGGGCAGTAAAAACCTTTCACTTTCTCCTGTGTTCAAGGCTAAGGCTCAGCAAAACCAAATATAATGCATGATTTTTGTCCCAGGTGTGTTATTTGGTGGTTAGAGTTTGGTGTGGGATCATAGTAATCTGTTCTTAAGTACACAGCCAGCTGCACAATGGACTCATTTAGCGACTGATAGGTTTCTTAATATGTGGTGTTTGAACAAGGGCTGTATGTGTTGTGGCTGTTAGGATGTGGGCATCAAAAATACTTTTAAGTACAGTATTTAGCATTTCTTTCACTCTTCCTTAAACATTAGCCCCTCCCACCCACTCTTCATTTTATATTATCATGGCCTCTCTTTCTCAGTAACTTCAGTATCTGCTTCCCCCTGGGGCCTGTGGTGCTGGCTATGTTTGATTCTTGGAGGAAGAAAATCACTTTGCCTTTCTGAACCTCAGTTTCTCCTCTCTAAAATGGGGATTGCGATTTCTATTCAAGTTTTGAAAACTAAATGAGACCGTATGGCTGAGTAACCCATTCTAAAGTCCTCACAATTCAAAAGCCTTTTTTGGGGATGGGGGGTGGGGTTAGGGGGCCTTTCTGACCCAGCATTTCCAAAATGACCTATCACTCATGGTAATGAATAAATGGCACTAAGTCTTATAGGTCACTGGCAGTTTTAGCAGGTTATACTGTATGCCAGTGATGGAAGGTTCCAGTTCTCAATGAATCCCAAGAACAGGGCAGGTAGACAGCACCAAATAGAGGGGATCCTGAGAATCCAGAATTCATCAGAATGGTTGGGGTACATACGGCTTTGTTTCGAGCACCTGGAAGGGCAGTTGCTACATTTCAGTCTCTTCCTGAAAGCCAAGGGGACATTAACCCCTCGGCAGGGCAACTACGTCCCTGCATGGTACTCGTGACGTGAGTGGGCAACAAAGTCCCGACACACAGGTTCAGATACAGTGAGTAACACAGCTTTATTTGGGGACCAATGTCCCTCCAGAGACCAATGCTCTGGTAAGCACTGAAGGTTATATAGAATAGAACAGAATTTAATAACGAACCAAGTCCCAGAGTCAATGAGGTAGACAAGGTTCCTGGTCTGGGAGAGGCGACTGGGCCCACGACGGGTCTGAGGAGAGCTGGTCTTGCAGGGAAGAACTTCGGAGAGTCGCGATATCGTGGCTTGCCCCTCGCAGAGGGTCTTAGCCAGAGCGCCCAGTTGGGCTACTCAGAGCGTTGCTCTGGAGTTCTGCTTTTATCCTCTTTTCCTTGGACTTGTTTACCCCTGAGGTGATAACCAAAAGTGGTTTTGGTGAAGGTGTTTGTCACTCAATTTTGTTATGCTCTGTTTCACACAAAAACATGTTTTTTACTTCACTCTTATCAGTCTCACACATGTGCGGCCATAGTCCTGTCCCTACCAGTAAACAACTTGTTTTGCAAACCTCAATCCAACATATATCATTCATTTTATACGCTCTATACCAGCTTATCCAGGTTTATCATTGATGGTACATTTCCTTGCCTAGAAGTAGTCTCTGAGTCACTGTGTCATGTTTGGAGAGAGGGCAGGGAGGACTCCAAGTGGCCTCTGAGTTAGCTTGCTAAGCCACTTCCTTCTCCATACTGTCACCTCCCCTTTATCCAACCATCAGTCCTTTAAACACCACCTCCCCAAGGCGTCTTTCCTCACCTCTCCTCTCCCACTTATCTCCCCCTGCTCTGTGGTCCCATGCACCTAAAGCCACCATCATGCAATTTAGTACTTGTGTAACTGCCACATTGCATCACTCTAATTATTTTGTGTAAGGCTTATCTCCACAGCTGGGCCATAAGCCTCTGTGATGTTTGTTGTTTGCTTGTTTGTTTGTTTATTGTTTGTTTTGATGTTCCTGGAGACTATTCCATAGCTGATAAACACTGGCCTGCAAAGAAGGCAGTCCAACTTATAAAACCACACAGGAGTTTTATGGATGCCTCCTGAAGAACTTGTCTTTAAGAAAAAAAAAAATACTCATTCAAATTGCACCCCGATTTTGTTCACAGATATTAAATCTCAAAATAATTTTAATTTGAAAAAATCACATATGTATTTTGAAATGACCACTTTCCACTTTCTGACTGTGTGTTAGTTGGAGAGAACTTCCTATATTTTATTTCCTGTCTTTGGGGCTCTGCCAGCCCCTCCCAAAGGAGTGCCTTGTGTCTGCAAGAATCAGAACTGTACTGATTCTGGCAGATTTAAGGCCCCTCTCCCCAAAAAAGAATGGCCTTGATTTTCTATTGAATATTCATGAGAGGGTGGGGTCACATTTTTGTGACCTGAAAAATTCCATTAATAAATTTGTTATCTGACACAAAAACACTTTAGGGTAGAGAGTGATCTGTGTGGCCCTCATTTAACATCTGATCATAAGTGGACAGTCAACTGGCGCTTTTGTCTCTTTTGCAGCCAGATTAATGGGGCGATAGTCTGCTCCCCTGCTGACCGTATTGAAATTCACACATTTACTTGATTGGAAATTTTATCAATATGCTTTCTGGTTTGTGGTAACTTGCATTAACACCTCAAATGGACAAATGCTTTCAAGTAAAACTCTTGGAATTCTGGGTTAGGATTTGTGGCCCTTCTTTTTTAATTGAAGGAAAATAGGTAATCATCGCTGTCCCTACTGCTTATCCTCGAATATTTTGAGAAAAATAATAAAAATGGTTTTGTTTGTTTTTGAAGTATAGGCCAAGAAGTTTTTCTCTAAATAGAGGTGATTGCTAGAGCTGCCGAAATTAACTAAATTAGCCTGGGACCTAACTTGTGCCAGTTGAGGCAACAGAGTTTAACATATTGGTGACTTTTTTTAAAACACTGTCCTCAGCTTTAAACAGCATTAAAGAGCAGTGACTGTTTCTGATAGAGGTCTTGTTACAGTGCTTATCCAGAGTAGCTTTTGTTGGTGCTGTTGTATAAATAAGAAAGGAATTTAAAGAATTATTTCTTAGCGAACGTCTGTCAAATGCTTTCCTTAGCAGCTGTCGTCCTCGAGGGGAAGTAGCTTGCTTCAGCGACAAGGCACGTTTGGCTGTTTATTTCAGCCCCCGTGTCGGCTTAGTTTTCCTCTCCCCGCACAAGTACACTTCGGCGAGTGGGACTGTTGGAAAGCAGGGGGTGGGGGCGGCCAAAGCGTGGTGAAACCCTCGACGTGAAGCGCAACTTGTCTCGCGTAGGCCGTTTTCGAGGAAAGCGCTTCTGGGAGCCCCGCATCCCCGTCCGATTTTGACAGCTGCCGGGAGCTGCGGCGAGCGCCGCGCGCGGGGCTCCCCGCCTCCGTGCCCCGGTCTGCCCGAGAGGTCGGGACAGCTCCGTGTCAGGGCCCACCCCGCCACCAGCCGGCAGCCGGGCCGAGAGGCAGACGCGCGCGGGCCCGGCCTCCCAGAAGTCGGCCAGAGGCGGGTCAGAGGGTTAACAGCAATTAAGTGGAGTTGCTCCCGAGACAAAAGCAGGTGGCAGCGGAGCGTGCTGTCACCTGCCGCGCGCGGGGGCCGGGGCGCGGGCGCGGGCGCGGGGAGCCGGCCGCCGAGCCCATTGTGTGGGGCGCGGCGCGGCGCGCGGGTGTTTGGAGGCGGGTTGTGATTGGTGGAGCGGGCGGGTGGGCGCGGCGCGGCGCGGCTCGGCGGCCCGGGAGCCCGGGCGCCCCGCGCGTGCAGTCTGCTGCTCCGAGGCCGCCGGACCCACGCCCGGCCCGCGCCGGCGCCCCGAGCCGGCCCCGCGCGCCTGGCGGCTACATGGACAGTGTCAGGTTGGTCCCCGAGATGGAGCTGGGCCGCCCCGCGCTCCTCCGCGGGCCCCGCCGGCCGGCTTCCTGGGGCCCCCGGGGGCAGGCGGGAGCGCCCGGCTGCTTCTAAGTTGAGTCTTTTTAAAAAATACTAATGACACTCGCCGTGGACCAACTTGGGTGGGAGTTGCGCTCTGGTGGCCGGGCGGAGGGGGGCGAGGAGGGCTGGGAAGTCGGGGCTACGGGCCTGTGGGGCCGGCAGAGACCTTTCCCCCCGTCTCGCTCGCTCGTTTTAAAAAACTGTTCGTGGGTGGGGTGCAGTCGGGAGTTGGAGGAAGTCCCGCTGCGGTTGCTCCCGCTCTCGCGCTCTCCCTCGCCCGGCGTGGGCGATCCCCGTCTCGGCCGCCCCGGCCTGCGCGCAGCCACTTCGGTGAAGCCCTCGCCGCCACTCGTGGCGGGGCCGTAGCTGGGGCGTGATTTATGCCACTTCCAGAGCGTGTGAAGTACACAGGGACTCGTCCATCTCAGCTCGTCCGTGGGGACGTTCCTTTGCTTGGGATACTTTGTTTCTATATCTGTCCAGGCTATTTTCAGCTTGGCTGTTAGAATTGGAGGAGTTCACGTTCGCGGGGCGGGGGACGAGGAGGCAGGAGGCCCCCCACGCGAGCGGCCGGCGGCGCGGGCACGCGGCGGGTCGGGGAGGCTCGGCGTGGGCCGCGCTGCGGGGCGCCGTGCGCGGGGCTGCCGTGGGGCGTGCAGCCGACCGGGGACGGCCACGGGCGCTCCGCTCGGAACGCGCCACGCGCCGGCCCCGACTGGCGGACGGTCGGGGCGAGGGAGACTGTCCCCCAACTGCTGTCATGGGCAGAAGGGGATCTTTAGGAAGTGGGTGGTAAAGTTTTAGGGCAAAGTATGTGCAGATTCTTCCTCTTGGGGATTAACTCCTTCAAGACCTACCAGTTTTAAGGGAAATATTCAATAATTTCCTATTCTTGTCCACACAAACCAAACGTTCTAATCAAGCCAATTTAAAAATGCAAATCATCTAATTTCCATAGATTCCAACATTCTGAAAGTGACACATTTGGGGGAAAATTAAGCCTGATAACAGGAAATGTGAATCATACTATCAGTGACTAATCTGCTTAAGAAAAAAATAAGTTAAATTCATTTTATCATTAGGAAGTCATTGTTAAGGAAGCCAATTTTTTTGTTGTCGTTTAAATCGGGTGAAGTTTTTATTTTAGAAGCAGCCCTCATTGCTTTTTTTTGTTGTCGTTCATTTATTTGTAATAGATTTTCCAGGAGGAATGTGTACGTATGAGCAAAGATGGTTTATGTGGTAAAGTGTTCAAGCTAGTATGTCATTGTCACAGCCCTCAAACATGATCACATTAAGAGTTAGTTTAGGATTTGAATTGACTTGTTGTTGTTGTTGTTGTTTAAAAGAATATAAAGCTTTCTTGAATGTTGACTCACCACTACGTCATGAAGGCAGAAGCACATTCTCCTAATTTATACCCTTCGAATAAATTGAAAAAGGGTCTACTTCTATTTTATGTGACTCTTTGTAGCTGCCTGACACATTTCAGTGAAAAGAGTGTAAAAATGAAACCAAAATGCCCACTGCCTACCCAGAGACGCTGGCTGACTTACTCTGGGATGTGATAGAGCTGAGCTGAAAAACGGATTGGGCTGACACTTGATAATCAAAGTTGATTTATTGTTCATTAGTACTGCATTAGCCCTTTCAGGCAAGACAGTTATTTGTGTAGTGGCCTGTCAAGAGTGAGACTGCAAGCACCTGTCATTTCTAAGGCATGAGATAAGCAACCGAATATTAACATGAGGCGAATAAAAATACATTGGAGTAGTTAAAGGGCCACATGATTATACATTTTTTCTTTAACAAAAAAGCATGGATCACTACAAATCTATAAGAAGAAAACTATTAAAGATTTTTTTTTTTTAACCCTCAGGACTACTCATAGAATGAAAGTAGTGGCCTTTATATTCTCCTGTTTGCCCAAAGAACTTTCTTTCCTACCCATATGTGCAGCTCATCTGACAAAAAGTTGGTCAGTTAAGGAAATGTGAAGCATAACATGTCCATTACTTAATCTGAGTAATTCAGGGAAGGTAGGCTTCCTGTTTGTGTTGTTTTTAAATAAACATGTTTTCATTAAATGAAATTCTTCTAAGCATGGGCTGACTATATGAAAATGTGATGACATCATAGCTAAGCTATGATAATGTCGGATAATAACATCAAGTGCATTTTCTGCAACATGTTTCACTCTCGATTTTTTTCTTTCTCTCCCTGGAAGGGAATGATTTCATGACATATAATAGAAAACAACCTAGGTGTCAAAAGAAAACAAAATTAGTGAACTTTTGTCTGCAGCCAAGGAAACAGATTAACTCATATTTTTCCAGAGGATGGAATGGAAACATTCTGCATGAGGATATATAGTGTATTGTCTGCTCTGAATTTTCATTTGACAGGGATTTTAGAGGCTGTGATCTTAATTAAATCTCAACTAGCTGAAATAATGCATCTGAAGGCACGCAGTGTTGCGTAACCTTGCTCAGTTGGTAAACCATAAATCATCAGAAAGCTTATGATAGGAATTGTTGGCTTGAATTTTTTTGTTGTTTGCAGTTAAGTGTACCTCAAAAACAAAACCCTCACCATCCCTGCCGTGTGTTTGCACGTTGTCAGGAGCTGTCACTTGAAAGATAAACTCTTTCATGACACTGACCAGTTCTGCAACTTTTCAGCCAACCTCCACACATTTGCAAGATACAGTAAAATTAAAATCCAGATTAATTAAAAGCAATGAAATTCCAGATTTATCTTGGCTGATGTGGCAGAAGTGTGGTTGAGTTACTGTGTTTCTGAGACAATCGAGAGAATATTGTGACCAGCTTCTCAGCTGGAAGTAAAATTTGGATTTACAAAAAAGCAGGTTGGAGAACTTCATTTTATTACATGGTTTAGTTGTAGATGAACATCACTAAAGAGAAACTTAAAACTGTGCTTAGTAATTGGGCAAATGTAATAAATAGCCAGTTAGAATCTACTTCAGGTAGTTCTCTGTGATAATGCAGCAACAGATGATGAGAGCAAGTCAAGTAAATAAATACATCAATTGTGCCTGTGTGTGTGTTACATGTTAAAATATGGATTCCACGACAAGCAGTTATCCTCATTAAATAGCTATTAACCAGTCCAAGTTTTACAAATTCTAGTAGTCTTTGTAAATACTGGGTTGTTTACTTTAGATACCTTTTAAACATGTTTTTAACTGCTGCCTGTTTTGGTTCCTATGTATTCTTTGCTAGAAGAAGCTATCTACTTATAAAAATTGAGAAAGCTACCTTGTGATATATTGATTTTATATGTCTTTGTACACAGTATTTCATGTAAGTCTAGGAGTTATGTTGCTGATAAGCTCTAGATCTCTTGGGGCAAAAAAAGGAGTGTAGCTTTATGTATGCCTGCATGGCTGGCTTTGGGGGTAGTCTTAACTCCCTAAGCTGAATTTGTTTTTGTTTAGTTAAAGGTTTCTCTTCTTGGAAGCAGCATGATATTTCTGGACATTCGTTTTTGTCCTTTCAGCGTGTGCAGTACTTTTTTCCCTCCTTATAAAATTCAGCTTTATTTTCCTTCATTTGAAAAAAAAAAAAAAAAAGAGAGAACTCAGGTACCTCTTAGCTAAACAGTCCTCTGCAGAATTATCTGGAAAGAGCTAACCTGGGCCTCTACTTTAAGGTTGTAGGAATAATCTTCCCTGAGTCCCTCTTCCAACCTGGCAGTTGTTTGAGGAGAAATTAATTTAGAATGAGAAAAATGAATAGTGAACACATGCATTGTGCCTCATTTTCAAATCTGGTTAAAAGCATGAAGATGCAGGATAAATGTTATGGTGTACTTTTTTAGAATACCTTGGTATCGTGTTTTAATTTTTAAGCTTTATCTTGCCTTTAAATCTGAAACATCATTGTTCAAATAACTGAGAACAAGGTAAATCAACAACATCAAAAAGGTCGGCTTCTCTGATTTCTCAAGGGCTTGTTATTTTGTACTTCCCAATTCTATTTGATGTCTTGACAAAACAAGATGACACGGGAGAATACATTAAATTTTGATTTTTTTTTTTTTTCATCTAACCTGTTACGGTTGTGGCAGCTTAATTTCTTTTACTTTTTCCTGAAGATGGCTTTTTGTACAATTACTCTAATTGTCGCACCACTTCATGAGACAGGTCCTCACAGCTTTCCCATTTGCCTGGAATTTACTAAGTATTTTTTTTAACATATTTTGACCTTTAACACGTAGGGAGCTTTTGGTTAGGCTTTGTCTTCATTAGAAACAAATCAGTGAATGGTGAGATTGTCAAAGAAGCAACTGATGTTTTCTCATTAGAATCTAATTTGCACCCCTTAGCTTAACTGTGATGTATAAGGTGAAGGTGTTAGAAATAGGCGTGAGAAACTGCACAGTTTGAGAAACTGAAGTTTTAATTCCAAAAAGAAAAAAAGGGAGAGAGACAGACAGTACCCTAAGTAAGGCCTTATACAATTTCGGAATAATCCAATTTTGGTCTACCTGCATGTTTAAACCCAATTATAGTCCCCCCACCATCTCAATAATATGGGGAAAAAATACACATTTGCAGTTAAGCTCCCAGTGGTATTTTCTATGCTGGTTAAAGCATGAAGAAAGCAGAGCTACACATTTAATTCTTAGTCTTAGAAAAAAAAATGTTTCATTGACAAAGGATAAAGATTTTATTTCCTCCATTTAAGATTCTCCTTTGATCTACAGCTGTATCTGCAAGTATCTTTCTTTAAGACAGTGGTGTATATGTCTCAGGTGGGTTGGCATGGGCGTCCTCTGACTTTTGAATAATGCTTCCATGTAAGAGAACTTACTAAGCCACGGCCTCCTTTCAGGAGCTAAATATCTGTGGATGGAATCTTTTCTGAGGTACCTGGTTGGAATAGTTGTCCCCTCTGACTTACAGCACTTAAACGATTTTGGTGGTTTTTGTTGTTGTTGACCTAAAATGTCTTGGCAGCTTTGATTCACAAGCACTAAATTGTTTTCCATGGCTCCTATAGGAGAAGGAGGTTGAGGGAGGAAAGGTGCATTTTCGTTGATTTAAATAATAATAGTTGCTGTGCTTATTGGATGATTATTTTCACATGTAGCTTCCATTGTTTCCTGTATTTAACAATTGCTAATGGGAGAAGCGATTTAATTTATGTAAACTTTACATTTTTATGTAAATGAAACTGATATTTATTCAAAACAATTATGCTGGCACTTAGTGGGGAACCTTGTGTGCATGAGAAGCGTTGGAGGAGAGAAGTTGAGGTCCCGCTCATACCTCTGCTGTAAACACATGTGAATTTCTGCCACTTTTTAAAATTTAAAGACAAAAGAAGAGCTCCAAGAGCTTTGGTTAGAGATTGCTTATTAGGGTTGATAACCTGAAATAACTCCTGATTGGCAGGCAAGTCTTGGCCAGACAATCATTCCAGAAAGAAAGATAGCCTTTCTTGATAGAATGTAATAAACAAAATGATAAAAAATCAAATGCTAATTGCATTTTAAAGACGGCTTTTTTTTCCTAAAATTTTAATAGGTGGTTGTATTGTTACTGAAAGAACAGTTATGCTAATGACTGACTACTTAGATGATTTTGCATTAATATAATAACCATTACCTGCTTAATGCTTTGTACGATATTGTGGCAAAATAGCTAAGTCTGAAAGAGTTATACAAAAAGGCAGAATTCCATAATGAAATAGAATTATACTTTCCACATGAATAGTAGGCTTTTTATGTTTTTTGAAGACTGAAATATTATGTCAGAAATGTATTTTCTTTCCTCTATGATACAGCTACCTTGCATGGTATCATGTGTGCGTGTGTGTGTGTGTGTGTGTGTGTGTGTGTGTGTGTGTTCTTTCTAAATACCATGGGGAATGGATAGACACTTCTTAACTTTTCTGTTTGCCAATATATCAGTTATATCCACTGGCTTTGTAATTACAAAAACTGTTTTCTTTCGCGGGGGCAGCAGTGGTAGTGTTTATTTTCTTCTACACAGGCTAGCTTCTATATAATTATATGAAATTTGGCGTAGTTTTTTTTTTTTTTTTTTTTTTTTTAATGGAGCCCTTTTCTTTGGTTTTGTTTTCATGTGCTGAAGCCTAATTTGTTTTGCTCTTAATATGTGATGAACGAGGTAACACTGCTGACCTGATCAGGTATCATCTAGATACAGCATGAAGTCTATAAGGGACTCAGGTTTCCTGAGACATGCATGTAGTTCATAACCAGAGATGAAAAATAGTTTCTAAATTATTAACCCAGATTAATAGAAATAAAATGATTTAAAATATTTTATCTTCTCAGTTTTATTATTTGTACACACCGATTATAAGAAGAGGCTGATGTACAAAATTGACGTGTGGTTATACTGGGCAGTATTCACTTGTAGTTAACGTGAGTGTAAACTAAAGAGAAAGCAAAAAAATGATCACGTGTTATTTTCAGTATTTATATAGTCATCTCCCCTCCCACCCAATTCCTCCAATTGTCTCCTGGATTAGAAATAAGTGTTGTTTCTATGGGTGTTTTTATTTGTTTGATTTTTAGATTTTCTTTCCCCCTTCCTGTCACCTACCTTTTCCCGTTGGTAATGATAAGGCATATCATTTTACTAGTCTTCTAGTTTTCATATGACATGAAGTCATTTTGAAGTAAAAGAAAACTGTTATCAGGCAAAATTTACACAGCAGTGGATGTGCTTGTAACAGTGCTTATTAGGGCTAAGGACATGCTAGTTGCTGTGTTAAGGCAGCAGCAGACCCGTACTAGCAGCATCCGATGGCCCGAGCACAGCTGTAATTCTGCCATTCAGGAGGCAGGTGTACATGCACCTGGGATCGGCCACACCCAGTTGGTATCAGTCAACAGTATCTGTCATGCAGTGTGTGTGTGCGTGTGTGTGAATTCACAATTTCCTCTTGAAACTCAACTAAAGTGTGTTAACTGGGTGTGTATTTTTTAAATTCAGTTTTGTATGCTAGCATTCTTTAAATGTCTGCCAGAAGTTTAATTTGAATTTCTGATCCCTGAAGGCAGCTAGACAGAATCATTCTAGTTCTTCATAAATTGCCTTCTATGATTCATTGTTAACTCATAAAACATACTCGTATCTATATACTCAGACAGTTAAGGTAGTTACAGTATCGGGGATATAATTTTTTTTGCATTATATTTAAATTGTCATTTGAGAAAGAAATCAAGAAATAGTTTGAACTGCCAGTTAAGGCATGAGCCCTGCAGCACGCAAAACATCAGAAATTAATGTTTTTTTTCTCAAGGAAGGTAAGGGAGATGGCATAGAATCCGGGGGGAAAAAGTTTAGTTTTGAGTGAATACTCTCAAAGAGGGACCCATAAATATCAGAGCACTGTAGTTAAAAACTCACATGACTGTTTTAAATACTATTGATTTAAACCACTGGCTAGATTTTATGAATCAAAGTGTAATTTCTCAGCTTTGGCCGTATTCTCAATGCTAAAGCACTCTCTCTTGTGTGCCTTTAGCTGCTTTCCAGACATTCAACACAGGATTAAATGATAGCAGTTACGCTCATCAATAGGTTAAGACCAGGACGATCAGTCTTGCCGCTAATGACCTCAGTCGTAATGGGCAATAAAGTGGGGGCTGTAATAGCCTCTCGCTGGTACTGCATGCCCTTTGAGTCCCAGTGTGAGTGGGGACTAGCCACCTGAAAACTCGGTGTTAGGAGTTACGGGAGTGGATACCTAGGCTATAATTCTTAACTATTTAAAGCCTTAAACGATGCTCCTTTTTTCTTTTTTCTCCTCTAGCCCACTGTAGTTTCTGTCCACTTGGATATGTTTGTTAAAGCTTTCCATAATCTATTTTCATGACATGTTGTGGAATTCTCAGTTTTATCACATTTATAAATTAAGCTCGAGCCCACTTTGGAGGCTCAGAGCTAACTGGTGTGAAAATGTGGTTTCAGATAGTGAAAGCAGAGTCGAGGCTGTCAGGACATGATACCCACTTCTAATTATTCAGAGACCGATCACTGGCTGCAGGATTACTCAGGCCTCTTGCCTCTTTCCTTCCTTTGGCTGTGCCTGTGACTTTCAGCGTTTTAAATCTCATCAGCACCTTCATCAGAATGTCCAAAGGCAAAAGAAGGGGAGACTCATTTTTCTATCCTATAACATGAGTACGAAAGTTGAATAAATAGCTATGGGAAAGAAAAGATTTAAACTATTGGCTGCGTGTAAGGGTTTAAAAATTACCTATATTTGTCAGTCCTTTTTTTAAACTTTTAAAATTAATTTTATTAAAGTATAATTTACATACCATAACATGCACTCATTTTAAGTGTACAGTTGGGAGAATTTGGGCAATTGTATACATCTGTGAGACCACTACCTCAGTCAAGATAGGGGGTATTTCCACCCCCCACCAAAAGTTCTCTTGTACCCCTTTCTAGCATAGGCTTTCCATAATTCTTTTAAAAATCACAACCAAGAGATTGTTTCTATGATGGTTTCTGTTAGAACACTGTTAATTTCGTGTTCATCACCAGCTTAGATCTTACACCACCCTATTCCTGTCTGTTTTCCTGTTCATCACTATCAGAAATTTGGCTCAAGAATGTTTTTATTGTACATTATCCAAGAAACACAGAGGAAAATGAAACCTTAAACATGGTTCTTTTGTTTGCTTAATCAAGCCTCCCTGTATGGTGATGCAACTCTCAAAGAAAAGTCAACTTCTATTGTGATATGTTGGCTTTAACAGCTCAAAAGATAGTGATTGGCACCCAATACATACTGAAAAATACAATGTTTCTTCTGTATAAAGACAAAGTAGACTAACTGGAATTAATTTATAAACGGTTAGGTGTTTTGATGATGTCTTCTTGGTGTTTGCCCTAGATTGAATGCAAAGTTCACTGTTCTAACCATTGGGATATTTCATGCTGCAAAAAGTGTCTTTCTAAAAGGATAATTTATCTATTCATATACATCTGTCCCTTTTTGCATATAAAAATATTCAGACATTCCCATCTGTTTTAAATTACAGTATATCTACATCTACACTTGAAAAAGGCCACCGTAGTAGAAAGAATTCATTGATGACCTTCCAGAGTTGGGTTAATGAAATTTTTCAAATGTTCTACATAGTGTTTTCCAAACAATGGGAAACTTGCATATAAACATCCCCACGCGCAAACATGCTTGTGACAATAGTGGAGGGTATTCGCTGTACATGAATCTGACCTTCAGGAACCATTTTTAGTTCATCAAAATTAGTGATGCCGAGAAATCGGGACATCAGTGCATAATGACTGTGAAATTAGGAATGAGAGCTCGCTATGCAAATGACAGGACAAATCATGTGAAAAAGTCAAGATAAACTGCATATTAAGACATTATGTTACATAAAATTAATACTGCATTTCTCGCTTTTGCTTACTGCTCCCCTAAAAGATTTTTAAATTCTTTTATCTTCTGATCAGCTATTGTGTGCCGGAATTTTTTTTTAAGTGGCACACAGGCAAAGTGCAAAACATGTTATTACCTTTTATTGTAACACATGAGATGACAGCAGATCCTTTTTAACAAAGTATATCCTTTACTGCTTCTTGCTGTCACATGTTTGATTAGAAACCAAAGAAAAGTAAGATGCTTAAATATTACTGTTAGAAGACATACAGGTTTTGTCTTTTCTTTCATTGTTTTTTTCTTTCCTTATCTTTTTATTTGGGGGGGGGGTGATTTTTCATGAAATAGTCTTCTTGTATTACGGGGACTGACAAAATGGTTCTCATGTAGTCTGCAAATTAAACACAAGTGCAGTGATTATTTTGAATAGCTAAATTACATTCTAGAAAGCTTGCAGAATTCATAGCATTGTCATTAGGTATCCGCTTGAATACAATTTGTGTAACCTTGGCCAAGACAGCCTGTCATTTTAATGTCAGTGTTTTATCTGAACAAGACATCATCCTTTCAGATACTGTGTGCAGGTTCCTTGCAGAGATGCCCGTGCAGAAACGTGTTAACAGTTGCAAATATGAAATGCTATCAGGTTCATCACTGGAGCTGTTTGTCACTGAAATGTCATGGAAAGCGGCTTTTAATGGTATCACACATAATAGGAAAGAACTGAGACATCTGTATGCTGGGTGAATAAGGAAGGGTAGAAGGCATCCTAGGAAGGGAGTCTGTTTAAGTTTGGAAGGTGCACCCAAGTTTCTGTTATGCACAGGACTGAGCGTTCCTTGATTGTCCCTAAAATCACAGTCCACAGAGGAAGTGGGTCAGCTGCGAGGGTCCTGGTTCCTTTTACCTTTTCTAAAACGAGATTCAAGTTTGTAGGAACTTCCTACAGCTCATGGTGACTGACAGTTCATTCTTAACAAGAATTAGAACCATTCCAATCCGACTCCAGGCAATATTTGTTAAGTTTTTAGTGCTTGCTTGCTTGCAAGGCTGTCGGAACATGCGTCAGTGTTGCAAGGTTATTTTTTTTTAATGTTTTTCTTTATTTAAAATTATCTCCATAATAGATTAAAAAGGATTTGTTGCCACATCCCCTCTGGATAAACACAGTGTGTGTGAGAAATCGGTCCATTCCTGGAGCGGGCTGCTGACCCGCAGCCACTGAACCTGGGAGGCTAGGCTGCATGCAGGCAGCTTCCTGGCCTCCTACTGACTCTGTGTTAACGTCCTAGGTCCCCGTGTCAGTGGCTATGATGACACCTCAAGTTATCACTCCCCAACAAATGCAGCAGATCCTCCAGCAACAAGTCCTGAGCCCTCAGCAGCTCCAGGTCCTCCTCCAGCAGCAGCAAGCCCTCATGCTTCAACAGGTAACTGTCCTTCCTCCTCGTCCAACCCAGGGCCCTCACCACTCAGAACTCCCACAGAGGGGGTGGGGCGGGCAGGTGGCGCAGTGCGCACACCCGGCCCACAAAATCACTGCACTTGCCTCCCTGAGAGGCAGGCCCTGCCACAGCGACTGGGGTTTGGGCCTGGAAAGTACCCGACGGACCAAGATTATGGCGGTAATTGGACTTGGTAGACATAAGATCTTTTAGGCTTGTGTGGCTTTCCGCTCTTTTATTTGGTAAGCCCAGAGGCTTCCAAGTGGTGTGAATCAAAGCAAAACGGGAGCACGGTGGGAGCAGGTTTAAATGTGACAATGCGTGCAGTCCCCATTTCAACCCAGATGCCTACAGAATTCTTCTTTTAAACATAAAGAAGCATTTTGGGATTGGCAAATTGTAAGGTCCAGAGTTGATTTAATTTCTTTCATGGATGCTGATGCTGAAATGAACTTCTGTCTGCCATTGCGACATGGGGTCCTAATCTCCACACTTCATAGACACCTATATGGAAAAGATGAGACTAGGTCCTGTAGTGGCTCAAGTTGCTGGGTGAAGTGGAGGGGACACAATGCAGAGGAGACTGGCTACCCACGCTGCTGATGGACACGCTAGACAACCCTCGGTTCTGCCCAGCCCTGCATGTAGAAAGCACGTGCACGTTCCGCAGTAGAGATTCACCAGACTCTCAGCAAGGGCATTTGGCTTTGTTGTACAAAGTTTATCCCTTGCCTTATTTTAATTAGTTTGTGTGGAAAATGGTATGGTTTTCATCCATTCATTTTGGGGATTACTTTTCAAACAATAATGCCAAGAACAGTTAGTTTTCGCTGAAGTTTGTTGTTGAGTTTCAAACTAAAGTTCAGGCCATTACAGATAAAAGGGTGCTATTTTTCAAATCCCAGTTTGTGTACGGCACCAGAATGAGGGTGGATGGGCGCTGCCCTATTACTTACTGTGCTCTCTTTACTTTGCAGCAGCAGCTTCAAGAGTTTTATAAAAAACAACAGGAACAGTTGCAGCTTCAACTTTTACAACAACATGCTGGAAAACAGCCTAAAGAGGTACCGACAATACATATTTTACTCTCAAACCACAGATCCCAGAGGAGTATCTAGTGGCTATTAAACTGTCATTCATCTTTTAAATGATTGCACAACTGAACTGACTCTATCGGTTCTCAGCTTTCAGACTGAGAGTTATTGTCCTGTTTTGCTCAGATTTTTCTGGGTTCCATTTGTTTGTGGGCATACACTTTGTAAGACCACTGCAGGTATACTGTGTGAGCGCAGTCAGGGGGCTCTGGGCAGGTCCTTCAGGGCTGCTTTTGCAGTATGTACCTGGGGGAAGTAAGGTGCTCTCAGTCGAATTTGATGTGGACATATACTTGATTCTTTTTTCCAGCTCAGAGAGCTTGGGTGTGTGGTGCTGGCCTTCTCCTTTGGAAGAATAATCTCTCGTGAGGTTGGACGAACAAAACAAGTTAGAGCAACATGAAACACCCCCATCTCAGTTCAGCCTCTTCCTGCAAGTTGTACATTGTCACTGCTATAGTCATGTATGCAATGGCAGGAGTTAAGGTTAGAGAAGTTTCCAGCTTGGATTATTTGTGTTTCCCTGACAAAGAATACTGTATTCCAACAGCTGCTGTGTGCACACTACTTTGTAAGTGCACACAGTTATTGCATATGCCACTCTACCCATTCAAAGGACAGTATTAGCTCCCTAAATGGTAAGGCCTTCCCAGGGGAGGTTCCATGTCACTTTCTGTACAATTCCTTGTGGGTGAGGCGTAGTCATTTTGGGGGAGGATCTTTGTGCATTATCATGACATCTTTACCCATTCCAAAGTGATCCGATGGAACTTACTTCCTCATATTTGTACAGTGACTGAAATTCTTTTCATTTAAGTGTCCTCCTTGGAATGGCAGCTCACAGTCCAATTTAACGCCTCCGTCCCTGCCCTACACAGGTGGCCACTTTCCCTGGTTGGGAAGGTGTGTTCACGAGAGTGCAGACTGGGAAGCACTGATTTTATACCCTGGGAATGACCCCACCATTCCCCTTTGCTGGCTCCTCCCTCATCCAGATGGGGTACATGTTCTACGCCTGGCCAAGTTTTCACCCTGGAGTCCTTATATCCAGCAGGCTGGCTATAAGCCCCTGTAGAGTAGGGGCAGTTTTGGGGTAAAGCGGGGGGGGGGGTGTTTTAATGAAAATGCTGACACAACCTAAGTACAGTGGCGTGCTACCGGGTGCTGCTATAATAAAAAAGGAACAGATTAAAAAGTGTCTAAAATGTAAATCTAAAGGACTAACAGTAATTAAAATGGAAATGGCACAGGGAGGAAAGGCATGTAATTGTGAGATATCACTGTGCAGAAGGCTCTCAGCTTTGTTTTGCTGGCTGTTTTTCTAATTCAGTGGGGCTTACTCATCAGTGGCAGTTCAATGCGCGTTAATGACTCTGGGATTGCAGGCATCACTCTGGACAAAGAAATGATTATTGTGCGGTCAAAAGAAGTTCAAAGACAAGAAGGGAATTTCAGTTTTTTCCTTAGAGATCCACATTCAAGAGCATATAAATTAAGCCAAATGTTAAAAACCACAGTCTGAAAGCTGACTTCAAAGTCACAACTCTCTAATTAATGAACTGCGAGCTTCAGTTTGGACAAGTTGTGGTTTGATGCGCCCATAAATCAACATGACAGGCCTGTTTCACAGTCTCAGACAGTGCTTGTCATTGAGTCACATCAGATGTAAACACAGCAGAAAAAAGAAGGGATATGAAGGAGGTGCAATTGATCAACAGAATTGGTAAAAACCCACTTTGGAAGCACATTATGCATGATCACAGGAAATGGTTACAGCCTCAAGAGGTTTCCCCTTCTGCTGTTGCTTTTTTGAATCAGATTTCTAACAGCCTTCAAAAGGGAGAATAAGAATTATGGAGTTTCTCCCCTGTGGCTCACAGGCAATAACCCCCTGTTGTTATTTTGTGCTTCTTTCTTTTCAAAGGCATCAAAATTTAGTTTTTTAAAGATCTTTAACTCTATATTTGAAGACAAACAAAAAAGGGCTGCCACTGTCATTCTTATCAGTTACCAGGGATGGTGTTTTTCCTTTCTGTTGCCACTTCTTATTAACCTCTTACTTGGTCTGTTACACATAGTTTGGAATGCTCGTCTGCATGCTGGGAGAACATGAAAGTTCAGATGCGCTCTGAGGGCAGATAAAGAAACGTGAAGGGGACAGTTACGCAGCAGAAGGAAGGATAAAAGTTAACGCTCCCAAATTGCTGCTGTCAGAAAGGGGGCATCTCAGCATGCAAAGACACTGGTGGGGTCTGAGTTTGGGAAGGGAGGTGGGGAAGAGAAGGGAATACTTTGTGTCTGAACGAGGAGAAAGTGAGGCATTGCCATAGCATTTTAGCATCTCCGGTGCCCTGGGTTTGCTGTGGTCACACTTCGCCCTCCATCTCCAAGGCCAAGGTGATCCATGACATAAGCTGCCGTAACGTCCTGGGGAGAGCAGACCGGTGAGCAGGTCTCCTTGGATCCCACGATGTGTTCGTGGTGCTCATGGATTTGGCTGAGACCTGTGGTAGACGATGAAGAGATCCTTATTTTCCTGAAGTAGGGCGTAGTCTCCTGAAATTATCATTCAGGTGGTGGTCCTTTTGTGCTACAATGAAATAGAGTCACATGGTAGCAGTTTCATGATGTGGACTGGTGGTTATGACTTTCACAAGGTTTGAACTTGGATGTTGACAGATGGAACAAGTATATTAATTTACTGAATCCCGAGTCATTAGTGGCTCATAATTTTGAATTGTCAGGTCCCCCTGCCCCCCTTTTCCCTTTTTTGATTACCGCTGCAGTAAGACTCTTGATCTTTGGCCAGAACCATGAACTTTCACTCGCTTTTATCCTAAAGTTGCCTCAAAGATGTTTTCTTAAGAAAGTTAGGCTCCACTTTGAGTTTGACCTACGACCTTCCATAGGAGATGGATAACTCTGTAGCCCCTTACATCTAGCTACGTATTTAAGCGACTGCCCTTTAATATTTGACAGCACGGTGTGGAAAATTAGAAGGCAGGAGTAATAGTAAGTCAAGCCACAAAAAAAGATCTCATCCTGTACTGGTGAGGTAGGCTGAGTTGGTTGTTTGAAAAGGGCCGTTTGTCCCAGGCAGTTATGACAGTTTGTTAGGCAGTAGGGAGGAGCCAAAGAAAGGAAAACAGACCTTGGGCTGCAGCACCGGGGAGGGGCTCCGAAATGCAAGGTTTGTCAGGGCATTAGAGCATTTTAACACTGACTGCTGACCTGTTGAGGGGGCTGCATGGAGACCTTTTTTGTGTGCATTCAATTGTGAGAAGTAAACAAATGGGCTCGTATCCTGTGTTTGGTAACTGGGTGGGGAGCAGTTTGGCAACCACTGTTGCTTTTAAATTCTTTCTTTGGACAATGGGCCTTGTATACTTTTATATCCTGGCTTTTCAAACATGGACAGCTTTCATGAGCTTTTCCTAGGGATGGCCACAGAGACAACAGAAAAGCCATCAGTCATTTTATATAAATACACAATTTTTAAACATTTCATTTACAGTAAGACAGGAAACACCCTCCCTAAGCTCCAGTGCCCCCTCCCCCATTATTTTCTTCTTCAAGAAGAGCTAATTCCCTGATTTTTTTAATTGTATTGGGGTTCTTTTTTTCTTTTCCTTCCCCCCTTTTTTAAAATGTTGTGAATTAATATCTGTTGAAGAAGTGAAAAATCATTTTGACATGAATATAACTATCATTGGGTTTTACATTAATGTGATAACTTGGGAAGGGGTGAAAACAATTGGATCATTTTATGCATGCTGTTCTTAAAATGAAAACACTGGCTTTTCATTTAAATTTATTTAAATTTTTGTTGTTAGTGGTATAGAATTTGTTTTTTGGAGTGAAACTCAATTAACTTTCTCAGTGGCATGGTAGTAAGTCTGAAATTGGTTGTTAATATGAGAATGATGGTTTTCACTGTAAAATAAACTACATGAAGACCAAAAGGAAACCACTATTTTTCTCTTCCTTTGAACTTTGCAGCAGAAGGTCCTGATCCACATACCGTTTTATGGATGTATCAGATCAAGGTCATGTGTTGGGTTAAGTGAATGCAGTTGTTTGTACAGTTATTAGAAGCTCTGAAAGGGCTGTGTAGTCCTTTTAGTTGCAAAAGTCTCTGATGTTTTGAATTAATGTTCAGAATTAGGCAAAAAGATCTTGTTCTTTTCTTAAAGAACCTTTCTGGGGCTATAGTTTGGGAAGGGTTAATTTTCCTTTCATAATTGTTAGCCGTGATGTGGCTAAGACCTCCACCTCGATTTGATTCCTAGCAGATTAAGGATATTAGATAATTTCCTTCTATTTATTGTACTACTGCACTGTATTATCTTTCTATCACTCAGATAATTACTGAGGAAATCTACATTAATTTTTTTGGCTGGAGCAAGGTCTGCTAAACACTGGAATGATGTATTGATGTTTTACACAACAGAAGTTTTCCTCCTGTCATTGTCCAATCAACAAAAAGATATTTATCAAATTGTAAAGCCCCTTCTTTTCAAGAACAAAGCCCGTGGGGAAGAAGGGCTAACAAGCAGACCTAGGGGTTTGTGAAACTCCAGCCAAGTAAAGGCGTGTGCAGCTTAGTGTCCTCCTATTAAACACTCACAGTTGAGTATGATGTTGTTTGCTAAATTATGAATGTGTGTAATTAAAACCTAGTAGCTCTTTCTATGAAAGATTTACAATGTTATTTCATCGTTTGTCATGGCTAATTAACAATATTAGATGAAGTTTTTCTTCTTCAAAGGTCTGATTTTTCCTCATTTATTTATGTCAGAAGTGATAAACAGAGTAGTTAGAAGCTTCTCCAGTGCAGGCGGGTGGAAGGCAGCTTGTTCTTTCACACCTCAGAGTTTCAGAGTTCAGATCCCTCCCGACTAGAGTGCTGCAGTCTTCTTCCTATTGTTAGAATTAAAAATCTCAAAGTCTACAAGTTCACCTCTTGACTACAAAAACTCAGGCCTTTCAGACTGTGGGAAAGGCTGACTTGATGGATGCATTATTTTTCTGTGAGAGCAGACTGCAGAAAGGTAATGCTTCTACCCCTCACCTCTCTTCAGAGGTGATGTGTTCTGTCCCCTTGACACCAGGCTTGACACCGAGCTCTCCACTCAATTCCGGTGACCATTGTCCATCTTTGGCGATGACGATGCGTTTTCAGACATCCGTGTTGTAACCTTCCGTGGGACATGACCATCTCCTTTTTTTTTCCTTCCTGATTTCTTACAGCAGCAGCAGGTGGCCACCCAGCAGTTGGCTTTTCAGCAGCAGCTTCTCCAGATGCAACAGTTACAGCAGCAGCACGTCCTGTCTTTGCAGCGCCAAGGCCTCCTAACGATTCAGCCAGGGCAGCCTGCCCTTCCCCTCCAACCCCTTGCCCAAGGTAGGTGTTGATTATACAGAAGGCACCACTCTGTGGTACTGTGGGCAGAGGTGGGGGGTGTCTCGTGGTGTATGCCAGCTCAGCATTCAGGAAACTGCCCCTCTAAAACATGCACATACAAACTTAGAGAACAGCTGGATGAGGTGATAATGATAGACCTTTGTCGAAACTGAAGTGCTCGTTGATGCCAAAATGACGACAGAGGTGATGGAAGGCTTAGCCTAGCGGCGTGGTCCCAGTGCTGCACATTCTCAGACTAAGAGAAAGCAATGCCACTTTGATTTCCGGAGCATTTTAATGGGATCTCCTAGCGTTTTCAGTCTGGAATCACAAATGAATTTCCTTGGTAGTTTTCTTCAGACCATTTTTAAGCTGTATTTTATATCATGTAACGTTCTGTTTTAAATCTGAGTAATGCTTTATACATGGCCCTTTTAATATCTAGAGATAGATTCAGGTTTATTTTTCTGTAAACAACTAAGAGTAAACCCTTTCTGTTACAAAAACCAAAGTTGTTTTTTGTAGGGCTTTCTCTCTTTCTTTGTTTTTTACCTTCATCGGACCACTGATTTTTGGAGCAGGGTAGTTCTATACTCATCAGAACCGGTAGTGTTTCCATCTCTAGCTCTTCTTCAAAAACTGCGGTTCTTTGAACAATAACAAGAGTTCATGGATTTAAAAATTTCTTTTGAAAAGCCATTGACGTTATTCCAGGGGGTGCTGGACACGAGAAACAAGTGAGTATGCTAGCTGTCCTTACTCCTCCTGGTTTAAGCAACCTGACGTTTCACGTGTGTGACGTGTGTGACGTGAATGCAGATTCAGAACCAGAAGGGAGGAAAGGAAGGAAAGAAGAAGTGTCCTGCTGGCCTTTGAAATAGTATCCCTGTGCAGTGCGTACTACAGCAGGTTGCATTCTCTCCTCCCGGCCCCAGTCCTTTCAGTGCTATTCCATTTGGATAGATGCGTAATGCCCTGTGAAGGCTGGTAGCTGGAGCCCTTGGGGTCTGGGGTAGCTGCCTCCTGAAGAGGGTTGAAAATGGGGGCCCTCCTTTCCCCTGCATGTGCGTGAGGCATGGTCACTCGTTCCATGATGCTTGGCGTCGGGTGGAGCCAGTGAGGCATGACAACAGATGAATGTTCTCTTGAGTCCACCACGTCCAATTCCTGTCCCATGTGGGGGTTCCGTGTGTTTTTGTTTTATTTTTCATGTTGAGACCAGGGCTTTTTCCTTTAACTCCTCTCTCCCCTCCACCCTTTCTGCCACGACTGCTCAACTGCTTAATGCATAATCAGCATTTCCGTTACTGTCCGAATAGGACATGTGATAATTGAGCAGCACTGGAGAATGGCACGGCGGCTCCTGCACCCTCGTGCTGCAGAACGTCACAACACGCATTGGTTACAGTGCAGGTTTCTCGTTGGAAACACTGCGGGCTGTCCTGACGCACGCCCTGGACTCGGGCCTCTCTCCTCTTCCCACCGCTGGAGCCTCCACTGCTAGCTTGCTCACTAAGGTTCATTGTTGTAGTACATCCGTTAAGCTGTCCAAAAGGGGGCAATTGGGCAGTGACAAGACAAGCTCATGTGTAATGTGAAAGAAATGAATGTGGTGATGCATGAAGTGTAATCTCTGCAGTAACATATCAGAGACACCAGTAGGTAATTCACTAGCCAAGGCATTGATTGATATGCGTAGCAGTGTGTGCTAACTATTAGTCCCAACAACATTAGGAAGACGCATATTTAAAATCTAAAGGATACCTTTATGTGTGCCTAAGATGCATAAATGTAAATATTATGGGGATTTCACATCAGGGTCTTGCAGTGACATGAATAAGCAATGCCATTGCCATCTTTTGTGGAATCGGGAGCTTGGTTCTGTCTCCCCTGCCCCCTCGCCCAAAGTGGCTTGAGAATTCAGTCATCTTGGTCTACAACACTATACACACACACACACACACACACATCAGAGAGATGATGGCTTAAAACTGATGTCATTATGAGGTTTAAATCAACTTTCTGCTTGCCTGAGCATGGTCACCTGGGTATGCATGTACAAGGACAGAAAAAGGTTGATCAACTCTGTTTGTCTTTGAGCCAGTGATACCTGGGGTTGTGAAATTGAGTTCTATGAACACTGAGTGATCTGTCAACTGTCCCCACCACATACATTTTTTAAACCTGTGTCTGCATTTTCTTTTATAACGAAGGGGCTGGTTATCCTGGAAAAAAGAAAGGTAGCACGGCACAGGGCTTGTGTGTTAAAAAGGCTGGTAATGCCCACTTCATGATATAATCACCAGGAATTCTTTTACATACCTGTTCGTGACCTTGGCTACATTACCTTAAACATGTATGTAAATATCAAAGCATAGGAATAGATGGAGAGTAATGTTTTGAAGGCCTTTTCTCCCCTGAAGGTCATGAGTTGAAGGCATATTTTTGTGGTTTGTAAGGTTATTATATGGCCTTTTCTCTGTTTTACATAATTAATATACCTGTGTTTCACCTTGGTCTCTTTAATCATCAGACCCTTCCCAGCACCAGTAATTCCATATAGAAAAAACACTTTCAATATCATTCTGACCTGTTAATTTGTAAGAGTAAGCTATAGATATGAGAAAATTCCATGCTTGGTTATGTACCTGTAAGTGGATTTACTTAACTCAATACGATTCTTCCTATCTACCATTTGGGGAAAAATGCAAGCTTTCTGGAAATTTGATATCCATTTAGTCTGTTGAGTGGCTAGCTTACGTTTTATGGCCTTAATTCTATCTTGAGACCTTGTCTGTGAAATACCAGCATCGCTGGTGGGTAGCATTAGTGGAACTAGCAGTTTGACATCACTAACAAGGCGTAGCACTGATTTGACTGCTTCCTTCCAAATCTCATGAGAATATCTGGAAGTGAAATGATCAGATTGAAATTGGACCCGGAAATCCACCTGTTGTCAGTCAGTGACTCCTTTATTTACTGTTTCTCCACTTGGATGATGAAACGATCAGCCAGCCCACTGGAATCAAAGGAGAAGAGAGTGAGTGTGTTCAGTAGGTGTAACAGGACCTCTGTCTCTTGTCTGTATTTGCTGGATACACAGCTTAGTTTTTAAATGGCTTCGAAGTTCTGCCTTTCTTGGAGGGAAAGTGTTAACACAGTTGTTAGAATCGCGTTCCTCCAGTCTTCTCACCTCTCATGCCGCTGACCCAGAAATCAGTTAGTGTGAGTTGAAAAATAGGCAACTTGTTCTTTTCCAGTGTATTTACTCCCTAGAAAATAAAAATAGGTGTTGACTTCTGTGGCTTTATATCAATATGCTATCATCAACAGACAAGGCTATTCACTATTGTTTCAACTGAGTAAACAGTGGTCAGAGGGTCAGCCATATTCACAGGTAATTGTTGGTGTGCAGACATCAGTGGCAGGCCTGTTAGCTGCAAACACATCCCACATGTCACTTCACAAGGTGTTTGAAAATAATAGCCCAGATGCAGCAAAACCGGACACAGGATGCTGTACTGACCTTTCCCTTTGTTTAATTTGCCCCCGAGGTTTAATTTTGAGGGACAAGTAATAATTGAATATGCCTAATAACTAAATGCTCATTTGAGACAAAATCCATCAAAATATAATTGGCATTTGATTTTTATGAAGGAAGGAAAAAAACCGACTTGGCTGTTGAGGATGCGTTCTAAGAATATCTGACCACTTAATGTATCATTTGAAGCCTCCTTTATAATATATATTAATTGCAAACACTTGAGCATTTGAACATTTTCGTGGAGAACCGTAAGGAGAGACCAACTGTTTTTGTTAACGCTCCTCTCAGAAAGGCGGAGAAGGTTATTGGTCTGCTGTGCAATAATTTACTCCTCTTTGATATGCAAACGATCCACGGTGAATATAAAAAATTCCTATCAGACTCATTTCACAGTTCTTAACCACTCGGATTCTCTGGAGTCCATCGCCTCATTAGACCAGTGCTCTCCAATGCTGGCGTAATTAAAATCTTTAACAGTTTAGCAAAGTAAAGATGTTTGGCTGATCACGTTGAGATGATTATCTATCCATTGTATTCTAAATGACAAAAATAAATTAAATTTAGACCTTGGCATTTTTTATTATGTGTTTCAAATGAATATAATGCACACAGCTTTTTTTTTTTTTTTAATTCAATACCTTGGATTTGGTAAGAAACATGCCTGTTTCAATTTCTGCTATATAGTAAGAAAATGACAGGCTTTCCAGGAGAGCTGTGTTACAGTTGATTGAAACAATGAACTGTAATCCAGACGTCCAGGTTTAATGTGGAATTGCCTTATGATGTACAGGGTTTGTGATTTCTTTCAGGTGTCCTTTCAAAAGAAGCTGCAGTTGTTGTTAGTTGCCATTTAGAATATTTTTCTTCTGTACACTTGTGCATTGGAATCTGCATTGAAGTAGAATTTGGAAATCCTGGGCTATAGAGGCATGCCACCAGAATAAAGGCTAGGAGGCCACAGTAGTGAGACTAACGGACTGATTATAGCTCTTCCAAGGGAAAATACAAGTTGACACTTAACTCCTCAAGACCCATGTCCATTTTGACCCCCTTAAATAACAAGACAACTTTATTACTCCAACTTTATTTTACATCTTCATTTTATTCTGTAGTGGTTCATTAGCATTGATCTAAGAAATGACAGTAATAATAGTGTTACTTGTATAAAAAGTTATACAGTTTTTCAGTAGACACATCCATCAATTAAGCATGTGGTACTAGAAACCAAAATTAATGAGGAAGATAGGTGTGTTAATGAAATAATCATAGTATAATCAATTTGACTGTTAAAAGTTGAAAAGCATTTCAGGAAGATGATATGAATTCATAATTTATGTCTAAAAGTGATTAATAAAAACTATATTTAATAACAAAGCTATTTGTCATCATTTAAGACTTAAGCACAAATTATTCATTCTGTGGTTTATGTTGTCATAATAGTATAGTTGAACAAATTTATTTTGAGCCCTTCCTTGTGTCTAAAAATATGATAACATCTATCTACTTTTTTTCAAAAATCCAGAAACTACAGTTTGGATGTAGGAGACTGTCTTTGCAAAGTAACTGTTTCGAGATTCCTTTTCATGAGTGTCTTTTATGTGTGATGAGGGCACTTCACCTCAGCTCCTGGGGAGGCCGTGGTTGTTACTTACCTATTTGCTTTAGTTGGGAGGGAAAAAAACTGCACATACCTCCCCACCCCCCAACACTAGGCTTTGTTTACTGACTCTTTGATTTAATTACTGTTCGAAAAGGACAGAATTAGCTGTTAATTGATTTAATTATCTAATTTGTTTGTTTCAGGCATGATTCCAACAGAACTACAGCAGCTCTGGAAAGAAGTGACAAGTGCTCATACTGCAGAAGAAACCACAGGCAACAATCACAGCAGTTTGGATCTGACCACGACATGTGTCTCATCCTCTGCCCCTTCCAAGACCTCCTTAATAATGAACCCACATGCCTCTACCAATGGACAGCTCTCAGTCCACACCCCCAAGAGAGAAAGGTAGGAACGTGCCACTGAGATGTGTCCAAAACTATCTTTAACATAGAGGGATGGGTGGCCGGCTGAGCCCTGCCCTAGTTCCGTAATCCCTAATTGGATCCATGTGACTTGAATGTGCATATAATTACTTAAGAATGTATTCAATATTGTTTGGGTGTGAACCATCTAATTATTTTCACCTTTTCAACATGGAATTAGCACTTATGTCGATCTAACCTAAACTTAGGAACCCAGGCAGAGTGTTTCAGTTTCTCATTGGATGGGTTGGGTTTCGAGGCTTCCAGGCTTCACTTTCTGCCAAGATCTCACTCGATACAAGCTGATCTCCTTGGCTGTACGCCTGCTGGGGGAATAGCAGTGTCTGCTGTGGGCAATTTCAAATCACGGTTTGTGAAAAAAACAGAACTTAGCCTACTCTGCACTGCCCTCCATCTTTTCTTCATTCTGTCCCCAAAGCACATGGCCTTTTTCATAGTAAACCCTTAGTAAAGATTTGAAAAGGAGTGGAGAGATGGAAGTGGCCACACAAACATGCACAGCACAGTTTCTCTTGATCATGGAACATACAGTAGCATTGTCTCAACTGTCGTATTCCTACTTGAAGTTAAGACTTTATATTTTTTGATTTCCCTGAGCGTCACCTGGGTGTTAGTTAAAGCTAAGGTTGTTTTAGAGATCCAGAATGCATCCTGTGAGATACAGTGCTAAGAAAACGAAGCTGTTAATACATGTTCTTGTGTCTTAGCAGAAGCATTACTACTATCGATGCTTTTCAAAAGTAGAACATGTACATACAAGGGTGCCAAAAAAATGTATACACATTTTAAGAAGGGAAAAGAACGATATTAAAATTGTAATAGTCAATATATACCGATAACAAAAGATGAATATAAGTCACGTTTGACTTCTGCAATTACAAGAGGTGCTCAAAGTGGTCACCATCAGCGTACTTTTAATAGTTTTTTCCTTTCTTAAAATGTATATATGTTTTTTTGGCACCCTCTGTACACAATGCTCCTAAAATTTAAAACCTTTTTTCAGTTTACTATTTTTAAACTGTTTCTTTTATATTTCATAATGCAGAGCTTCCATAGACAGAAGAAACCTTAAAAATAATATATGATAGTCAGTGTCATTTCCATCAGGAAAAACAAATTTTATATTTTGTTTTTTTAATAAAGTGACTCATTGAAAGTGTGTTAATTATGTTTTTCATTTAAGCAATTACAAATGTAATTTAATATATTTCTTGAAGTAGCAAACATTAGGAAGCCCACTGTTTTAATTAGATTTGTACCTTTATGCCAACAGCATTTTATCTATTTAGTTTAGTAATCAGAAAACATCTGCGTGTGTGTGTGTGTGTGTGTTTGTGTGTGTCTGTGTGTCTGTCTGTGTCTGTCTGTCTGCCTGTCACATTCAAGCCTTTCGAAGTTCCATGCGAAGTTACCAGAAATGAGGTTTATATATGTTTTAACCAAAACTTGCAACTATCCTTTTAAGGTCAGTTTGGAGTTTCTGTGGAAGACAGAGACAAACTAAAAGATGCTTTAACCTTGTTGGTTTAGAAGAGCTTGAAGAATAGAATGGTAGACAGTAAGAATCAGATTGGAGCCGTCAGGCCACATGGGGCCTGTTGTCTCCAGTTAGGCTAGAGTGGTGTCTCTGAAAGTCAGTCTTAGCTCTTGCTCTGTAATCTCTTATAATGCCTTTGTAATTTAAAAAAAAAAAATACTAAACCTTAGGTAGCTTTCAAGAGAAGGCTATGGGCTGTTGTCCTTTGCTGCACTTGCCTTTGGTGTCCTCACGTGGATGCCGTCCGTTTACTACAAAGTGATTGGATTACAGCTTTATGTTCAGGCAAAGCAGGCCCGGCCAGAGAAGTGCCGACCGATGCACTTAGGGTATTTGTTGCAGCCTTGTCGGCGGTGTGGAGCCTGCACAGGTTCCCTGTGACACAGAAACTCGTCCTGTTTAGATGCACTGTGCTCAGCTTCATTCTAAAAGGTCATGTGTCTGTAGTCAGGTGATAGATTAGCAGTGAGGCAAATGGGAGAAGAATAGCCCTTTTCATGTCTTAAAGCGCATTTGAGGGTAAATGAATCCAAGAGACAGTCGAATTCCACGAGAATAAGTTTGTTTGATTTTTTTTTATGGTCTTTATTTGTCTGCACAAAAGTGGAGCATAATCTTTATTCTACACATGCCAGAATTCGAATATGGATCAGAAAAGAACCTGGGTTTTACTGAGCCTAATAGGGTTGTAAAAACAGGCTGAATTTTCCAATTGTACATGCAGAGAAGAAACAACCATAAAATTATGTGCCACTACTCCATCTCTGGGATCTCAGTTTATATTATGTGGTAGGTTCCTAGCTGTGACTGGATTAAAAGAAAATTCTAGTTTGCACATTTTAACTGAATGTGCAATAAGGCAAGTGAATAAGGCAAGTGAGCACCTTAGATTGAAGATAATTCAATAGTTACAAACTCAGAGAATTGATCATTAAAATATTCAATTCTTATGTACAGATAGGTACTTATGATGAATATTATGTTTTATTATGGTTTTACCTTGTTATGGTCAGTTTTAAATCGTGTGTGGTATTCTGTGTAAGCAGTGGGAAATGGTGAAAACAGCTATCACTACAGTAGGTTCTCACTTCCCCGAGTTGCCGTTTGTCGTAGGCATGCGTGCGTCCCTTCTCTCCAATGCGCTGTGAGATGTCCATTTCCCGAGCTCTCCCTTGCTTTCCATGTGGTATCCTTTCCCCTTCCAATTTCCTGGAGCAGAATCGGAACAAGAAGAGCCCCTGCTCGCTGAATCATAACTTAGCCCCTCAAACTGCAATCTTAGGTTAAGAATTCTTTTTGAAAGGATTTGGGAGTGAAATTTTTTTGGGAAAAGGTAATGTCGTCAGAGTTTTTGTTTGTAAAGTAGTGAGGTGTCTAATACTCTTCCCTGGGCTGCACCTGTCCCTGCCGTTTGGGAAATTCCTTCTCCGTTTGGTGGGCCTCTGTGAGGAGCTGCGGCAGCTCCAGCTCTGGGGCTCGGTGAGCGGCAGTCTGTTACGGAGATGAATAATGCACTTGGCATGACACTCCCACTCTCCTCTTTAATTTGTCTTACACAAGGCAAATTATAATTAAATCATTCAGGGTAAACCCTTGAGTGTAGAGAAGGGAAAAAACACACTTCGGTAAAGATTGCCAGTAGAAGCCCACTTCCCCGTCGCAAACACGTTTATCAGTATTCAGCACCGTTACGGGAGGAGCGGCCCATGTGACCGCTGAGGCCAAAGCAACTCAGATCCAGGCTTGTTCAGAGCCTGTCACCGTACAATCAGGGACGCAGCATCGTTAGAATTCAGTACTGGTGCCATCCTTCATGCTGTGATTTTTCTCCCGACAATTTAATAATGTTTATTGTGCTGATTGTGTATAAATTCATTGGTGCACTAAACAGCTCGGTTGGCAGTGCCTGAGAGCAGGGAGGTGGGGAGGACGTCCAGCAGGCAGAAGCAAAGGGGGCTGAAGGAGGAAGCAGCACACTCATGGCTCCTGCTGTCATTTTATTCCAAGGGACCAGGGAGTCATGCCTTCTTAGGTAAACAGACAAAACTCAGACCTGGAATACCTGTAAACACAACCACATCATCTTGTTTTCTTAACTTGTCTGTCTTGCTTTAGGAAATTCCAAATTTTGGTGTGAGTAAACAAAATCAATGGAATGCAAATTAAACATTTACTAAAATGCTAAATTTATTAAAACCCTTTGAGCTTCTTAGATCAAAGTGGCTATGTAAATACAAATAGCAATTACTACTTAAGTAATTGCCTGAATTAAAATTCTAAATATCACATTATATTATGGAGCGCTAGGGAGAGGGAAGGGAGCTCACACTTAAGTAGTTCTTCTGTGCCAAGCACTGGCTAAACTCTTGCCTTCGGAGTGATGTCTCATTTTATCCACATGACCTCTGCGAAGCAGTAGGGATTCTTATGCCCATTTTACAGATGAGGAAATTGAGTAATAGAGATTCAATAACTGACCTAGGGTCACAGAACTTGTTAGTGGCATATCCAAGATCCAAATTTCAGTTTGGATCTTTTTGAGTTTATAAAACAGCACTTAAAGTCTCCAATCATCTTAGACGTGATTACAGCCAAGCACCCATCATGACATTTTGGTCAACAATGGACTTCACAGAGGATGGTGGCCCCATAAAATTATAATCAAGCTGAAGAATCCCTATCACCCAGTGACATCTTAATATCATAGCACAACCCATCCCTCCCATGTCTGTGGTGGTGCTGGGTAAACGAGCCTGCTGCGCTGCCCGTCGTAGAAAAGGACAGCACATACAATTAGGTACAGTCCAGACTACTTGATAATGATAATAAACGACTGCGTTACTGGTTTATATGTTTACTGTACTTTTTATTGTCAATTTAAAGTGTACTCTTTCTACTCATGGGAAAAGGTGTGCTGTGAAACAGTGGCCGCGTTACGCCAGCAACAGCCCCATGTGTCTCGTGCTTACCACATCTCTCGATTGCATCATTTTCTCTGGTGCTTGATTTAATCTCGTCGTTTTGTGCAGGAACATGCTGTACAGGCTTGTAGCCCAGGAGCAGTAGGCTGTACCACAGAGCCGAGGTGTGTAGTGGGCTCTACCACCTAGGTGTGTGTAGGGGCGTCTGTGATGTTCGGACGGTGACGAAATCGCCTAACGATGCGTTTCTCAGAACGTATCCCTGTCATTAAGCATCACATGATTGCTTAATTATGATAAATTAAAGTCAATGTTCCTAAAAGAAATTTTAAATTTAATTTAAAATCAATTCAACAACATATGTATTCACTTAACCTACTGTGTGCAAAGCAGCACATTTAAAGGAAAATGGCAGTTGCCTCTTTTAACTTGGATACAGACATTTACTAGGCCTTTCATGAAGGGAGGGGGTAGGTAGGATTTGCAAAATATAAATCGTTTAAGGTCTGAAACAGCACATAAAAAACAAAAATGAACCCCATGCAGGATTTGCACACAGGCAAATGCAAAACAAGCCTCTCAGTCTTTTCAAAGTGTCCTCACTTTCCTTCCTGTCTTATAAATCTTGTGTTTCCTCAGTGATAGATCATATGGTCTTTATTCTATTTCAGCTGTCCTCTGAAGTCCATATTAGAAATAGTCCCTTTTTTTCTGATCCTTCCCAGATTTTTGCTTTCAGTTCACCACCATTAGTAGATGTTTTATAACTTGAGTAGTTCTCAGATTCGTAGCTCTTCTAAATATTTTTTCCAAGTCTTCTTTAAGTATTTAGTTAAGCGCTTTCTTTAAACTCTGGGAAGATCACAGTGCTGCAGCCTCTTCTTTCTTGGAAGCTGTCGTGTCCTCAGAACCAGGTGACCCACACTGCGCCCCTTTCTCTCTGAGGTCTGCCCTGCCTCATGTCCTCTCACGGCGCCCCTGCCTTCGTTTTTATTCTCATTTGTTGATGCAGCCCCGTGGAGTCCAGTGGCTTGCATTTTCTACACTTCACATTTGGCAGCTATTTTCAAATAACCCCAAAAGGTTTTCGCTTGGCTAGTGTACTTTCAGACAGTTTCACTTGATACAATCTCTTGTTTTTTTATTTGTGGCCTCCTGACATATTGTCATGTATTTGAGTATACAACAATAGCATTTGTGTTCACCAGGCCTCACTATTTTGAAAAGGCAAGGAATTCAGAAATGTGGATAGGCCTGGTGTTTTGATTTTTTTTTTCTGTGTTGTTTTTTTAAACTAAATTCTGTGTTGATGAATAAATATGGGTGCTTTTGGTTTACTTGCTAAAATTCTAGAAGCTTGGTTTCAGAACTGTCCCAGTTCCACAAGCCTGTAACTTTTACATATTTTCATCTTGGGGATCTACTGAGCCAGAAATTTAAGCATTAAGCTCTAGTTCCTATTACGCTGAGTAGTTCTTCATCATTTCAACATTTTCATTTTTATTTCTGAAAATCAGATGCCTTCTTTTGTGATTCTTTCGCTTTGAAGCACGTTAACACACTGTTTACCACAAATCTTTCTTTCCCCTTAGAACACTGGAGAACCTGCAGTCAGATTCTCCCGAATTGTCTTCCAAATCGTTGCTGCTCCTTCCTGCCAGTATGTGCTGAGGCAGTTGATCTAGAACTGAGGTCAGCAAATTATGGCCTACTAGCCAAATCTGGCCCACTGCTCATGTGTAAATAAAGTTTTATTGGCACAGAGATGCTCATTCATATATACATCGTCTATGGATGCTTTCACGCTCTAGTGGGTGACTTGAGCAGTTGTAGCAGAAACCATATGGCCCACAAAGAATGAAATATTTGCTATGTGGCCATTTGCTGAAAAACTTTTGCCAACGCCTGATACTAAACCTAAAAATGTTTCTCAGATTTCCTGATGCTATCCTCATAGGTATTTGTTAAAACATACAGCTTCCTAGACTTCTGCCATGAAGATTTGGATTCCACTGACCTGAGAGGAGGGAATTTGTTTTTCACACAGGCCCTAGGTTCGCGCTACTCAGAGGCTACAGGCCAGCCACTCTGGCATCACCTGGAGCTTGATAGAGGTGCAGTGGCAAGCCCCACCCAGAGCTGCTGAGTCCGGATCTGCACTTGGACGTGATCCCCAGGGCTTTGGCATGCACACCCAACTTTAGAAGCAATGCGAGTGGCATGTTCAGTTCACCTTGGTTTTGGCACTGTTGAAAAGGACAGAGTTCCCCGCCCCCAAATTTGGTTAACATCCTAGACATAGTCTACAAAACTTGCCATCCTCGTGTGAGCCCACAGAGTAGAGCTAATGTTGCTGGAAGGAATCAGTAGCTGGCATATGATGGTGGTGACAAGGCAGCCACCATGTGTTGAGCTATTACTTTGCTGGACATGTGTACAGAGGACTTGACATGGGCCTTCGGATTCATGTTCCCATTTAATCCTCACAATAACCCTACAGGGTACTGTCCTCTTTGTAGAAATGGTGTTGTGGGGCTTGGAACGATTTTATAACTTGCAGAAGCCTCACAGCTGTTGGAGACCAGGCTGGGACAGGAACCCCGGTCTCCCTGACCCTCAGGCCCTTGCAGTGTGTGCCACAGCTGGGCCGCTCAGCAGAACCACCTCGGCTCCACCCAGGCTCTTGGACCACAGTTTCCAGGGAGGAAGATCAGGCTATAAGCTTCAAGTTGGTAGCCTGGGGACAGACCTATGCATTCAGCTATTGTCCGGGAGAAGCCCAGGAGGCAGTCTGCTGCCAGCTTTTCACCCTGCCTCCTCCTTTTGTAAGGAGTTTGGTCAGGTGACTAGCAGTGGAGCTCGTGAAGAGTAGGTTGGGCCTATACTTTCAGCTGTTGCAGGGGACCCGAAAGACATGGGTGTGGCCCGCTGCCAAGGCCTAAAAATATGTCTTCTTTCTGCTCCAAAGCAGACACTTGGTAGTGTCACCTGTCCCTTGTCTGTCTGCATGGGAAGTAGCCTGTTTAGGGCAAAAATGTTGCTCCTTGTGTCAGAAAGAAGCACCTGAGCTAATCAACAGTTTGTCCCCCAGCTGTGCTGCTGGGTATTTGACAACTAGCAAGCTTCAAAGAGCTGTGATGCGTTTGTGCTGTTGCTTACAACCAATTGTTTCTGAGTCTCAGAAGCGGGAAGGAAGATTCTCTCGGGCAGTGTGGCATGCTGCTTTATCACCTCCTGTCCTTTACAAGTGCAGGGAAGGCACAGGGAGAAAAATCTGTAAAATATTGACTTGCCATGAGGGATCAGTTTATGGATTTTCTTGATTATTCACTTTGTGTTGTGATTAAAAGAAAAAAATCTCCGCCATTATTCTCTAAGAGCTGTTATGTCTTATCTCAAAGTACTTTTTTCACCATAACATACCATCATTAGACTCTACCAGTTTTTTTCTCTTTATTGTGTCTACATGATAAATGCTTTCCAATAAATGACATCATTGGTCTTGAGAGTCACCTTCATTTTGTAAGTTTCACTTGAATCCAGTTGATTTTAATTTTGGGGGGATATTGTATAAAGTGAATCTCAAGCATGGGCTATTTTCGTGTCTCACATGCTGCATTTCCCACACAGTAACATTTGAACCCACCCCCAGTTTGTCTCGTGTAGACTTTCTGTTCTGATGCGTTGCTCCTGCTGATAGGGTTTTTTTCTGCCAGGTCCCTTTGTTGGTACCCAACCATTTTACAGGTATTTGCACATGTGTAGAAAGGCCTATGTCCCCTCCTCCTAAATATACTTTAGCTTTCTTAATGATTATTCTACACCAACGGTGTGAAGGAAAGCATGTGGCAGAGGAACAGTGAGGACCAATCTTTTGGAAACTCCTGCCACATTGTTCCTTGTAGTGGGTTTTGCCTTTTCACCTGTAAAAGAGTCTTACTGAAATGCACACTTTGCCACTTGGATTAAATGAATAGAAAATTTTCTTTGCTAGATATTTGCTCCACCCAAAAGTGGAAAGGGAGGGAAGCCACGAGTCTGCAGGAGCCATGCATCTTGGAAAAGTCGTGGTATTACGCTATTCTCGTTAAAATGAGAAGTAGGAGTCCTGTGTTCTTAAGCCAGTAATGGGGCCAGATGAGAGGGGACCTCTGTGGGAGGCTTAAATGGAAGTGTGTGCTTGTTCTAGACTTGTAAGGATGCCTTTTTGCACTGGTATTAGTTACGCTGTAGCCTGGCTCTGCAGCCTTTCCGACAAGCCCCAACTGCTGACTGGCTCAATTGGGTGATTCAGATGAGTGTGTTACAATGCCCCGTAGTCCTAAAGTTCTTTATTCTACCCCTCTTCGTAATCAGTCAAGGCCTAAGTATATTATAAAGTATATTCTCCTCATTAAAACAATAGTGGACGCTCACAAAGGGAAATTGTTAATATGTGTTCCAGCTTGTCATTTCTGCCTGTGTGAATAAAGAAGATAACCATTCCTTTGGGAAACTATTTTGGGAATTGAACAACAGATATGCTAGCCAGAGAATTCTCTTAACTGTAATTTTCCTTTTTGTGTATACTCAAAAATAACATCCTGATGGGCTCCTCGGTGCCTCTGCACATACAGAGCACAAGTGCCAAAGCCCAGGTGGTGTTAATGTGGACCAATCCCCTGGGCACATGTCGCCAAGAGTTGGACAGCTTGTTCAGCGTCTTCATCCATATGGCAAGCTGTCCCATTCACAGAAAGGCGTTGGGACTGTGCCTGGTGGGTACTGTGGTCAACGTAGTGTAAAGAGAAGGCTTCCACTCACACACAGCCTCGTGGCACAGGGTGTTTCATGGTAGATCTGAGTTACAACGTACACACACACACCACACACAATCATTCAGCTAAGAAATCCCAGAACAGCCTTGCTGGTTTCCTTTTTCTCCCTGCTTCATTTTAGAAGCAAATGGTTCTGTCTGGGGATATTATTCAGGTGCATGAAGCATACCTGGTCGACAGAAAGTCAGTTGGAACAACACACACACAGACATTTTGGGGTGATGGGTCATGGGTTAACTCAGTTTAAGGTCGGCATGCCCATGCTAGAATTCTTCTGTAAACACCAACTTTTGTTCTCTGTGTTTGCATTTTCAACTGTGAAAACTATTCAGTGTACAGTTTGAATTGTTGGGCTAGTTAAGTTTTCATTTTTATTTTTGCTGTTTTGGTTTTTGAGCCTTAAAATGAAGAAAGGGAAAAGGAAAAGAAAATCATTATCAGCCTCAAAAATCTGAGAGTAAAACATTCCCTGGAGTTGTCAGAACTACAAAGTAAGAATCAAGAAAACAGCTTTCCCAGTAAATGAGTGAAAAAGAGGGACACTTTAAAAGGCACTTTGGAAAATTTATCAGAAGGCAAAGAGTTCTCCATTTATATACCCTGGTGTTGTTCTGCTTTTGTGTAACTATTTGTATTCTTGTTTGGTAAACAAACAGACCCCATAGCAACTGTAGCTGATATTTATACTACCTATAACGCTTCCCTAAACAAACAGACGCTCTCTATGACCTTCAAATTTCATTCCTTTTATAGTCTTCAAGGAAATCAGTCTAATGGCAAGTTGTTTTCTTTCTTCCTTTTCTTTCTTCCTTCTATCTTTTTTAATATTGAGGTATATCTTTGAAGGCTCTTTTTTGTGTATATTTTACATCTTGGCTGTGAATGTTGAGCGTGAAGGTATTTTATGGCAGAAGGAAAGAGAAACCTAAAGTGTTTGTGTAAATGATGTCGTCTTTGGTTTCAAGAGGAGCCATTTTAGTCATCTGGTGGGGTTTCAGCTTATAAATCGAAAAGGCTAAAGCTCCACTGAAATTATTACCACAGACCTTAGAATCGGACAGGCATCTAGGCTGTGTCTGTTAAATATTGATAGAAATATTCTGGGACATATGAGCCCCTATATTCAAGTTAAATTTTTCCATATGAGCCATATTTATGGCAAGAACAAGATATCTCGTGTTAAAGGTCAGTGTGAGAAATAAATGGCAGTTTCATTAAGAAAAAAATTGACACCAAAAGCTGGAATAATCCTGTGGTATTTGAATAAATTATAGGGTTGTACAGATAGCCCTAAAAAGAAACTTGAGGATAAATGGGAAGCGGTCCAGAGTTCAACAAAAATATGTTCCTGAGTGGGACAGAAGGCACTGGACAGTATTAAGGTGTACCCATTCATTCCAGAAAACTTATCACGCTCTAACCTCGCTCCACGTGCCCCAGCTCTGGGGGTATAACCGAGAGCTTGATGTGGTCTGTCCTCATGGAGCTAACATTGCAGAAGAGAAATAGAACAAACAAGTAATTACATAATAAAAAGACAGAATCAAGTTTGAAAAAATAAATAAATAAAGCAGGGAAGGGGAAAGAGTGTTGGATAAATTGGTTTGTCTGGCAAAAGCTTTCTGAGGAAGTGACTCTAGAACAGATGTGAAGAAGTGAAAGAAGAGCATTCCAGGCAGAGGACACAACAAAAGAAAAGGGCCCGAGGCAGGGGCCAAAGGAGAACATGTTTGGCCTAATGGCTGCCGTACCTGGGTTAATGCTGGGGCGGCTGTGTTTCCTGGTTTGAGGTAGACGGAAGCCGGCTGCCTGCATTCCAGCTCAGGCTGCCCACTCACTCACTTCATCTCCGTGCGTCTCAGCTTTCTATCCAAGGTGAGTGTGGTACCAGACCTTGCCTCATAGACGAACTGTGAGGACTAAATGAGTTCATACGCACTGTCGTCTCTGGCACACAGTAGGTACTCAATAACTGTTAAAGATTATTGTTCAGTGTTACGCAAGTCATTTATTCATTCAAACCACTTTTACTGAGCATTTGTTGTGCTAAGTATATAGGTTCTGGGAATTAAAAGATAACTGCAACATCGGTCTTCCCTTTAGGAGCTCATAGTCTAATCGGAGAGACTAACATGGGAACAGCCATTTGCAACACTGTAACAAATGCAGTGATAGGAATATATGGAAAATGTGATACAGTGTATGTTTTGTGAGCACTAGTGGAATATTGTTGTGTATGTAATATGCATCAGGTGAGACTTTCTAACACAGAGCTCTCCATGAAGGAAGGGTCTCATGTCTCTTGTCCATTGCCATAACCTGACTCAGAAGCACAGCCAGCCCAGAGTGCAATAGGTACTAAATTTTCTTGCAATGCTCAGAGACGAGATGCAATGTTCAGATGAAGAGGAACTCATGAGAACCCATTAAGGGGATTTACATATTTGCTACCCTTTGGCAGTGATGCTGTCAGGGTACCTGTTTAGCTGTTGTTGATACTTACAGATGCTCCAAGGGAGAGAAAGTCTGAGTTTCTGGTAAGAGTTAATTCTCAGCTTTTAGCTTGCATCAGAATCCTCTGGAGGACTGGCTAAACTGCAAATTGCTGACCCCCAGTTGTAGGGTTTCTGATTCAGTAAGTTGGGGTGGGGCCTAAGAACCTGCGTTTCTGGCATGTTCCTAGGGGCCACACTGTGAGAGCTGCTGTGGACATCCCAGCGGCTATGGTTTCGCTATGGCCTTCTTTCCTTTCCGTTATTCCAAGTAACAGAGAAGTGAACGGGATAACTATTATTTACTATTATTTAGGACAGTGTGTTCCAGGGCCAGAGCTCATCATTGCAGAGAAGAATTATTAAGACTATGACCCAATATAAACTATTTTATGGAACAAAATTCGTTAAAAAATTCCTAATATTGGCCTTTAAGTTATTTGTAAGTACTCTGGTTCTGTGTTGCTTATTCCTTTTTTTTTAATGCCTGAAAATGCTTTTTATGCTTCAGTTATCTGCCTGCCGTGTTCTTTTCCTTATAGCAGTTGAGCTCCTACTGATACTTAAATGTCCAGATCAAGTATTTCAGCATTTTGTGTTTCAGCCATCTGTTCAGTTCTCTCTCCTTCCCCCAGCTAGAGAATTGGGCAAAACTCTTTCAGAGAGGAAGAGGCGGTCGACTGACAACGACCTCCAAAGGAGTTTGATTATTCATTCACCTGATCATTATTTAAAAATCTGAATATGCTCCCCTAGTAAGTGTACTTTTAGTCAATTAGACACGTCTAATATTGTACCTATACTATAAAAATGACCAGCTTGGGAGTGAGAAATATGTATCCATGCACACGTGTATGTTCATATAAAGTTCTAATATTACCTTAATACATGCACACAGAAATTTTAATATTCTCTAACCACCCACCCTTTGATCTTATGAATCCCTTTAGAGACACTGATCTAGGAAGCCAGCTCCATGTTTATCACAAACTAGATGTTTATTTAACCCTGCTAAATTACAGGTGGTAAAGAGTTTAATCCAGTGAACACTAAGGAAGCACCTTCTACTACAGAAAAATACAATTACATAAAGTAGGGAGTAATTTTAAGGAAACATAATGCTTGTGCCTAATAGTTTTGAGTCAATTTATATCTTGAGTTCTCTTGTTTTTCCATCCACTGCTTTCTCATGTGGCCCTCACGCGTCACTTAAAATATTCTTCAGTTCTAGAGTATAATTGTGCTGCCGTCCGTAGAGTACTGGGGTGGAGGGATTAAATAAGAATTAGTATTGGAACTTTTACTTATGCTCTTTGGTTTTCTGCTGTTGGTTCCTCTGACATAGGGGCAAGGCTCCACGCAGACCTTGTGAGTCACCAATGCAAACACACTTGCACTGACAGAATGAGAATGCCTGCCTAATGGTGTTAATAATTTTTGGATTAGTGGTCCCTTCTCTGTATTGACACAGTTGCTCACAGCCACTCTTTAGAAAGCGTTCTGTTTTCTTATAGAGATCCCAGTGTTAATGCTGCCAGGGGTAAGGTCTCACCGGCTCAGGATAACCCTTACTGGTGTCACAAACAAAAGCATGGCCTCTGCCTTTTCTGGTCTTTTCCTCTCTTCATTCCTTCACTCAGCAGCGTGCAAACACAGGCATTCTGCCCTTGTCATCACCTGCTCTGTCTGTGACTGACTGACTGGAATGCACCAGGCAGCCTCAGATACTGACGCTGTCATTCCCTACTCCGCTGGCCTGTGCGCCCCACACTCCTGGCATCTGGGAATGAAGGCGGCATGTTTTGCCCAGTGTAACGGAAAGGGAGATGAGACAGATTGCGGGTGTGGATGGTGAAAAAAGGAAGTTGCCGAACGTATTACCTTCATGGCACCCAACCTCGGGTTCTTAGCATTGGTGAGGCAGGCAATTACTAGTCACTCTTACATCCTACACATAAGATGCTCCTAGACCCTAAATGACACGCTCCAGTTGTAGAAGATGGGACATGCTGCACCGTATGCCTTTGGCCTTTTGTAGGTCATTGTCCCATAGTTCAGGATGACCCTGGGGCTCTTCAGTCCCCATGAAAATTCAGATTGAGGTGTGTCTTCAGAGACTTGCTTGCTGGGTCAGTGTCAACTTGGGAAGCACATCCAGCTGAACCCCCCGGTCTCCTTGAGGAATGCTTCCGGAGCTTTTGGTTTTCCCACCTTCAGTCATTTGAGTCTGTGCACCGTTATCATGGTTGTCATGTCTTCTTACATTATTATTTATATTATTTTCCTAAAAATTGAGTTATTTTTTCATTTAGATGAAATAAGCCTTATCCTAAAAATTGATATTTGTGAAATCAGGGATTGGAGATACTACATATTTTTGTCTAATGTAGATTAAATATGCCAGCCTCTAAATGTATTCTTGCTCCACCAGGCACTGGCCCAGCGCTGAGGGTCGCGTCACATACTGGGTATTGGTACGAGAGGGGCCTCGACCCAATAGAGAACTGTGCTGAGTGGGTCGGAACCCTGCCTCCCTGGTATGCTGTTTCCTAGAAAAGCCCAAATCTATTACTTATCTTCCTAAAAAGTTAATTCAAGACCTTCCTTTTTTTTTTACACATGTCGTCTCCTTCCCAGGCCAGGGACACCACCAGGCTTCGAGGATACCTAAGGCAAACCTGGAGTTTGGGAAGTTTGGAGTTGTTGTCAAACCTACTGATTCCGTAGTGTAAGCCAGGATATTCCTGATCAGTGTGATGTCTGGCAGATACTATTCTCTCTACAGATTGGTGATAATGCAAAATGGGTGTTTGTTAAGCAGAAACAGGAAATGGCCTTTTCCCTGTCCTGACTTCCGTCAGTCCTACCTGTTTTGTTACATGTTTTAAGAAGCAGCCTTGCCTGTAATGCTTAAATAATGACTTCGGGCTCACAAGCATTTTTATGAGTTTGCAGCTATTGCTCCGATGGGTTGCTCAACACCACCCCTCTCCATATTTATCCTTCTCCAGCTTGCTTTTCAGCCGACAATTAACAGAGAGAGAACCTCCCCAGTATTTCTTCAAGCACAATCGTTTGTAGGTCAGATACAGAACAGGGAATCTCCAGATCCATAGCACTCACCTGTGGTCCGTGGCCCGACACCGTCAGCACCTCCCAGGAGCCTGCGGAGGACATCCGGCCCTGGCCCCACCCAGGACTGCAGAGTCAGAATCTGCGTGGTGGAAAGGTCTCCAGGTGGTTTATAGCCGTGAAAAATCTGAGAAGCAGTACTCTCGGAATAGCAATGGAAAAAGGAAGGTGTTGTGTCCTTAGCCTTGGACATGATTTTCATCCCTCAGGCACAGCCAATGTCAACAATCTTTGAGTCACTCTCCTGCCATGTTTGTTTTTGCCAAATCGGCATATACCTATTACTACTTTTTACTTAGTATTTTTTTGAAAATTGACTAACTTCAATAAGTTTCATAAAAGGGTACCACTGAGAAATCACAAAGCTGATACAGTAGTCAGATTTTTTCCCCAGTACACTTGAACATGAATCTGAAACGATAAAAGAAGGCATGTCTGTATAGCGCTCCGTTCACCACACACCACTTCAGTGAGGGTGCCCTGAAGGCCGCTGCACAAAGATGCCCCTTTATATCTCAGGATAATTTGTAATTTGGGGGAAAAATCTGGGCAGAAATGGCTAATAGCTTGTATTTCAGATGTAAAGTTAGTTAAGGTAGGCCTCACATCTTGAGGCAGAAAATTTTGAGAGCAGATACTATAACGGTAATCGTTATCATTGTTTAAAAGCACAAATCTGGCCCTTAATAGACTAATTCACAGTCACTCCAATCACAAGTTTTACTCATGAATATCATATCACAAGGGAATGTGAAATCCTTTAATTAAACATGATTTGAAAAGCCACAGAAAATTGAGATGACGAGCGTTCTGGGGAAGGAGAGGAAGGGTTCACTGCATGAGAGAGAGAGAAGAGTGTGAGTGTGTCCCAGTCTGTCCCAGCTCCATCTTTCGTCACTTTGGGGTAGGCTCTCTAATGGGCTCTAAAAACACCCTTCTCTTTGTGTTCCAATTATAGAACTAATTGCCAGCTTGCTTTAGGAAAACCGATTCATAAATATGTAGGATAGAGTGTATATTTCTGTAATGAGCGAAAAGCAAAAATTAAGACAGTATGCGAGAAACAAGATACCTAAGTCGTCTTACAACCCTTCAGTGTGAAATGAGAAGCCCATTTGCTTCTCCAAGTGTTTTCAGTGGAAGGCAAAGAAGAAATCATGTTCACAGAGTTACAGAGAGAAAGGTGCAGGGCCGTCACCATCATTTCCCCTGTCCCCACTACCATTTGCAGTTTTGCGGGCAGGCATAAGAACCCTTCCCGGAACTACTGTATAGCACAGAAGACACTTGACCTGTCATTCCGGTTTCTAGAAGAGACTGGGATTGGGCTCCCAGCAGGTTTTGAGGAGGTGTACAATAACATGAAAGCTAGCAGAAGAATGAGCTCTAAATGGAAAAGCATGCTAGATATTTAAGTTACCTCTTTGCTGTTGTGACTCTGCATTGATCTTCTTTGTCAGGTCAACTGGAATCAGAGTCCAGGCCCAGCTCACCTGGTTTGGTATCACTCAAGTTTGTTTTTGCCAAATCGGCATATACCTATTTTTGATACCAGTGAGTTTGACCTTTTTGATACCAGTGAGTTCCTGAAAGTTTAGTATGGAAAATCTGAAGTCTCATTATTTTTTGAGATATCACTTCATCACTAGAAATCAAATTCATACTCCCACATTGAAACCTAAGACATCCCTGATATGGTACTTAAATGTCATTGAAAGGAGGATATGGCAGCAAAGTGGAAGGCAGTGGAATGTGGTGAGTAAAAAGTGAAGAGAGAGAAAGGAGAAAGTGGCATCATTTCTGTGCAATGTGTAAAAGAATTGAGCAAATAAGAAGTTTCTATTGATACTTAGTATTGTTATATTGCAGTTATATTACAAGTTTAGTGTACAGGCACTTTTTATTAATAGATAGTCCTGAAACTGTGCGTCACAAGAATACCTTTCTGGAAACATGAGGTGTCTGGAGTAGTTCCACCCTCTGCCATCTGGCCAAAGCCCTAGACTGTGAGGGGTCCAAGAGGGGAAGAGTCTGGCTGACAGTGCTGCGGGGTGGACATTAAGAGGCATGTGCACGTGGACATAAGGCCAAAGAACTGGCTAGAAGACAGACAGACAGGCAGGCAGGCAGACAGACAGGCAGGAGACTTGAGCCATAGGGAGGAGCAGAGGGAGTTTCTCAGCGAACCTGGGGCTGTTTTAGGGTCAGTGGTCCATTAGAGTTGGCTGGCTAGATGAGCGGCCAAAAGGTGGAGAGGAGAACGTGGCCAGTGGGGAAGGGGGATACCAGAACTGCTTGTCATTCAAATGAGCTGATGGAATTAGCTGTGCTTTTTGGTGGTATATTTGCAGGGTGTGGGAAATGGTTGAGGAGGGAGTAGCTGCACAGCAGTGCTGAGGACTCGTACTCCTTACTGGAAGGCATGGACCCATTCATTCTTTTAACCAGTGCTCATTAAGTGCCTGTTCTTTTTTCATCTTGTCAGTAACAAGATATGTCATTTGTGCCCATTCACTCTCCATCTCCACATTCTTGATGGAAGATTGCTGGAGGTTTTACCACTTTGAGGAGCAACGCAGGCCATCTTGTGTGATTCCCTTCAGTTTTCAAATGTAGAAATAGAGGGCAGGGCAGTTAAAACACTTGCATGGTTCCTGGTTATTCTCACAGCTGAAATGAGAAATGAGATCTTCATTCACTGAACTCCCTCCCCTCCCCTTAGAGAAATAGTACTGGTGACTCAATAAAAGGTTAACTTACACCCCATTTATATGTTAAGCAGAGAGAGACACAAAGCATATTTAGAAAAGATTTTTCAGCACACAAAGGCTCAACAGTATCTGGGAAACACAGTTGCCCCAGGCACTCATCCTTCAAAAAGTGTAGTTGATAAGAAGTATAAATTCTTTTGAGAACAAGCAGTATATTAGGGGAAAAGAAATCTAGCAAAAATGAAGTACAAAAGTACTACAAATTTTATGTTTATGCTCAGTTGGTTTTTGACAAAGGTGCCCTGAAAATTTATTTGGTATAGAATAATCTTTCTATGAAACAGTGCTGGGACAACATTCAAAGAAGGAAGTGGACTCCTTCCTCACACCATATACAGCAACTAACTCAAAATGGGTCATAGACCTACATGTGAGAGCTCGAGCTGTTAGAAGAAAACACAGGAATAAATGTTCATTACATTGGATTAGTCAGTGATTTCTTAGATTTGACATCAAAAGCATAAGGAACCAAAGTGAAAAATAGATAAATTGGACTTCATCAAAATTTAAAATTTTTGTGCTTCAAAGCACAGCATCAAGAAACAAAAAGACAGTCCACAAAATAGGAGTAAATATTTGCAGATAATGTGTCTGAGAAGGGCCTTGCAAACATAGAATATGTTAAGAAAAGAAAACTCTTGCAGCTCAACAATAAAAGACAAATAACCCACTATTAAAAAATGGGCAATAGATTGAACAAACATTTCTCTGAAAAAGATGTACTGATGGTCAAGAAGTACATGAAAATATGTCAACGTCATTCATCATTAAGGAAATGGAAATCAAAAGCACAAAAAGGTACCGCTTTGCGTCCAGTGGGATGGCTGAGAGAGACATACAGTGGCAAGTGCCGGCAATGATCTGGGGAAGGTGGCGCCTCAAACAGTGCAGATGAGAAAAGATAAGGTAGTGCTGCTGCTTTGTAAGAGAGTCTGGCAATTCCTCAAAATGTTAACTGTCCCGTAAGCCCAGCAGTTAACCGTTCTACTCCCAGATATATACCCAAAAGAACTGAAAACGTAAACAAGTATGTGGGCGTGCGTTTTCGTATTGGCACTAATCACAATCGCCCAAATGTTCATCAGTTGACGAATGGATAAACAAAATATGTTATATATATACAGTGGACTAGGACTCAGACTGCAGACTGAAAATGAGAAGCTCTTCTTAGTTTTAGCAGGTGAATTTAATGATTCTGGTTTCATGTTTTGGTGAACTCATGAACTTGGGAAGGTAATAGTGAATAGTCACCACTGAAGAACCATAGTCATTACATAAAATTTTCTCAAAGGCTAAAGTCAGTGTTGAAGTTAAGTCTCTGGTTGGTATACTTTGATAAAAGAATAAATAGAAAAAATTTTAAATAACTGTCATGGAAAATGACATTACACTATACTGAATATATACTGTATTTAATATGTAATATCAGAAGTTATTACATATTTATGTGTAATTATACTTTTCATGACAAGTTGGTGCTTTCTAATCTGAAATGCTATCACTGTTCTTGTGTTAAAAATATGTTTAATTTTTACATATCAAGGATTATCGGAAGAAATTTAAATCAACTGGTTTTTCTTGATTCCATACTATTTGTATTTCATATATTTGGAGTAAAATTAATGGAAAGTGTCAGAACCCTATTTTCTCAAGTGTATTGGCATCACTCTGGCCTTTACCTTCAAGAATGAAAAAAAAAACTGGATATATAACTGAGTGTATAGAAATTAAATAGAATAAAGTAATTTATTGTCTGTTCATTCATGAATCCATCTAACATTTATTGAGCCCACGTTCTGTGTGAGGTACTGAGTATGTGGCGATGAATTAGACACGATCCCTGCCCCTAGGAATTTTCAGCTTGGGCGTTTATAGTAAGAAACACTTTATTCAACAATTGACTCTAAATTTTAAAAAGTTTAATTTGGGGGCAAACCTGTTTAAAACCCTTCAAAGTGACCTGGGCAGCTTTCAGAAGTCATACTTCTCACATGGGTAAGTTACCCTTGAACAATTGATTTAAATGATTAAGCTCACAGGCTTTATTCAGCCATCACATGCTTACATGGTCATTTTCCCACCATCTTTCATTCTGTAAGTGTAGTTCTAATTAATTCAAGTTTAAAACATTCTTTCCCTCATTTTTAAATTTCCCTTCTTGTCCCTTTTGGCAAGTCCCAAAAGGCAGTCAGAATATAAATGTTTGTTCCACTTTTCTGATGAAACAAAAGCTGCCATTCAGCGGTACAGCTGGTGGTGTCTGATGGTGCTTCATACAGAATGACTGAAAAGCCGGAGTGAGCCTCAGCCCCACACCGCGCGCGTGTGCAGCCATCGTTCTCCCACTGTCATAGCAAATGGCAGTCTGAAAATCGAGAGCTGTATAGTGTGTATATGTGTGTGTTTATGTATGTGAAACATTAACAGTTCCACAGCAAAATAGTCCTACAGCACACAAAATAAAACCTTCAAAAGAAACAAAAAAGTGATATGATGAAAATTCAGTTTCCTCACCACCCGGACTCCTTTTGCCTCTCCCCAGAGGCAACAGTCATGACAGAATTTTATGTTTTTCCAGAGATACTCTGTCAGAGCATAACTGCCCATCTATTCCTTTTGCTTCTAAAGCCAGGCACTTTATTTCACACAACTGTGTATTTAAAAGTATCCAACTGTATATTAAAAATTAAAAGCAAGTGACAACCATATGAATGTTTCCATTTTTGTAAACTAGTAGTACATTAGAAGAAAAATGTGCCAGAATGTTAGCAGTTAACTCGGGTGAGGTTATTAGGTGTGGGATGGGGTGGGGTCTGGCATCGGGAGTGGACGTTGTTTAGTAGCCTACTCAGAATTATATAAACTTTAAAAAAAAATAAGAGCATATAATCCTTTTTATAATAAAAATACGGTTTTAATATAGAGGCAGATTTTCCAGAGGTCTTCTGTGTGTGTAGCTACGTATGCATGTATGACTTTCTCTAGACTTCAAGTATCACTGGTTGTTCTGCTGAGGCCTTAATCAGTTGTCATCTGTCCTTTCTTAGAAATAAGGACACCAAGATGAACTAAGAAATTCTTAGAGCACAGTTTTTATTCAGGCCATGGAGCCTTCACAGATATGTTAACCAGAAAACAAGGGGATGGCAGGGAGTGGCAAACGTCATGTTAAATCATGTACATTGTATTTCTAGTCATAAATTCCTCTAGTGAATGCATATTATTTTCTCTCATACTATTATTTTCAGAACACTCTCAGCTTAACCCAAAAAGCACAGTAGAATAACCATTTGCAGTTTTTAACTACAGGCATACCTCGTTTTATTGTGTTCACTTTATTGTGCTTCATAGATACTATGTTTTTTCACAAATTGAAGGTTTGTGCCAATCCTGCCTCAAAAGATGATGACTCGCTGAAGGCTCAGATGATGGTTAGCGTTTTTTAGCAATGAAGTTTTTATTAAGGTAAACACATTGGTTTTTTAGACAGAATGTTGCCCACTTAATAGGCCTACAGTATGGTAGAAATATAACTTTGTTATATGAACTGGGGAACCAAAAAACATTGTATGACTCACTTAATTGTGACATTCATTTTATTGCGATGGTCTGGAACAGAACCCACCGTGTCTGTGAGGTGCACCTGTATTGATATTAATTTTACATCCTCACTTATTGAGGTTTCAGGGTTCCAACTTAAAGAATCACACAGAAATATGTACAATGGCTCAGAAGGTACTCTGCATGCAGCATTTCTCGAGAGCAATCTGATAGAATATTCGTAGTAGATTTTAAAACTTAGTACCCATTAACTGAATGATCCCATTTCTCTGAATGTATCTTCTGGTAAAAATCAGCTATATACTGGGATGTTTAGCCTGGTAAATTTTACTTGCAGTATTATTCATAAATTAAGGAAACATGGAGGGAATCTCAATGTCCAAAATAGAGGAACGGTTAGACAAATTTTGGCATATAACTGGAGCTAAGATGGTACATGATGGGCTGTTGTGCTTCAGTAAATAATGTTCTTGAAGTCCAGTTGCTAACATGAGTAATTATTTACAAAATAATGTGAAATATAAAAGTGATACAAATCTTTTATGTGTTAATTTGTCAAAAATGTGTACGTTTTAGGGTAATTTTTTATTTTCAATATTTTCCAAGTTTTCTACAACAAATTATATATTAACTTTTAACATTGTGAAAATAAGTTAATCTTAATAAAATTAGTAAAGAAAATCATTATTATGGTTAGGTTTTATTTCTTTTTAAGCCATAGGTAATAATAATTTTCTATTTAAATGATTTCTTTCTGTCAGAATATCTGAGAATTCTAGTATTTAAAAGGATTCTTTAATTTCAAATATTGTCAATACTTTTTTAAAATTCTATTTTGTATCTATTTTTTCCAGTTTTATTGTAATACAATTGATATACAGCATTGTATAAGTTGTATAACAATGATTTGACTTTCATATTTCATAAAATGATATAATAAGTTTAATAGGCATCATTGTATATGCTCATGTCTATTTTATTCATTAAAAAAAATCTGAAGATGGACATGGATAGGTAGTAATTCTTTCCTTTGGTCTAATGAAATTTGACTCTCTTTACTGCTTAGAGAATATCCTTTTATCATTAGGCTTTATAAATATCTTTAGTTCACTTGTGTTATTTTCTCTTTATAAGAGTTACTCAGTGCTTTCATAAGTTATTTTTGAACGATTTGGGGGTGTTCCCAGTTTTATTTTCTATTTTAAGGCAAAATAGCTTGTCATTATTTTCAAATTATATTAGTATTCCAGCAAAATCATTCAAAAGCCATAGGAAGACCTAGTGATGTTTTGTAAGTTGTAGTTCTGTGTATGTGTGTTTACTGTGAACGTTCAGTGAGGATTAAATGTAAGTTAGGGGCATTTGTGTGTATCTGCTCTGCTCTGTGAATCATCAGATGTAGGAATACATCTTCTGGTGGTAATAGGAAATGCAAGGCGTGTGTGTGTGTGTGTGTGTGTGTGTGTGTGTGTGTGTGTGTGTGTTCATGTTCATAATTCACTATGTGTGTGTGTTCATGTTCATAATTCACTATGTGTGTGTGTTCATGTTCATAATTCACTGTCCTTTGCAAAATAGACCTTTCCTCGAAGAGAATGTGCTTGTGTACAAAACAGAACTTTCAGTATTAGTTTTATATCTCTGTTTGATGGAATCTAAGGTTATGGAATGACTGTAAAAATAATTTGTCTGAAAAAAAGTCTGGATGCAGAAATCTCATAGAGAAAATGTTTGAGAATGTGGTTCAGCAGTGAGTGTGGCAGGTACACTCTCCCAGCACCTCGGGGGCTTGGATCAAAGCTCCCCTGACTGGATCCCTGGCCCAATCATTATGTATTGATTGGAACCCCATGAGGATTAACCCCTTCAAGTTCTTGCCAAGTTTGTTCTCACTTGGTGTCAGTAATGTTAGGGATCTAATCTTATTGCCACTATTAGCTTTTTTTCCCCTTTCAATCTAATCGTCTACTTGGATACATTTGTCTTTCTAAATTTTATTCTCAATTATTTAATTTCACTGTTCTTTGCTTGATAAAATTAACTTGTGAAAAGATTGTACGAATTATGCAAAAGTAGTTTATGGTGGAAGGGAAGAGGAAAATGTGTAATATTTTGGGTGGAAAGCAGTAAGAAAATCTCAAAATGAAGTATAGATTTTGCAATTTTCATTACAGAGGTTAAAAGACAAGTCTCAGCTTCTTCAAAGGTCCTTCACAGTCTTGAGTAGAGAGCTTTGCCTCTAACAGAAGGCTGTCAAACGCTTTTTTTCATATATGGTGGTGCATTTCTAACATTGGGCGGTCCACATTTGGGGATTTAACTTTTGCTTTTAAATAACATTGCAGAATTAATGGGTAAAATTCGTGGGAAAAGGAAACCCCACATTCATTCAGCCCGCTGTTGGCTGCGTGGGGTCCTCTGGCCTCTTATGTCTGGTGGGATGGTTCCTGGCAGCAGATCCATTCTCTGACCCCCTGTGTTTCTTTCAGTTTGTCCCATGAGGAGCACCCCCACAGCCACCCCCTCTATGGACATGGCGTGTGCAAGTGGCCGGGCTGTGAAGCAGTGTGTGAAGATTTCCAGTCGTTTCTGAAGTAAGCAGGATTTTTATGTTGCTTCCTCCTTTCACGTAGCCACCACCTCCCACTGTCCATGCTTTTCCTCATAAAATGCCTCTTTGAGGGAGGGTTTCACACCACTGTTTTGAGAGTGGACTCTAAATGACAAGATCATAGGAATAGTTCCAAAACCTGTTGGGGGTTGCATTGTCAAAAGACGAAAAGATACATACCCAAGGGCAATTTAGCTCCTCTTAGTAAGAGCCTGTGTTTACCCGTTTTTGGTTTTGTCTTTTTCCAGAAGGTCAGTGATTAAATAAAAATTCTCCCAATTTTAAACTTGCGATAATTAGTTTTAACTTTTATTTATATCTTGACATACTAAATCACTGGCATACTTACTCTAATTTTATAAAATTGGTGTCATTTACTGGTCAATTGCAGCTTGTGGATTGGGCCTCTTCTTTGTTTTATACAAATGACTCTATAAACATAAGGAGTGGATGCTGCCAACTTGATTCTTATCTTTCTATGTTGGTGTTGGCTTTTGATCAGATTCTTGTCCTTATAGAGAGAATGGAGTAACCTTACTCTCTACAAATAAAGCATGACTAAAACTTGGGTTATCCCATTTGAATCTGTAACACTGGTAAATATCCCTGAAAGTGAATGATGTGATGTGTTAGTCTTCTCATAGCTCAAGCAAAGTGCTTCTGCACTGCATCTTTACATTATCTGACCCATATAGGACCCTCGTTCTTGGAAACAACATTACACTAACCTGCCCTGCATTATTGACATCGCATAAATACGTATATAGTAACATCAAATCATTGGCATGTAGACTGAATACATTATGTTTAAAACATTTAGGTAGCACACAACAAACACGCATACACATAACTCCTATATATCTAGGTGCGTAATGGTTTACAAGTTCAGGTCTTTCCGTGTCGCTTTTCTCTCATTCAATCCCCAGGAGATAGAGGCAAGTGATTTACGCGCAGGTGTCTGGTTTTGTGTGGCCTCTATCTTGTTAGAACAATGTCTATATCTGTTTTTATGGACCTAGATGCAAATATTAAAGCCACCCTTAAAGACGTAGCTAGTGTTACCTGCAAGGGGTTTTGGTGAATAGCATTTTTTGATTAATGAATGGAAATCTGTGACTACTTTATAGCTTTCCAGCTTTAATTTTTTATTTTAAGAGCATTATGTGGTCGTTAAAAACTTACGTACTTACAAATTTTTTTAAATGATGCCAAAAACTATTTCTACATATCAACAATCAAGAGCAGTAATACTTCATTTTAAACTAAGCACTAGCCCTTTACAATTACTACGGAATGATTCAAGTCAGTGCTATTGGGCTTTGTTCTCTTATGAATCACTCATTATAGAATCTGTGTGTTGTTATTTCCTGATCATTTGCCAATTCCTATGTAGATATTGAGATTAAAAGATCTTGGCAGAAACCACTTTTAAATTCTGATTTCACCTTCTGCCCCAGTGTGAGCTTTGATAAATGTGTTGGTGCTAATTTAACTCACTGATAGAATGGCTGAAAAACATCTGTACATATGATTTGTTTTATAAAGTCTTTAGGACTACAAGACTATAAGATGGCTGTCCACATTCTTGGTGACGTGTATTCATTCTATATGTATGTATGGGAAAGGATACCTGTACAAGGACACTGCAGTTTCAGACACCTGGAGTACTGAAGCAAAGAATCTAAAGATCATTAGAATTGATGCCTAGACTTGATTCCTATTAAAAAAAACAACAAAAAAAAGCCTTTTTCTAAGGATATTAGGAGTCTGGCTTTTGTATAGGAAACCACTAGCAAATACTATGGTTTTATACATGACATGACATGTTCTCAGTTTATGTTTGTTCAGTGGAATTTGGAATGCCCACTATGAACCTTCAATTTTTGCTTATTTCCTAGTACTTATTTATTGGAGACTTTTGTTTACAAGCTATAGAACCCCAGCTTAAATTGGCTGAAGCCAAAAAAGAAGCAGGGGTTGGTGGAGATGGGAGGATTCTGGGTGATAATTGGCTGCTGTAATTAGGAAGTCCAGTGCATTCGCTAACTTCAAGCATGGCTGGATCCAGATGCTTAAACAAGGTTATTGACGTTTTGGTTCTTTGTCTATTAGCTCTGTTTTCTTTAGTGTTGCCTTCATTCTTGGGCTCTTTCCAAGACTGAAAAAGACAGATTTATAGGTCACAAATTTGTTTTCACAGAGTGCATCTCTTTTCCAGAAAAAGTTCTGGGCAGACTGTCATTGGCCCAGATTGAGTCATGTGTTCTAGCTTTGAGCCAATCACAGTGATGTAGACAGGCTTTCATCACAGGCCCACCTCCAGAGCAGACAGAGATGTTCACCCCTACGAACCACACAGCCGTTAGGGATGGGAGCCTTGGCTCTTGAGAATAAAACTTGAGTCTTGTAAACCAGCAAAGGGAAAGTAAATGCCGAATATAAAACCCTCTAGAATGCAGTTCTCTTGGTGCTTTCCGTACTTACACATGAATTGGCTGTCTGACAAAGTCAGAATTTTGATTTTCTTCTACAGTATGATTTTAGCTCATAGAAATTCAGAGTTATCTTCAGGTTTCAGTATCTTGCCTGATGTAGGGGAAAATTAGTCTTCTGTCAGATTCCTGTCTCCAACACCTCCGCACAGTCCAAAGGGTGAGCACATTGGCTGTAATGAAACCAACTTTTCTTTCCACTGATCTGGACAGAAAGAGCTACCAAACTTCTTATGGTTCAAACCCAACCACGAGGCCTCTTTGAATGAAGTCACTGTTATTGGGAAGTGACATTGCAAGCATTTCTTCTCAAATTGCCAGATTTCTACACTCTGAAAGCATCTCTTTCCTGGGCACATTGTTCATTTCCATTATCTATCTCTCCTTAGAGGTGTTTCCTTGTGATTCAAGCAAATCAATACCAGAGAGGCTTGGATTCTTCAATGTGCTCTTACTCAAGAAAATGTAGCATTGCTCTGACCTTGATTTAGGTACCAATTCATAGGTTTTTTTCATCTTCTTCTAATCCCATAATTTTACACTCCCTTGGTAAGAGTTTATGATTAAATAGCCCTAAACTAGCCACTGGCACAATTCTAAGTGCTTTACGTAAGTAACTCATTTAATCCTCACAACCACCTTAGAGTGAGAGTATTGAAGTATTACTCTCAGTCTCAAGGTAAGGAAACCAAGTCACAGAGAGGTTAAGTGATTTTCCCAAGGTCACATAGTAATAAGAAGTGGAATAGAGATCGAGACCCAGGCCTCTGCTTTCCTGCGTTCGCCCTGACCTACTGCACAGTACTGCCTGGTAAGAAGCCGTGCGTTTCATTATCTATATGCTTTCTGTTAAGGCAGTAGGTACAGAGAAAGTTCTGAGGAATGGCAGATTGGGTAGCGAAGCCACTTACTACTGGCGTGCTCTTTGAGCTGGTTACGTAACATCACTGAGCCTTCCTATCACACGTGTCATTTGGGATGACAATAATAGTAACCACCTCTTAGGGTTGTTAGAATTCAAAGGTACATTGTGTCAAGTGCCTAGCCCATACTTGGCACTCTTTAAAAACATTAGTACTTCTTATCTATCTAAATATGTTTTTTAAAGAGCAATCATTTTAAACATCCAAGCATTCCTGCCCTTGTACCTAGGGAAGGTCTTGTGACTGCAAAGTCCTGATGTCTCCAGAAAGACTGTTCCTGAATATAATCCTTTAACCATAAATTTCTGGTTAAGTCCCACATGGTTGAATGTGATTTTAGGTCAGGGAATGACAAGCTTTCTCTGTAAAGGACCAGAAAGTGGCTACTATATTCCCCCGAGAAGAAGACCGGTTCTTCTCTGTATTTCCCCAAAAATATGACCAGGTCTTATATGAATTTTTGCTCCAAAAGAAATATTAGGGCGTATTTTCAGGGGATGTCTTTTTTTTATGTACAACAATCTACATTTATTCAAATACAGTCATGTCTTCTGGAACATCGTCATAACGTACTAAATGTGTCTGTCTGGCTGACAGTTTTACCTGGGGCTTATTTTTTGGGTGGATCTTATTTTCAGGGAAACATGGTATGTTAGACATGACCGCTCCCCTCTGTCATTGCAGAAGCTCCCACAGGGCCACAGGGTAGGAGCAGTGTGGCTCTGTCCCTTGCTCCAGACTGCTGACCTCTGACACTTTGGTGTCATTATATTTTAGCTGAGAAGTCTTTCTGCAGTTCCTTGGGCATTTCTATCCCGTGTTATTTTAGTTTGAATTCCCAGAGCCCTTCAATTTGGTCACATTTGGGAAAATATCCATGCATGTGTTGCCCTGTTACTTCACTCACCAGCCATCGTTTCTACACCTAGTGGACGTGGGTTCCTCCACCCTGTTTTTAGGGGTCAGTAGGAGAGGGGAAAGTGACTTTGCTTGGTAACTGTTTTCTGATCTTCAGTTGCTCAGGCTAGTACAATGTCACCTTTAAAACGTCCAGGCTCGGTTATTCAGGATAAAAATCCCACCTGACAATAAAATGCCACTGTTAACAGGGGTTAAGGGAAGGGAGAGGGGACTCACAAGTCTAAAAATGAGGCATATTTTTTCCCTCCTGAGAAAGAAATATCCTAACTGTTGGTAAATCAAAACAAGAGATTTGACACTTTTCTGTGATCATTCTGCAGTGTTTGTTCCCAAGGTGAGGTATACCACAGGGCCCTTGATTTCAAAGATAAATACTGTACAAATAACCATCCTGTTGTCTTTCCCTCACAGCCAACAGAGGGATGCTTTATCAAAATCAGCAGATACCCAGTCTGTTGTACACATTTATTTCCCTGTTTTTTCTCAAAACAAGTTGCAGTGTTAGTGTTGATTTTTGAAGAATCTATCAACCATGAGTATCCTGTGACCACTGTATCTGTTAGCGCTAACTGCATCCTGCCGGTGCTCCTGCTAACTAACGCGGTCCTCCAGCCCTGCCCTGCTTGGGGGCCTCGGACACGGGAAAACAGAAACAAGCCCTGTGCCCTCTGAACAGGTGACGCCCCCTGCGGTCTCCATTCTCTCCTAGAGTCAGTTTTTTTTCTTCGAGGCCAGGTTGAACACAGAATCTTTACAAGTAGAAACAGGGATTTATAATTCTTCTCTTTTTCTTTTTAAAAAGGGACTCATATAATTATTTGGCAAGGTGGGGAGTGGATTTGAAGGTTAAATCATGACCACATTTTCCTGTTCCCAACGTAGAATGTAAAAATCAGACACAGACCCATAGTTTCACAAATACCAGGTTCTCTTATGTGCTTGGGAAAAATACTTTTTCCGCCAGTTTTGTTTTTTAGTTTTTTTTTTAGATGGTCACTTGTATAACATCCAATAAAAGTATAATTTGTATCCTTGGTTAGCATCCATTTGAAAAGAATTGGGGGGGAAGGGTGTTTCCGTTTTTTTTTTTTTTGGTTATTTCTCCTGGAGAAAAGCACCATGCAAAACAAAACAAAAACTCCTTTGCATGTTAGTGTATATTATTTATGAAAGCCAAAATAAATTTTACATGTGCTTCAGTAGAATACATGGAGAGAAATGTTGAAAGAACATGCCCAAAGGTGGAACTCTGACCCTTTCACGAAGGTCCACGGCTGTAGACAGCAGAGGACATTTCGTTGGTAATCTGCTTATAAAAAATTTTTTTCTGTGAATTTTACTTTTCAAAACTGTGAAGAGTTTTATGTGAAAGAAACTACTAAGTGCTCTCTGTAATGTTTTCACAAGTGTTTTTATCATGGTAACATCTTGTTTACTTTAGTTCCCTGCCTAAAACTACTTGGAACATGTTAAGAAAACATTTCGAGAAAGCCTCGACAAAGAGGCTTTTGTTCAACAGCCACCCTGAGGCTGCGGGGATCACGAAGGTGTTAACTTTCAGCCCCTTAAGCACTTCCACATGAAATTCCAGCAACTATGTTTGTGGTTTTGGAAAAACAAAGTGTATGTTAAAGAAACCAGGTATATGCTAATACATGTCAAAGGAGGCCGGATATCATAAATTGTTTCAACCCCATTTGTGGCTCTCAGTGTGCCCGCCTGGACGTTCGCAGCGAAATTAGCTCTAGTTAGTCCAGGAGATCTGAGCACGTGGGCAGGGAAAGCCATCTAGAATGTGGGTGCCTGCCAAGTGAAGTCCTCACTATTTAAATCTCAACTTGAGGATGACATTTCCCCACAGCACATCCCAGGTGACAATCTAAGTATTACAAAATGAGCTTAATATTTTTATGAATTTGACTTTTCCACTTATGCATTTTTGAGTTATTTTGGAAAAATTAAAATTGGATGCTACCAAGAAAGGGTTTTTTCCCCCCTTTAAAAAGTCTCTCCTTTCACCTTTCTGACATTGTTCGGGAGTTCAAGACCTATCCAAGTACTCGTAGAGGTCAGAGTGGCCTAAATCCCACAGTGCCCTCTAGTGATGTGTAAAATATTAGATAGAAAAGTTTAGACAAGTTTGCCAGAGATAACAGGCCCGATGCCACCACTTTGCTCAAAAAGAAGCAAATAACATTTGAATGCATTTTTTTTTCCAGCAAACAGATTTTAGTCAGAAATGCAAATGAAATGCAATTTTTTTCTGGTAGGCTTTGAAAGCATCAGAAAAATTTTTGAATGTCTACTCATGCAATTAATTCTACATATAACTGCCTCGGTGTATGGAGCACGTTGTATCACTCTATATACATTGTTGTACGTTCATATATTTTAAGAGCCATTAGGTAGCTTAGGTATTGCACGTGATCATTTCCGGGGTGTAATTAGAAGGCATTACTTAAAAGACAGGGATCATCTTTGCTCCGTACTTTTATTGACACTGTCTACCATATTATGGCCATGTCTTAATGGTAAAATTTATTATTAGCAGTAGTGTCACAAAAGTCTGAGACAGCGATTTTCCTTTCAATAAAAGTAGTTAAAAACCTTTTAGAAAATCCATAATTTTGATTGCTGGTACTTCATAAATGTATAACTGGTACTTTTTAGCTGTCTCTTTAGGGAAAAATGAGTTTTATCACCTGCAGTACCTGGGTTAATGAAATTGTGTGTTGGAATTTAGCCAGGATGAAAGATGAGATCATTCCAAGACACTAATATTGGCAACAGGTCTCATAAAAAGCGCTGATTCTTGAGTGAAGTATCATTAGGTTTTTTTTTATTATTATTTTATTGAAATTATGGGATTAAGTTAGTTGTCATTTTCAAAGTTTCTGTACTGGTGAGATTCTCGTTTGGCATCACATTCAAAACCCAGTGACCTAAAAATCTGCGTGGAGCCAAGAGAAACAGAGAAATGTCCATCAGTGCCTAGTAGAAGAATTTCCTTGCTTCAAATTTCAACTCCAGTTCCTGTTCAGCCCTTTACAAATCACGACTCTCAGCTCAAATTTGAAATAATGCTGGCTTTTTCCTCGTGTTCCTCCTGTGTTTGATTGTTTGTGGATATTAGCTGTCCAGGAAATCCCATACTTACAGATATAAATCCAGAATGATCTTGTTTTTCCGCAGCCAGCCCAGGATGTATTAGACAGTTATGATGATTTGTTAATTTTTGTGACCTGTATTTATTTTATGTGCGCTGTATACTGTGAGGGTGGAATCAGCTGTTGAAAGAGTCTCGTGTCTCACAGAAAGGAAGCACTCTACTTTTTCTTTTCTGCTTTGGGTTTTCTTGCTTTCTTTTTGAAAGGTGGTTCTTGTTTTTTGTTGGGTTTTATTTAATCTCTTAATGTCTGTTCTTTGCGCTTCTTCATATAGTGAAAAACAAGAGATGCTTTAAGCCTGATACTTTTAAACTCAACCCTATCAAGGGTGGGTCTTTGGAGATGTGTGAACAGGGCCACATTCTTTTCAAATGTGTTTTCCATCCGTAACATGTCTTGACTATCTAGTTCTGTTCTCATTTTTGTGGTAATGTACATTTCTCCCAAATAATATATGAATCCTCAGAGTTAATATATGTTTAGGTAGAATTCTGCTTATAATAAGAAAATTATATTACAATCTTGAAGAAGAATAAAAAGCAGCGAGGTTAGAATTACTTCTTTCTCTCTTCCACCTACTACCACCCTCATAAAGGGTATAACCTCATTATTCCCCCCCCCCTTTTTTTTTTTTAGATCAGGTATTTGTTTCTGTTCATGGAGACCCACTGCTACTCCGGAGCCTAGTGTCAACTCACACTGGCTAGGAGATGCTGCCAGGGTTTTGATGTCTCAACTTATGATGGTTACAGGAATAATGGAAACTGGGGCATTCTACCAAAAAAATTAAAGAAAGAGTAATAAAAATCTAATCCTACCAACAATATAGATTTACAGTAGCCTGTTGTTTTTATAGCTGCATTTTAGCAAAATTTTATATTTGCATCCATTTGGTTCTAGAAAAATGACACATGCCAATGTTCATAACCATTCCTG